>NW_027556402.1:75609083-76211583 GCF_003287225.1 Phascolarctos cinereus
TGTTTATCTATGAAATGGGGATAATAACAGCACCTACCTCCCAAGGTCGTGAAGATCAAAGGAGGTAAAAATTGTAAAGTGTTTAGAACAGAGTCTGGCACATAGTAAACTCTATAACATAAATTCTAGTGACTATTATTGTTATTATTATTGAAAACTTGAGTTTCTTTCATCATCAACACAGTTCATAACCCATCTCATATAGTTTAATAGTGTTTAAAAATTGAAATGACATTGTACAAACAAGATTAATCCACCCTAAAGCAATAATAAATTCTGACAACTAGAAAAAAATTGTACCATTATTGTTTGCATCTATCTGTCTACCTAACATCTATCTTTCTTTCTATATATGTAAGAGCAAAGGCCATTCCCCAGTTGATAAGTGGCCAAAGGATGTTAACAAACAATTCTCAAAAGAAGAATTGCAAAATATTAACAACCAAATGAAAACACAGTCCAAATCACAAATAATGAGAGAAACGCAAATCAAAATAATTCTGAGGCATCATTTCATACACTATAATGGAATACTATTGTACTATAAGAAATTATGATCAGATTTCAGAAAAAAAATCTGGAAAGACTTATGTGAACTGATGCTGAGTGAAGTGAGCAGAGCCAGGAGAACATTACTACCATCAACAGCAACATTGTCCAATGATTAACTATGATAGACTTAGCTCTTCTCAGCAATACAGTGATCTAAGATAATTCCAAAAGAGTCAGGATGGGAAATCCTATCCACATCCTGAGAAAGAGCTATGAAGTCTGGACACAGATTGAAGCAGAGTATTTTCACTTTCTTTTTGTTTTTTTTCTTTCTTATGATTTCCCCCCTTTCTTCTGATTCTTCTTTCACCATATGACTAATGTGGAAATATATTTAACATGATTATACATGAATAACCTATATCAGATTGCTTACTGTCTTGGGGAGGAATTTGGGGAAGGAGGGATGGAGGAAAATTTGAAAACCAAAATTTTATAAAAATGAATGTTGAAAACCATCTTTACATGTAATTAAAAAAAATAAAATATTATTAAGAAAAAAAAACAGTCCTGCTCTCAAGGAGCTTACATTTTAATGGGGGGGGGAAGATAAAACATTAAAAAGGAAACTGTACCATAAGGATATGTCTTAGGATTCTTATTTCCTATCTCTGTACTCTCTCTCTTTTTTATCTTATTGGATGACTCCAGCATCTATATATTCAGCATGTCTTTCCTGAGCTCTAGTCCATTATTACTACCTACCTATTAGTTGGTCTTCTCCAACTAGATATTCCATAGGCACTTTAATTTAAAATGTCCAAAATGCCCAACAAATAAATCATCATTCTCTCCTCCCATTCCTCAAACTCAACCCTTTTCCTAAATCCCCTTTTTCTGTTCCACCCTTCCAGTCACTGAAGTTTTCAACCTCAGAGTCAACCCTGACTCTTTTCTCTCCTTTCCTCATTCAATTAATTGCCAATCCTATCTCCACAATCCCTCATGTCTTCCATCTTCCTTCTATATGTATAACTTTTACCTTAGTCCATTCCCTCATCACCTCCTGCCAAGACTACTGAAACAACCTCCACACTGATCTACCAGTTTCTATTTTCTCCACTCTCAAATCCATCCTCCATATAATATTGTCCACATCACTCCTCCACCTAATAATAGTGGTTTTTTATTGCTTCCAAGATAAGATATAGATTTCTGTGGCATTTAAAATTGTTCACAACTTGTCTACAACCTATATTTCCAAACTCATTGCACATTATTCACCTTGAAGTATTTTATATTCCAGCCAAACTGGTTTACTTGACATTTCTCACACACAACGTTCCATTTCTCATCTCCATGCATTTCTACAAATTGTCTTTATTCCCTCAAATATGCTACCTCATTATCTCTACCCCTCAAAATACCTTGATGCCTTCAAGGTTGGCTCAAATGCCAACTTCTTCATGAGGTCTATCTTTATCCCTCCAGAATTTACTGCCTCTTGAAATTACTTTGTATTCAAAATTACTTTGTATACACACACACACATATATACACACACAGAGAGAGAAAGATATATGTACACATATATACATATATGTATATGTATATATGTACCCATATATACATATATACACATATGTGTATACATACATGTATACATACACAATAAAAACACACATATATATACACACATGTGTGTATATATGTTATTTCTCCCAAATAGAATGTCTTTGTATCTAAAATATTGCTCAATAAATAAATAAACATTTGTTAAGTATATCCCATGCATCAACCATTGTGCTAAATGCTGGGGATAAAAAGTAAAGTGAAAAATAGTCCTTGCTCTCAAGATGCTTACAGTCTTATGTGGGAGACAACATGGTAACAGCTATATACAAACAAGCTATAAGCATGGATCTAAGAGTACATGGGTGGGGAGGGAGGTGTAACGTATAAGAAGACCGGAAAGCTAGAGAGAGCAGGTTATGAAGGGCTTTGAATGCCAAATGGAGGATTTTATATTTGATGCTGGAGGTGATAAGTAGCCACTGGAGTTGTCTGAATAGAGGGGTTGGGGAGAGATATGGTCAGACCTGCACTTTAGGAAGATCACTTTGACAGATGAGTGGAGAATGGACTAGAGTGCAAAGAGAATTATAGCAGGGAGACCAATCAGCAGGTGATTGTTGTAGTTCAGGTGTGAGGTGATAAGATTATGTACCAGGCAGTGTCAGAGGAGAGGACATGTATAAGAGATGTTAAGAAGGTAAAATCAGTAGGCCTTGGCAAAAGATTGGATATGTGAATTGAACAAGTCAAGAATCGTACCTGTTGCTGGCCTGAGTGACTGGGAAGATGGTAATGCCCTCAGTGGTAAAAGGGAAGTTAGCAAAAGGGGAGTATTAAAAGAAAAACATAATGAGTTTAGTTGTGGTCATGTTGAGTTTAAGATATCTACAAGATATCCAGTTTAAGATGTCAAGTTGCCAGTTGGAGATGTGAGACTAGAGGTCAATGGAGATTTTATAGCTAGATAAAAAGATTTGAGAATTATCAGCATAGAGATGATAATTAAACCCATGGGAGATAATGAAATTGTCAAGAAAATTAGTATAGAGGAAGATGAGAAGGGGGCCCAGGACAGAGCCCTTTCAGATACTCATGATTAGGGGGAGGGTATAGACAAATGATAGCTCTGTTAAAGTATTTATAGGGTATGTGCAAGAGGGGTTATACTTTACTGTTTGGCCCCACAAGACAGAACCATTAACAGTAGGTGGTTTTTTGCAAAGGGTCAAATTTAGCCTTGATGTTGAGGGGAAATTTTCAACAGTTAGAGCTATCTAATGAGAATGGGCTATCTGAAGAGTGGGTTCCCATTGAAGTTATCACAAGTAGAGTCTGCATGAGTACTCCTCAGGTATATTATATAAGGAATTCTTTTTCACTTATGGGTGGGACTGGAATACGACTGGCTACAGAGGTCCCTTCCAGTTCTAAAATCCAGTGATTCCATAATTCAGTGAATTATTGTCCTTTCATTATTCTTATTTTTAAAATTATACTTTTAAAATTGAAATTGTAAATTATAAAAATTTAAAATTATACTTTTATCATATTCACTATTTATGTTCTGTCAGATGTAAATATTTGTTTTTCATAGTTTCCTTTTAATTATTATTTCTTTACATTATTTTTCTTCAATGATATAAGATGAAGTTTTAAATTGAGGTTTTACTTAAAACAAAGTCTAGTATTAAGTGCCAATAAAGTTCAATTCCTAATTTTTTTCTGTGATTAAAAGCTCCTGGCTTATCATTCATTTCCGTAGAGTTCTTCCATAGACTATGTTTTATTTCCCTTTTGCTCACAGCTCAGATTTCTTTAAGGACAGAAAAATGCTAAGCAAGTTCAACTAGGATTTAGAACCACCTACTGCAAGAGGTCTGATTGAATTCTTCCCTCAAATAGATAAAGGAAGCATAATAGATCCCAAAGAAAATTGGAAGGCAATAGAAGAAAGATAAGGAGGTTGGAGAAACTTCTTTTAGAAGCAAAACAATTCAACAAGTATTTGTTGACTTTCCTATGTGTTCATAGCTATACTACGCACTTAAGTTCAGCACATGACCTCTGCCCTCAAAAAAGTTTACAAACTAATTGGGGAAAAAAAGCATAAAAGTTAAATAAGAAAAAAAACAAATTTAAATAAGGTTTAAATCAGATGGAGATGATGATAGAAGGGATGTCACAGGGCAGCATAATAGAAAAGGGACTGGAAAGGAATTCAAAACACCTGGAGTCTAATTCCTATTTTGCATTTACTCATCACATGATCTTCAGCAAGCCACTTCACTTTTCTGTTCTCTTGTCTATAAAATGAAGGGAATGGATACAATTATTTCCATGTTGTATCCCTCTTCTGTCCCCAAAATATAATGAACCTCTTCATCTAATTGTCAGAATAATTGCACAGACAATGATCACTATGGGAATTAAGACATGGGAGAAATTACTTCCAGATGAAGACAGAGAAAGTTTCATGGAGTTAGTAAAGGTGAGTTATGTCTTAAATAGTATTGGAAAAGACTAAGAAGAGGGTGCAGACCATTCCAGGTGAGTGTAATTGATATAAGCAAAATTGTCAGTGAAAAAACACAGAGCACGTTTGGGCAGAAGAAAGAAAATTATTCTGGCTGAAGTGCAAGTTGGATATAGGCTTTCAGCTCTCACAAGGTCCTCAAATCTCAGTCACCTGCCCTGACTTCTCTACTGAGCTCCAGGCCTGGGGGAGGGGTGTCCCAAGGACAGGGAAGGAAGCATGCTTTTATGAAGTACTATGTTCCAGGCACTTGGCAAATATTAGTTCATTTGATGCTCACAAAAACCATGGGAAATAGGTGCTGTTATTATCCCCCATTTTGCAGTTAGTGAGGAAGGCAAAAATTCTGAGTGCCCTTTGGAATATTTCCATCTGTTCCCACCGCATGCAACTCAAGCTTAACATACCTGAAATTAAAATCCTCTTACTCATTTCTGACTCCCCCAAACTAGGGTTTTTTTTCCTCCTGACTTCTCAATGAATGGTAATGATAGTGTCATTCACCCAGTTACTTAGGTTTAAAACTTTACAGCAGTTTTTTTACTCCTTACTCTCCTTTGTCTACCATAACTATTTGGTCATTAACTCTTCTTAATTCTTCCTTTACAGGCTCTTTCACTTTCCTCCCTCCTTTGCTTTCTTGTTGTCACCACTTTAATTTAGTCAGGGCTTTATCTCATGACTAGAACATTATAGCAGCCTCTTAATTAATGCCACTACTTCCTCCAGTTTCTACCTTCTTCTAGTCCATCCTGTACAGTAGAGCCAAAATAACTTTTTTTTCTTCAAAACATTGCTTTAACGATGATATTCCCTATTGTAAAACCTTCAGTGATTTCCTATTGTCTGGACAATAAGGCCAAAACTCCTTGGCTTGATGGTTTTGAAATCCTCTATCATCTAGTGCCATCCTACTTGTACAGCTTTATCACCCTTCACCATAGGGAAATTATGTTAGAGCCAAATTGGTGCATTCATGAGTCCCCAAACACATCTTTCACTTTCCTGCTTCCATGTCACTGTTCAGATTGTCCATTTTCTCTGGTGTGTATTACCCCCACATTTTGATTTCTTGAAATCCTTCTTATCCTTCAAGGTGCTGTTCAGAAGTAACCTGGTCCATAAAACTTTCCCTTATCACCCTAAGTGAATATGCTATCTCCCTCTCCTGAACTGCTATAGCATTCTCTGCCTCCCATGTGGCACTTAACATGAACTATCTTGTGGTATAGCTATTTTTGTATGAACATTATCTCCTTTATTAGAATGTAAGCTCTTTGAATATAGTGACTATATCATATACAACTTCGTATACTTGATAACATAGAACACCACATTATGCAAAAGAGGCACTCAAAAATATTGAATTAATGTTCTTATATATGAGATGGGAAACTTGATTTTGTTTCCTTCTTTGGAAATTTGAAAATGAGTGAAACAGAGATGGATTCTGTCTTTAAAAGAGAAGTAGGAAGAAATGGAGGAGAAGAAAGAAGAGAAGGAGGAGGAAGAAAAAGGGAGAAGAAGAAGAAAATGAATAATAACAAGGTGAGAATGTATTTCAACAGTAAAGATTTGTTAAAACCAAACTATCTTGTAGTATGCAAAGGAAATACAAAGAGTTAGGCAGTTAGAAAAGACACAACCAGCAAACAACCATTCAAAGAACCAGCCAAAGAAATGATAAGATCTGGAGTGGGCCAAATAAATGTTTATATTATATCAATGTAAATAAGATACCCAGACAACTGATTAAAGCTGAAAACTCTTCAGTCAGCCAACAAGTCTACATGTTTTGTGTCCACATGACACAAAACAGCCATTTTAAATGGTTTTGTGGATTTTTTCCACTTAATTGATTAATTAGCTTGCCATCATATAGACATCTTTGTTTATCTAACAAAACAAATAGATAATTCAGTCAATTCAATGAAAAATAAAAATCACTCAAAATGCTTGTTTGGTGGAGGTCAGAGATATTAAGATATCTTCCTTTGGCTGGTAGTACCTTGAAAGCAGACTGCTGGTTGAATTATTCACTTCTCAATCTCTTGTTTTACTATCATGGAATAAAACATGGGCATACTTTTGATATTCTGAAATGTGTGATTTTTTCCCTCTAGTTAGTAAAAGGGAAACTCATCCTCTTATGCTTAGTCAAGAAAAGCTTCATGTAAGACATTGAATTCCATTTCTTTATTAAATGGAAGGATATTTAGGGTACTGAGGGACTAACCAGACCTGCTCATATAGCTGCATATAGTTGAATAGTAGGCATTCTAGCTTCTTGTTTTTATTTTTTTCTTTTCTATGACAGTATGGTAGGATTGGTTTACTTACTTAAGTAGGCTGATCTTAGGACAACAGACTCAGAATGTTTCCAGTTCTGTACTCAAAGCCTTTCCAACTTGATAGAATCTACTAATTTTTATGTCCCATAGGCATAATCTTTTAGTATACAGCATCCCCCTTATGACACAATGATGTATTAAAGCAAGACAATCCAGAAAGGAAAACCCAAATGAATGAATAATGCCTATGGAATATATTGAACTGCCATCCATATCTTGAACAAGTGGTGCAGATGAATAAGGAATATGACCTAATTTGAGTAGGAAGAAGAAAAAAATGAGTCATATTAAGGAAAAGTTGTTTCCTGCCACTCTTCTACATCTTAAAATTAATATTCTGGTAATGCTATATAGCAACAAGTCATAGAAACCATCATCCTTGAAGAAACAGAATTGTGGGTGATTCAAGAGTCATTGAAGAGACACATGATGGTGTAAGTAGGCTGCAACATATTATCAACAATGACTTGCATTGGATAAGTGGCATAAAATATGCATCTAGGAAACATCTGATAAGAAAAGATGGGTCAGTTAAAAATAAGGAACAAGGAATAACAGATACCACAAATACTACAATGATACCCATACAAAGTCAAAAAGTATAGCAGGTCTCTAGCATGTGGGGGAGATGCTCTAGGGGAAACCTTTAAGGGTATGGGAAGAAGAATCACAGAAGATGAAATGGGATGAAAGTGGATCCACTGAAGCTTTGAAGCATTACTTAGCATATAAGAAGGAGTATTAACCAGGTACATGACGAGATTTGTGAGCTAATTTAGAGATGCCTAAAATGAACATTATATAAAAGGGCCATTCCTTTTTAAAAATTCTTTTTGAAAAATATATTTTACTTTGCTGGAATTCAGTAATATAGAAAAAAGGAACAAGTACAACCTGTTTCAGGAAGGAAGTTAGGGTTGAAGAACCTGGTTTTCTCTCTCCTCTGTACACTTCTCTATATTTTCCTCATGAACTTTCTCACCTCTCAAACAGAAGAATATGCCAATGGAGGACCTTCTTGGGGGCAGGAGGGCTTTCCTTCCTCTCTGTACACCACCCACACCTTGCTCTCCAGGTCTGCAACCATGATCCACTCTGCCATTATTCCTGAATGGGGTGTATTAATCTATTCCTCTTTAGAATCAAAGTGTCTGTCCCAGGCTATTGCCCCCAAATCTGTTTTTACTTCCTAATTAGAATATAAAGTCCTTGAGGACAGAAAGTGTCTTTTGTTTTTGTATTTGTATCCCCAGAGCTTAACATAAAGCTTTACCCCAAATAAGTACTTAATGCATGGTGTTTTGTTTTCTTTTGTTTTCATTTTCATTCATTCATGTTGTATAAAGTAATGAAAAACTACAGCAAGAATTAGAGAGAGGAGGTACTATTATAGGACCCCCTCCAAGGCTACTTCTTGGGCTCCCACTCACATTAGTAGGTAATGCAGCCAGAAGGCTGTTTGCTACTAAGACAAGCAGAGTTGGTCATTTACAGCTTCCATAAGTATGTTTTCCATTGATTATATCCCATACTTAATTACCTTTTGGAAAGGTATTTACTAAGCTGATACAGCAAGGACAATTTTTATAATACAATCTCCCTAAACTGGAGTCTCACTTTCCTCTTGAACACACAAGGTCCCTGGGGAGTTGGGTTTAAACTTAAAGCATGTGGGCAGAGAACACAAGTGACAAAGGGACAAGTTACAGCTTTTGGTGACTGGGAGTCTTTTTTCTCCCTTTATAGTGTCCTCATGTAATTCTCCTTGGTTATGGATTTCTGCTGGGCTCCAGCATTCTTGGGGTGACTGGGAGGTAACAGAAGGGGTCTAGATGGAATTAAGGAGTGGTGGTGGTCTGGAGGTAACAGACTTTGAAGGGCTGGGCTGGGTTAGAGATAACAGAGAACTGAAGGTCAGCACCACAATGAAAGGACAGTTGAAAGGATTATTCACCAATGCCTCAGGTGAACTCCCAGAACCTGGGCCACGTGGGAAAGTCCAGAGCCTTTTAGTGGTCTATCATTAGTGCCCCATCACCAATGACCTATGCTTTTCCAGGAACACTGCTACAGATACTGATGGGACTTCCAGATCTTTTCACTTTTTGAAGCTGATAAGATTGACATGGTTCTTACTGGGTCAAGAAGGGAAGATAGGGAGGGAGAAAGGGATACTCTCTCCTTTCCCATACAATTTTTCATCATTACTCAACTGACAAACTCTGAAAAAGCTTACTGTTTTCACAGATAGTTCAAAGCTGGGTCTGATTCTATCAGCCAATCACAAGATATTCCCTATCTGTCTTTAACCAATAATTGAAGAATTCATTCCTTTCAAATTGATTAAGGATTTTTTTCAAATCCAGTTTATACTTTTGGTTAATTCAGTCTAGCCATCTAGGCCTTTGAATACTTAAATGAATACTGATTCACAATTAAATGCTCTTGAAGGTTTAAAAAGACAACCCAGTGAATTAAGTAGTAAAGGGAACAGGTATCAACTGTGAAATCAGTGTACTTCATTGTGAATCCTTATGTTTCCATTTTCTTCTCATATAGCCTTGGGAAAAATCATTTTCCCTTTCAATGTTTCAATTTCTTCATCTATAAAATGATGTATTGGTGTAGATGACCTCTAATATCCCTTCCATATCTACACCAGTGATCCTACAAGCTGCCTTTTGAAGATAAGAAACTAGAACTCAGGAATATTAAACAACTTACAATGGTCACAGAGCTGGTAAGAGGTCTCCTCACTCCTGCTCCAGCACTCTTTATATTAGACCAGAGTGTCAGCAAACTACTCCTGAAGTGCAAATCCAGCCAACAGCCTGTTTTTGTAGGGTCATGGGCTAGGATTTTTTTTTTAGATTTTAAAATAAAGTTTTATTGTATATAAAAAATGCAAAAACAATTCTTAGCTCTCAGGCCATAAAAAAGCATGGGGAGATTTGGCCCTATAGTCTGCTGCTGCCTACATTAAGCTATACTATCAAAACCAGTCAGAAGCTATATGGTCTCCTAAATATCTATGATAAAATAGACTTTTTTTTGGTATGATGAGGTCAAATAAAGTTTTATTCTCTTTCACTGGGTATAAAAATAATAATAGCATTTATATAGCTCTTTATGGTTTCCAAAGCAGTTTATATAGTCTCTCATTTGATTCTTACTACAACCCTTCGATGTAAGCACTATTATTATCATTCCCATTTTACATATGAGGAAACTAAGGCTAGGAGAAATTACATGATTTATACATGGTCACACAACTAGAACAAGTGTCTGAAGCTAGTAAGATTAAAACTCAAGTATTCTTGACACCAAGCCCAATGCTCCATCCTCTGAATCACCGCACTGCCAGCAAAATAAATAGTGTGCTCTAAGGCTAATTCCCATAATTATATTTAGACTTTATTTTTACTATGGTGTTGTGCAGACAGTTTTACAAAAGGAATTTCACTGAAACTGTATCCACTATGGTATCAGAGACAATTACTTAAGGAAGCAGAACAAAGAGTACAAATCCCAGAAACAGGCTGAAGATGGAGCCGGGGCTGGGGGTAAGGCAAGAGAACAAACAAAACCATCCACAGAAAACTTGAATTGACAATCAGTAACTGGATAAATATTCATGGGGAGAGCCCCAAAAGAAGAGATGAAAAGAAATGAGATCTTCCTGTGAAACTTCTGTCCCCCTTCACAAGTTGAAAGTGTTCCTAGTTGCCAGGGTGTTGATCACCTTGCCTCCACACCACTCTCCATTCAGTCATTATCTTTGTAAAATTGGTGCTGAGTGAAAGCCACAGAAATGGCTTTTCACTTTTCTTGGACTGAAGTCAGATGATGAACTAATAATACCCCTGCCCCCTGAAAGCTGAGTTGCTACTTCTGCTCAAGTTATTCCATTCACATGCAGAGCAACCTTTGGCTCAGGCTGATTTTCTTAAACTAATCTGCTTGATATACAGCTCAGAGAAAATGGAAAATAGGGATTTCCTCTCTTGATCAACCCAAAGAGCTCAATCTAAATTGTTTTGCCAATTTTTGAATTTAGATAAGATTTTGTTGTTGTTTATACTTAATATCATTTTGGGGGGGGGCATCCCCAGTTGTCCTGATCTATTGTTGTTTGTCCTTTTTTCTCGAAGAGGACCATGACATCAGGGAGGTAATGCCATGACTTGCAAGTGAATTGGATTTGAGTGAGGGAGGGCTGGGAAAAGTCATCAGCTTTTCTCTCTCCTCCAGAGCCGCCTGGGTTCAAATATATATCCAGGACAACTGAAGATGACCCTTCCCAACAAGCACTTAATGAGGCCCTAATATGTGAAGTTGGAAACAAGGTAATCCTTTGAGAGGAGGAGTGACATCTGGATTTCACACTTAAGGAGAGAGACTGGAGAGTTTATTAGGGACTTAAAAGATGAATAAAGATTGTTGAAGAGCAGCAGGGGCTAAAGGGAAGCTTAATAGCTTGAGGCTGGATATTCTGCTGCCAAAAAAAAAAAGAGGAAGCAGCTGAAATTCTTGTGACATGGTAAGAGGAGCTAGGTGAATGGGGCTCAAGTAAGCTTTAGGACAAATGTGATTTGGGGTTCTCTGGCAAGGCACGCTCTAGTCTTTGACATTTAAACATTTACCTGATGTTTATATCATGGTTTTAAAAATATATTTCCTATTTTATTTCATATATAACCTCCCCAACTGGAATATGAGCTCTCAAAGAAAAGTGATGGTCTTTTGTGCATTTGTGTAACCAAAAAGATTCATACAATGCCTTGCACATAGTAGGTACTCTGTATTTGTTTATGATGTCATCAGAGAGATTATTGTTTGGCCAACAACCACTATTCATTCTGTTCTGGTGAATTAGTCAGGGGAGCTCCCTCATCTTCTGTTGCCCAGGCCCAGCCTTGGCAAAGCAGACTAAAGCCATGTGCCTTATATTGCTCCATTGCTTGTCATACCTTTCATCCTTTAACCCAGGAACTTTTCATGCTCCAGGGATTTGCCAACTATTTGGAGGTGGTGCTATGGGCCTTTTTGTGGTGATGTCTCCCAAATGACTCTTTAAATTACTGTAATTTTCAACTCCTCCAAGAAAATCCTGCTCCAGCGTCTTGTTATGGCATGGGGATGACCCTGGGTTTTCTCTCTCTCTCTCTCCAACTGGAAAGGGTAAAGTTGGGCTCAGTGATTGCCTGTGTGGCCATTCCCTAAAGACTATCCTAACTGACATCCAAGGGGCTCAGTTATGGGTGTCCTGATCTATATCTTGCCACTATGCCCCAGAAGGCTCTGGAGAAGAAAGTGAGGCTGGTAACTTTGCACAGCCCTTCCTCACTTAAATCCAATTCACTTGCAAGTCATGGCACCACCTTCCTGATGTCATGGTCCTCTTCAAAAGAAGGACAAACAACAACAACAATAAGATCATTTAAGAAGACAACTAATGCATCATAAAGAGGAGTCAATGAATTTCTAAAAATAAAATTCAGCCTATAGTGTTGAGTGAACCAAAGTATGCGTCATAAAATGCAATGTCTTTTGGATAGAAGATAAAAATGAAATGAAGTTATGCCATTCTCATTTTCTCACTTACTCTCCTCCCCCCCATTCCCATACACATGTATTATTATTAAGGGCACATATTTACTGTCTGATCTTAGTGTGATACTTGAGGTCTATAGGCTAATCTACAAGAAGACCTACAAATACAAGTTTTAAATGAATTTTCACATACTCTTTCACTGACACGAGTCTTTCCCCTCCAGTCCATTATTCACATCACAGCCAAACAAATCTTAAAATAACATCTTTACATTGTTCCTTCTCAATTCAGGAGCTTTCAACAGCTTCCTCTCACCTACCAAATAAAGGTGACCCTCCCCTTCCCTTGTGTTTATTATATTATAGTTCTATGATTTTTTTTCAAGCATGTATCCTCTGATGTATGAGCTCTGAGGAAGTTGAAGGCTTTCCCAAATTCATTACATTTATAAGGTCCATGTTCTCACTCCTCTTCCTCCACATTTTTCCAAATTTTATTTCTCAGTGTTGTGCAATATATGTCCTCCACTATAGTCGTATAGTTTTTCCCCAAGTCTACAAAGCTAAATAAGCAATACTCTTTGAAATGCTTAGATTGGAAGCAGAAAAATACAAAAATAAAATAATGTCTATGAAATAATAAAACATGCTGTTAGTTATAATTCAAAAAGATGTAATGATCATGCTAAGATTAAGGAAATTCACATATATAGTCATTTACCAATCAAATTCTACACACTATAATACAGTGAAATAACATTGGATTTGAAGTTGCAGGGCAAGGATGCCAATTTCAGCTTTGAAATGTTAAATTTATATGACCCTGCGCAATTCATTTACCCTTGACAATAACTTTCGTTTCTTTAGAGAACTAGACAAAAAAAGTAGTAAAATATATTTAGGGGAACAAAAAGTCACGAATCTCAGGGAAAATAATGAAAAAAATGGGGAAACCAACCATGATACCAGACTAGGAAAAAAATGCAGTCTAACATCTTCCCACAAATAATTCAACAAAGACCTAGAAAATATACCAGACTGAGTCCTGATTGGAAAGTCCAAGTAAAAGTCACAGTAAATTGTTTTTCCAGCCCAGGTCAGCCTAGGGAGATAAAAGGGAATGTGGACACTTGATTGGATTTAGCCAAAAGAGTGTCTTTATACTAGAGTTTTAGATTCAGCATAAATGAGCCTGATGCCATGCAAGGAGAAGGAACAGCTGCCAACTGGTTTCCTAGAGCTGTCACAGCTTTAGCACAGAAGGAAGAGGGTGTCTATGAGTCTATGGGTGGCAGGTCAGGATAAGAAGTGGTTGGTGAAACAAGGCTGTGTTCCCAAAAAAAGAACAGGAGCACGAGAATAAGTGAGAAGCAGTCAAGTGACTATAACCCTGGATCAGGGTTGCAGATCCAGCCCCCAGTTCAAACTGAAACTTGCATCCAGACAGTCAGAACAGGGAGGTCAAATGGTTGCAGACTCATCAACAGCTGTCTTTAATGAAGTTCAAACCAAGGTCAAGGACAAAAGTTGTATTGCCCATACACAAAATTGGCTTGGGAACTTGTAAAACTCAAATCAAAAGAGCAGCAAAAAAAACTTCACCCTGAATCAGGCTGATTTGGGGACATGAAGGTATTCAGGTCTGTCCATCCCCATCTGTCCTTGAAATCATTGAAGAGCACTGCACTCTAAACCCCAAAATAGCAGCAGGACCCAAAAGAATACAAATCATGAAGAAAAAAGGCACAGACATTCCATTCAGAAGTACACAGAGATTGGCCCTAATATAAAGTCTGAATTCAGGAAATAAGTCTGGAAGAATGAGTATAAAACAAAAGAATTCAATCATACATTGTCATAATTGGGGCAAAGAACAGAAAAGATACAAACCCAAAAGAAGAGAAGATACCAACAAAGCATCTAAGAAAAACACAACTTACCTACAAGTAAAATTGGAATTCCTAGAAGAAACTAGAAAAAAAAAAGAATATGAAATTATTTTCTGAATTTAATGATAGTATTTGAGGAAAGATTTGGAAAAGAAATGAGAGTAATGGGGGGGAACTTAGGAAGATAATTAGCAAACAATTTAATACAAAAGATACAAAACCGTACCTAAGCAACAGCATCCATGAAAATTAGAATGGATAAAATAAAAATTATCAACTCCATGAGACAACAAAACATTAAAACAGAGCCAAAAGGCTAACAATTTTAAAGAAAAAGAGAAGGTATTTCAAATAAAGCAATAAATTTGCCTAGAAAAAAATCATGGAAAAAGTGTTAAAGAATCATTGGAATACCTGAAATCTACATCTAAAATGGAGAGAAAGAGAGAAAGAAGAGAGATGCTAGATATTATATTTCAAGAAATCATGAGGGACAGCTAGGTGGCGCAGTGGATAGAGCTCCAGCATTGGAGTCAGGAGGACCTGAGTTCAAATCTGGCCTCAGATACATTGCACTTCCTAGCTGTGTGACCCTGGGCAAGTCACTTAACCCCAACTGCCTCAGGAAAAAAGAAATCATGAAAGAAACCTGCCCAGGTCTCTTCAATACAGCAAACAAAGTGAAAATATAATATAATCACTTTCAAAAGAAATGTCAAAATTAGGACTTCTGGAACTTAAGAGCCAAAACTCAGAGCTCCCAGGTCAAATAAAAATACTACAAAGATCCACAGCCAGGATCATGCAAGATTTGGCAACCACCCCCATTGAAGAACAGAAAATTTTGGGTATGATATTACTAAATGCAAAAGATATAGGCTTACAATTAAGAACAATTTACCCAGCAAAACTGAGTATAATCCAATGGAGGAAAATGGGCCTTAATGAAATAGTGGATTTCCAAGTATTCCTGCTGAAAAGTCCAGAGCTGAGTAGAAACTTCTAAACACAGTAGTCAAGAAAAACAAAGGTACATATACGCAAGCAATCATAAGGGACTAAACATGGATTAAATGCTTACATTCTAATTGGGGAGATTTAAATGTCTCCTCATATCCAAAATACCATCGGGGGTCATTGAAAGAGTTAAATCAGAGACCTATGGATGGTTTTTGTTATATGAAAGAATGGGGTTGGGGAATGGACATCACTTGAACTGATCAAAGAATGAAAGAATGTAGACAGAAATAAAATTTGGTGTAGAAATACATTTCACATTTCCAGCAACAGTGAAACATGAAGGAAAGGGGATAGGAAAGATAGAAGGGAAGATTTAGGGAAGGATTGGTCTCAAGTAAAACAAACCTTAAATGTGAAGATGATCAGGAGGAAGAATTTAAAAGGAAAGAAAAAAGTTAGAAATTGGGATTATGAGTAAAAAAGAAGAGGAAGAGAGGAGCAGAAGTAGATTGCAGCAGGCATAAAGCACTAGTGTTGAACATGCTTCTTCTTGCTTACCATCCTCTTTTTCTTTGTAAAAGGGGAGTGTTAAAGAAAGAGAAGAAAAGAGAGTAAGAGAATATGATAAAGGGAAATGTGCAATTAATGACCATAACTATGAAATTAAATGGGATTAACTTACCCGTAAAATGGAAGAGGACAGTAGAATGAAATAGAAAGCATAATCCAAGAACATATTTACAGGAAACACACTTGAAATATTTTTTTAATCAGTTAAAATACAGAGCTGGAGCAAAATACATGACATTTCAACTGAACTCAATTATGATTTCAGACAAGGCAAAAGCAAAATAAAGTTGGTTAAGATAGAAATAGGGAAACTAAATTATGCTTAGAAGTACCACAGACAATTGATTAGTATAAATATTTAACATGCATGGCCAAATGGCATGGCATATAAATACTTAAAAGCTAAATGAGATGTTGGAAAAAATACTAAAGCTATCATTTTGTGGAAACTGGATATAGTTCTTTTAAACCTATACAGCTTTAAGAAAAAATAAACAAGGAAGAACTTAAGGACCTACCTCAATAGATTTTTTAAAATGTTAAATATGATAGAATTTTGGCCATTATTGAATGAAAATAATGGTTAGAATTCATACAGCACTTTAAGACTGGCAAGTCACTTTACATGTTTTATCTTGTTGGATTCTCACAACAATCCTATGAAGTAGGTGCTATTATTAATCCCATTTAATCTGAATAAACTGAACCATACAGAGGTTAAGTGAATTTCACAAGGTCACACAGCTAGCAAAAGTCTGAGGCTGGATTTAAATTCAGATCTTCCTGACTCCAGATCCTTCACTCTATCCATGATGCCACTTAAATCATCAGTCAATCATCAAGCATTTACTATGTGCCACACATTGTGCTAAGTACTGCAGGTACAGAGAAAGGAGCTCTCAATCTAATGGGGGAGACAGCACACATACAACTATATATAAACAGGTTAGATGCACTGTAAGTTGGAGATAGTTTCAAAAGGAGAGAAACTAAGATTAAGGGAGGCAGAAAAGACTTAGTGTAGAAGGTGGGACTTTAGCTGATAATTCAGAGGAGCAGAGAAGCCAAGGAAGGAAATGTTCCAGGAATAGGATACAGGCAGTAAAAATGCATGGAGTTTAGCAAGGGAATGTGGGGTGGTGGGGAATAGCAAGGAGTCTACTGTCACTAGATTGAAGAGTACAGGATGCTGCAAATTGTAAGAATTCTGGAAAAGTAGGAAGGGGTTAGGTTTATGGTGAACTTCAAAAGCCAAATAGAGAAATATTATATTTGATTCTGGAGGTAAAGATAGGAAGCCACTGGATTCTATGGAACATGGTTGTGACAAATTCAGGCTTATGCTTTAGGAAGATTACTTTGACATCTGATAGAGACTGGACAGGAGTAAAAGGAGACTTGAGACAAAGAAATGAACCAGCAGACTATAGAAATTGTATATGTATGAGGTGATGAAGCACTAGAGTGATGTCAATTATTAGAGGATGAAAAGGGGTTTATAAGAGAGTTGTTATAAAGAGAGAAGTGACAGGACTTGGAAACTAATTGGATATAAAGGTGAGAAAAAAGAGAGTGAGGAGTCAAGGATGATATCTAAGTTGTAAACCTGGTTGTTGTGAGAATGGTGGCACCCTTGACAGTAATTAGAAAGTTAGTAAGAAGAAAGAGTTGTGGTGGGGGAGACAAGGAGTTAAATTTTGGACAGGTTGAGTCTGAGGTGTCTATGAAACATACAATTCTACACATCCAATATGAAGTTGGAGGTGCAAGATTGAAGGCCAAGAAAGAAGTTAGGACTGGAAAATACACCTGAGAATAATATGCATAAAGATGACAGTTGAATTCATGGGAGCTGATGAAATCATCAAGTAAAATAGCATAGAAGAAGAAGAGAAGAGGGCCCAGGACAGATCTATGGAGGAAACCCATGGTTTGTGGGTATAACCTGAGTGAAGATGCAGCAAAGGAGAATGAGAAAGAGAGGTCAGTAAGGTAGGAAGAGAACCAGGACAGAGAAGTGTCATGAAAATTAAGAGAAAAGAGAGTGTCAAGAAGAGATTGATTAACAGTGTCAAAGCCTGCAGAGAAGTTAAGAAAGATAAAGACTGAGAAAAGGCTATTGAACTTGGTGATTAGGAGATAATTAGTGACTTTGTAGAAAGTGATTTCATTTGCCAGAAGCCAGACTTCAGCATTCAAAAAGAGTGAGATAAAAAAAATTAGTGACATCAATTTTGGACTGCTTTCTCAAGAAATTTAGCTACACAAGGGAAAAGCAATAGAGGGTGACAACTAGCTGGAATGGATGGATAAAGTGAGAGGGGGGGTGACTGTGGAGAGACCTGGGCATATCTGTGGGCAGTAGGGAAAGACAAAGATCATTGAGAGAGCAGAGATGAAAGTGTGTGTGGGGTGGGGAGCAATCTGTTCAATAAGATAGTATGGAAGGGGACTACTTGTGCATGTAAAGTGAATTACCTTGAAAAGGAGAAGGGCCGTTTCTTCTTGTGAGACAGGAATGAAGGAGAAGGCATCTGAGTTATATGAGGTCAGAAAGAGGTAGCTCTAGGCAAATGGTCTCAATTTTTTCAGTGAAATTTGGGGCAAGTTTCTCAGCTGAGACTACCGAAAGACAAAGAGTCACAGGAGATTTGAGGAAGGATAAAAAATTTTGGAAAAGGCTCTATAGTGAGTGGGATAGTGAATCAATTACAGAGGTATAAAAGAATTGTCTTGCTGTTGGGAGGACCCAGTTCAGATTACTTAACATAAACTTGCAGTTGACCCATTGGCAGAATTTCATCATTTCCCCTATCCTCACATAGCCTTTTAAAAAATAAGCATTTATATAATACCTACTATATGCCAGGCACTGTTCTATATACTTTAAAAATATTATTTAATACAACAACCCTGTGATGTAGACAGTTATTATCCCCATTTTACAGTTGAGAAAACAGAGGTAAACAGAGATTAAGTGACTTGCCCAGGGTGACACAGTTAGTAAGTATCTGAGACTGGATTGGAACTCAGATTTTCCTGAGTCCAGGCCCACTGCTCTATCTCTTGTGCCACCTAGCTGCCTTGACTTTCTGTGTTCAATAAAACCCAGCATAAAGAGATAGAAAGAGAAACTCCATGTAAAATAACAATAAAATGTATCAAATAGTTTTTGGTCTACATCCCAAGACATACATAGGAAATATGTGAATGTAACTACAAAACACTTAATACAAATACAGACAAATAATTGGAGTAGGCTAAGCCAATATGTTAAAAGTGAAATACTATCTAAATCAATTTACTTATTTTGTGCCATACCAATCAGATTTTCAGAGGATTAGTATATGGAGCTAGGAAAATGACATCTGTCTAGATGGGGGGTGGGGTGGAGATGAAGGAGCTCAAGAGGCATAATGTAAAAAAAAGTTGAAAGTGGGACTAGGAGTATCAGATCTCAATGTATACAACATAGAAGTAATTATCAAAGTGATTAGGAGAGAAAGAAGGAGAGAATTCATGTAATGGGGACTACCAATGAAAATGCCTAGAATCAGCAGTGGAGTGTGTTGGATTATCTTGTGTGATAAAAAGCAAGGCAAGCGTTATTGGATCTCAGAGTACATGGAGGGGGCATAATGAGGAAAAAGACTGGAAATGTGGGTAGGAAAAATTATAAGGGACTTTGAATGCAAGCAAATTTTTATATTTGATTCTGAAGATGACAGGGAAGAGAAAAGGAAGGAAGGGAATAGGCAGTTATTAAACATTTACTAAGTGCCAGGCACTATGTGAAGTGCTTTACAAATATAATCTCACTTGATCAAGGAGAGTTTATTGAGTAGGGAGGGTGACGTGAAGGGAAAGGAAACAGTTAAGGGAAAAAAGTCTTTTTAGGCAGTTTCTCTGATAAAGGTCTCATTTTATATATGTGTGTATGTATATAACATATATATTTACATATTTGTTTGGAAATAAAATCTTTATAGATAGATATAGATATAAACATGTCACAACACAGACATGTATATAATGTGTATGTATGTATATATATAGATATATGAAACTGACTCAAATTTGTGAGAATAAGAGCTATTTGATAGTTGTTAACTGGTCAAAGGATATTAACAGCTAATTCTCAGGAGAAGAAATCCAAGATATTTATTATTATATGGGCAAAAAAAATTCTCCAAATCACTAAAATTTGAAAAATACAAATTAAAACAACTTTGAGGTTCCACCTCACATTAATCAGATTTGAAAAGGTGACAAATGAGAAAAATGACAAATGTTACAAGGGCTGTGGGAAAACAGATATATTAATGCACTGTCCATTGGCCTAGTCATTCTGGAAAACAATATGGAACTGTGCCCATGATATTTCTAAACTGAAAATACTGCAGAGTTACTAAATATCAGAGGTGAGATTTGAACATAGATATCTCTCCTGACTCTAGGACCAACATTTTTGACTACATTAGGCTGATGTTCTTACAGTTAGTTTCTTCATCTGTAAAAACCTGAAGTCAGAATAGATGGTCTAAAAAGGTCTTTTCCATCTTTAAATCTTACATTTTTATAACAAACCAAGGAAACAGATTGAGACTTTCTCCACATGAGCATAAATTGCCTCCCAAAATAGATTTTTGGCATCCTAATCACCTAAAGATGATTGTAAGTATATAATTTGTTGTACACACAAAAACACAGATACAAGAAGATCCTAGAATTTAAGTGAGAAATCTCCAATCCTAAGGGGGGAAAGTTCTTTTGAGGAAAAATTATTCTTTATATGTTGTCCTATCATATAAATATAAAGAATAGCTGAGAGAATTTATATCAGTCCCTCTTTCCATTCACTTATCAGCTAGGTTGGGGAAAACGACAGACTTCAAAGTGAAATGAATCAATCCCTTCTCCAAAGAACACACATGTTCACATGTAATTGAAGAATTTGCAAAGTAATAAATTATAAGAAATTTTGCCAAGAAATAAAAATGTTACATTTTACAAATATTTCTGTTGATTTGAAAATAAAGAAAACCATACTTTGCCAAAGTGGTGTTATCAAATTATTGATTTTGTGATGTTTTCCTCAGTCTCAAGTACCACTTCACTTTTTATGAATTTTAAACATGCTTCCTTTGAATGAATTTTATTTTAAATCAATTATTATATTGATTTCCAGAGAAACTTATTGAATTATAATTCAAAAACACTATTGTTTATAGGTCAGGAAACCTGTAAAGAGACCAAAATAAGGATGCCAATTCTTTTAAAACACTGGAAAGCTGTGTCAAGACTAAAGATAATCTATTACCTTTGATTTGTGTTCTCTTTCATGTTTAAGTCATTAAAAGCAAGGTTCTGTATATCAGCAAGCCTGGTCCTTTATCTCTTGTATTTTCATGCTTTTGAGACTAGGATGGGAGGAGAGCTAGAAACAGAAGATAAGAAACAAATTAATCAAAAACACCAACCTCCATCACCCTTGAGATGAGAAATTCCTAACTGAGCTGTAGCAGGGTAAGATGATAGTGCATCATCCCCAATGTAAGGTCGGAACCATTTAAGACTTATCCTTAATATATTCATCAGCCTTCTATTATCTCCCATTTGAGGCTTAGCTTTACAGCCTCCTCCACTTCACTATTCATTAAAATCCATCACTAAGACCTTGAAAGGGGGTAACATTGCCCGTGCTGTAAATGAAAGCATTAAATATACCCTACAGCCCAAGGAAAGTTGTCAAGAATGTCTAGAATAGAATAATGTGATTCTTGTACTTCCCCTGTATCAAGAATTTAAGGCACTTATGCTATAATTGATACCAATTCATCTTATAGGTATTGATGTGTATCAAGCCAAGTCAACAAGTATTGATTGAACTACCAAGTGCTTAGTTAGCAATGTTAGAAGCAACATTAGAAGCATACAAGTAAAGTTTGAGATATGCTTCTAGTTATTGGGTAGTTTTTAGTCCAGTGAGAATGAAAAGAGAGAGTAGCCATTTGGTCAAGGTTCAAGACCTACCTCTGACACATATTGGGTGCATGACCATGAACAAGTTACCAAACCAACCATTCAATGTACTGAGCAACTCTTTAAGACTATTAATTGCAAAGGAGGTGTTGATCTACATTGGTAAGGGGACTTACTTTATTGGAAGTACCTTATACTGAATATATATACCCTATAAAGAAATTAGAATGTATACCCTGTGACAAAATTAGAATACTTATTTCTTAATAAGTAAAAGATGAAAATTAACCAATAAGAGGGTTGGCCTTATAGTTGGGAAGACCCTGGTTCAGGTCTTATCTTAGAAGAGGTAGTAAAAGGAGCAATGAATTTGAGTTTGAAGCATGACTTTGCCACTTAATTCCTGAGTGACCTTGGACAAGTCAATGAACTTTTCTGAGCCAACTTTCCTCATCTCTAAAATAAAGGATTTGGACTAGATAACCTCTGAAGTCTCATCTAACTCTAGATGTATGAACTTATAACCATCACTCTGTGACTATGGACAAGTCATTTAACTTCTCAAATGACCCCAGGTGACACTATTAATTTACATTACTGAAAGTAGCTTCCACATTAGGAATTACCCATATCTGACAGAAGACAAGAAAGGAGCCTGCAATTGGGAGGATGGAAAGGAGGAGAGACAAAGACCCTAGGACACTGACAAGAAGGACTAATTGAAGGAGTTCACACATATGGATCATCTAGTAACTTCAGTACAATCAAACAAGATTTTATAAATTTTTATTAAGTGTTTTATAGCAGATGGAGAGCTAACCTTGGTGCCATGCAGAAGTTCATTTTCTGGCCCTAATACATATTAGCCATGTGACCCTGGGCTTAATTGAACTTCTCAGGGCTGTAAGCAGTTCCTAGACTACTACAGAAAAGATGATGATAAATCGTTAGGAGAAAGTTTTATCATCTAGGTACAATGGCATCAAATGCATATAGAAATAGATCCCTTCAGGCTTAGTGAATTGCAAATTAACATTATCTATGTTGTACTGTGTTTTTATTTATTTTGTAAAACATTTCCCAATTACATTTTAATATTGTTTGGCAGTCCTTATCCCTATTTCTCGTTTAGTGTCTGCTATATTCAAGGCACTGTGCCTGACACAGAAGATACAAAAATGAAACAAAACAAGGAGCTTGCACTTTACAGGAAGATACATTTAAACAGATAAATGTATTATCATTTGAGGAGGAAAAGAAAATTAATAAATAGGAGGATAAGGAAAAAGTTTCTTGTAAGAAATAGCATTTGAGTTTAACTTCAATGTAGTTAGATGTTCTGAAGAAGAGCATTCATGATTTCACATGTCTAATCAGTATCCTATTGCTTGCCTCTCAATGGGTGGGGGAGGGACTGGAAAGAGGGAAAAAATTTGAAACTCAAATTTTTAGAAAATGAATGTAAAATATAATTTAAAAAATAAAGAGATCATTCCAGGCAGGAATGAGGAACTGCTTGTCAAAGACCTAATGGCAAGAGATGGTATACTGAGTGTGACGCATTGCTGACCAGTAGGTAAATATGGCTGGAACACAGAGTGAATGAAGGGAAGTAATGTAAAATAAGTGCACCAGATAAACTAGAACCAGACTGTGAAGGACTTTAAAGATCAATCTGTGGAGTTTCTTTTTTGTCCTAGAAGCAATAGCGAGCCACTAAAGATTCTCAAGTAATGAGATGATGTAGTGAGCAAAGTAGTGATGTGGTCAGTGATCCAGAAAATGACGTTGATGGTTTTGTGTTTTAGGAAGATGATTTTGGTAGCTATATGGAGAATAGGTTACATGTTGTAGATACTAGAAGCTGAGAATACAGTTAGGAGGCTATCATTATAGTCCAGATGAGAGGTGATGAGGGCTTGAAAAACATTTGTGACAGCATTTGTGGAAAAAATGGAACAGATTTGAAGAGGTATTATAGAGGAAGAATCTAAAAGAGCCTTTAGTGCTTATTTGTCATTCAAAACCAAGCATCCCTATAGTATCCAATTATACCTCAGGTGTTGCTATCATTTTGTTGCTAATACACAGTATATTTTCTTATGATTTCTATTGTACATGTAGTTAAAGGACTCTCATAAAAGCCATGAGTTTACTTTCGCGACATATAAATGAAAGCTAAATTTCAACTGCATCGACCACTTGCAGATCAACCTAGAAGAAATTGATATGATCACTGTATAGTTGATGTTTAAGACAACTAAGATCATCAAACTATGAAAGTTTTATCATATGATCAAAAACATTTGACACCAGAAATGTTCAACTATAAAAATCAAGTATTGAGAAATCCATGCCTGTCAAAGCAACTCAATTATATTTCCAGTTTGCTATTTTACTGTTTCGGACCTGTTCTTTCCTTGAAGGATTTGTTAGTTAAAACATTGACTTCACAGTAAAATCTTCATATGATACTTAGACCTTCACAGCCTAAAACATGTTTGTTGTTATGTTTATTTATTTATGTTTAAGAAGTTAACTGTGATGCAATATGCATTTTTAATGTCTGCTAATTTGTTTTCACTTCATATTTATTTCTGGTTGTATCTGTTCCCTTCATCAGAGAGCCTTCCCTTACATATTAAATATTTTTGTTTAAAAATATTGGAATTAGTTGGCAGAGTAAAGGCAGAGACTCACCTGAGCTCTCCCCCAAACCCCTCCAAATATCTTTTAAAAATGACTCTAAACAAATTCTAGAGCAGCAGAGCCCACAAAAAGAAGTGAAACAAATTTCCAGACCAAGGCAACTTGAAAGGTTGGCAGGAAAGGACTATTGCACCTGGGTGAGAGTGGAGCACAGTCCAGCACAGGCCATGCTGGCACAGCCCCAGTTACAGCAAACCAGGAGCAGGCTTTGGGAGTGACTGAATCAGCAGTGACAGCAGCAGTGGCTGCTTCCAGAACTCTCAGACCACAGCAGTGTGGGGCTCAATTAACTGGTCACAAGGAGGGTACAGGGGTCTTTTTGTTAACACTGAAGCAAGACTCTGCTGCTTTGCTTACACGTACTCAGATCCAAGTGACAGTCCTGGGTGGCAGTCCTAGGTCAAGGAGGAACACAAGCATACCAATGTTTGTAGCTATAGTGAAGGGTGAACCCTCCTCCCAGTTCCAGGGCAAAAAAAAGAGTGCTTGTGGTCACTCATAGACGAGAGCATAGGCCAGAAGAGTAGTAAATACCTCTCCTTAGATCATATCACTTTAAAAGCACTGAAAACTTACAGGTCCCTAGAAGTATCTCTGAAAACAACTGTACAAAACCCCTGAATTTGAGACAGTATGCCTTTCACCCTGGAAGCAGAGCCCAACTTTAACAAAGAGTTAGAAGGCAACAAATAGTTGAGGCAATGAGCAAACAATGGAAAAAAAATCTTTCAATGATGATGACAAGGAAGACCAAAACACATACTCAGAAGAAGGCAACAAAATCAAAGGTCCTACATCCAAAACCTTCAAGAAATATGTCTTAGGCTATGGAAGAGCTCAAAAAGGATTTTGAAAACCAAGTTAGAGAGATAGAGGAAAAATTGGGAAGAGAAATGAGAGTGATGGAAGAAAATCATGAAAAACAAGTCAACAGCTTGGTAAAGGAGACACAAAAAAGTACTGAAGAAAATAGCGTCTTAAAAAACACATTAGGCCAAATGGTAAAAGAGGTCCAAAAAGCCAATGAGGAGAAGAATGCCTTAAAAAGCAGAATTGGCCAAATAGAAAAGGAGGTACAAAAGCTCATTGAAGAAAATAATTCCTTGAAAATTTGAACGAAGTAATTGGAAGCTAATGACTTTATAAGAAGTCAAGAAACAATTAAACTTTTAGAAAACAATGTGAAATACCTCATTGGAAAAACAACTAACCTGAAAAATTTATCCAGGAGAGATAATTGAAAAATTATTGGACTACTTGAAAGCCATGATCAAAAAAAAAGGCCTAGACATCAACTTTCAAGAAATTATCAAGGAAAACTGTCTTTATATTCTAGAACCAGGGGTAAAATAGAAATTGAAAGAATACACCAATCACCTCCTGAAAGAGATGCCAAAATGAAAATTGCTGGGAATATTATAGTCAAATTCCATAGCTCCTGAGTCAAGGAGAAAATACCACAAGCAACCAGAAAGAAACCACTGAAGGATGGTGGAGGCACAGACAGTATAACATGAGATTAAGCAATTTCTATATTAAATAATTAGAGGACTTAGAGGGCAAAGGAGCTAAGATTACAACCAAGAATCATCTACCCAGCAAACTGAATATAATCCTTCAGGAGAAAAAAATGGATATTCAATGAGATAGAGGACTCTCAAACATTCTTGATGAAAAGAATAAAGCTGAATAGAAAATTTGACTTTCAAATATAAGACTTAAGAGAAGCATAAAAAGTTAAACAGAAAAGGTAAATCATTAGGGACGTAATAAGGTTAAACTGTTTACATTCCTATATGGGAAGATGACATTTGTAACTCGTAAGACCTTTCTCATATGGAGAGGGTGCAGGTGTGAGCTGAATATGAAGGGATGATATCTAAAAATAAAATTAATGGATGAGAGAGGAATGTACTGAAAGAAAGGGAAAGTAAGAGTGGGCTAAATTATCTCACATAAAAGAGACAAGAGAGGCAGAGCCAAGATGGTGGCATGAAAGCAGCGACTTGCTTTAGCTCTCCCCCAAACCCCTCCAAATACCCATAAAAAAAGTCTCTAAACAAATTCTAAAGCAGCAGAACCCACAAAAAGGCAGAGTAAAACAAATTTCCAGCCCAAGATGGCCTGGATGGCTGATCAGAAAGGCATATTGCACAGGGCAGGTAGAGGAGCACAGTTTGGCATCAGCCCACACAGGCCGCAGTGAACCTGGAGCAGGCCTCAAAGGACTGAATCTCATGCAGCTGTGGCAGTTTCCACCACCTCAATCCACCAACACCGAAGATAACTTAGAAGGTCAGTAGGAAAAGACTGTTTTTGTGTTGAGAGAGGAGCTAGGTCACAGCCGGTTCCAGAGCACAGAGCAGAGCGTGTAGCACCAGGCGGTGGCTGCATCCTGAGCTTCCAGGCCCACAGACTAAGGGGGAATCTAGTGGCTGATCAGAGGGAGACTGCAGGGATCTCTTTGCTGGTGCTGAGGCAGGAATCTCTTGCTTTGCCTGTGTTTGGATCTGGGTCACAGTTCTGGGAGGAGATCCTGGGGTGAGGAGGAGCACTGACACAGTGGAACTTGCAGTGTCAGTGGAGAGGAAACCCTCCTCACAGTTCCAAGAGAGAAAAGACTTCTTGTGGCCAGTCACTCAAAGAACAGAGCACAGACCAGGAAAAGAGGAAACACCTTGACCCTTATCATACTACCTTGGAAGAACTGAAAATTTACAGGTCCCTAGAAGTATCTCTAAAAACAGCTATACAGAGCTTGGGACAGTACATTCTTCATATTGGAAGAAGACTCTTACCTTAACAAAGAGTTTAAAACACAAGTAGTTGGCTGGGATCATGAGCAAACCTCACAAAAAGAGTCAGACTATATTATCTTATTTTGGTGAAAAAGAAGATCAAAATATACAACCAGAAGAAGACAACAAAATCAAAGCTCCTACATCCAAAGCCTCCAAGAAAAATATGAATCAGTCCCAGGCCTTGGAAGAGCTCAAAAGGGATTTTGAGAAGCAAGTAAGGGAAGTAGAGGAAAAACTGGGAAGAGAAATGAGAGTGATGCAAGAAAATCATGAAAAACAAGTCAACAGCTTGCTAAAGGAGACCCAAAAAATACTGAAGAAAATAACACCTTAAAAAATAGCCTAACCCAAATGGCAAAAGAGGTCCAAAAAGCCAATGAGGAGAAGAATGCCCTAAATAGGCAAATTCGCCAAATGGAAAAGGAAGTCCAAAAGATTACTGGAGAAAATACTTCCTTAAAAATTAGAATAGAGCAATTGGAAGAGTGACTTTATGAGAAATCACGACACAGTAGAACAAATCCAAAAGAATGAAAAATAGAAAACAATGTGAGATATCTCATTGGAAAAAGAACTGACCTGGAAAATAGATCCAGGAGAGAGAATTTAAAAATTATTGGACTATCTGAAAGCCATGATCAAAAAAAGAGCCTAGACATCATCTTTCAAGAAATTATCAAGGAAAACTGCCCTGATATTTTAGAACCAGAGGGCAAAATAGAAATTGAAAGAATCCACTGATTTCCCCCTGAAAGAGATCCCCAAAGGAAAACTCCTAGGAATATTGTAGCCAAATTCCAGAGTTCCCAGGTCAAGGAGAAAATATTTCAGGCAGCCAGAAAGAAACAATTCAAGTATGGTGGAAACACAATCAGGATAACACAAGATTTAGCAACTTCTACCTTAAGGGACCACAGGGCATGGAATATAATATTCTGGAGGGCAAAGGAGATAGGATTACAACCAATAATCACCTACCTGGAAAACTGAGTATAATCTTCATGGGAAAAAATGGTAATTCAGTGAAATAGAGGACTTTCAAGCATTCTTGATGAAAAGACCAGAGCTGAATAGAAAATTTGACTTTCAAATACAAGACTCAAGTGGAACATGAAGAGGTAAACAGGAAAGAGAAATCATAAGAGACTTATTAAGGCTGAACTCTTTACATTCCTGCATGGAAAGATGATATTTATAACTCATGAGACCTTTGTCATTATTAGGGTAGTGGGAGGGGAAAAAATTATAAGTATAGATAGATGATAGATAGATAGATAGATAGATAGATAGATAGATAGATAGATAGCACAGGGTGAGTTGAAGATGGAGTGATATCTGGAGAATAAAATTAAGGGGTGAGAGAGAATTATACTAGGAGAAGGAGAAAGGGAGAGGTAGAATGGGGTACTTTATCTTGCACAAGACAGACGAGAAAAGTTTCTTACAGTGGAGGGGAAACAGGGGAAGGTGAGAGGAAATGAGGGAATCTTATTCTCATAGGATTTGGCTTAAGGAGGGAATAACATACACACTCAATTGGGTATGGAAATCTGTCTTACCCTACAGGAAAATAGGGGAGGAAAGGGACAAGAGAGCAGGGGGATGATAGAGAGAAGGGCAGATTGGGAAAGGGGTAATCAGAAGGAAGTACTTCTGAGGAGGGACAGGGTCAAAAGAAAGAATAGAATAAATGGGGGGGGCAGGATAGGATTAAGGGAAATAGAGTTAGTTTTTCACAACATGTCTACTGTGGAAGCATTCTGCATAACTGCACATGTATGGCCTGTATTGAGTTGCTTGCCTTTTCAATGAGGGTGGGTGGGATGGGAAGAAGGGAGAAAATTTGCAACTCAAAGTTTTGAAAACACATGTTTAAAAAAAAGTTTCCACATGCAACTGGGAAATAAGAAATACAGGAAATGAGGTACAGAAATTTATCCTGCCCTACAGGAAAATAGAAGGGGAAGGAGATAAGAGAAGGGAGGGAGAGACAGAAGGGAGGGTAGACTAGGGGAAGGGGTATTCAGAATGCATGCCATCTTGGGGTGGGGAGGAGGGGCAAGATGGGGTGAAAATTTGGAATTCAAAATCTTGTGGAAGTAAATGTTGAAAACTAAAAGAAATTTATAAAAAGAGAGACAAGAAAAAGCTTTTACAGTGGAGGGGAAGAGAAAGGAGGTGAGGGAGAGTGAATGAACCTTACTCTCATCAGAAGTGGCCCAAAGAATGAATAATATACACACTCAATTGGGTATAGAAATCTATCTTAGCCTATAGGAATGTCAAAGGAGAAGAGGATAAGAGAAGAGGGGGAGGGTGATAGATGGGAGGGCATATTGGAGGAGGGAGCAGTCAGAAAGAAAACATTTCTGAGGAAGGACAGGGTGAAAGGAGGGAATATAATAAACAGGGGATAGGATGTTGAGAAATACAATTAGTTATATGAAGTATGAAAAAAAATTGAAGCATATTTCTCTGATGAAGTCCTCATTTCTCAAATGTACAAAGAATGGAGTCCAATTTATAAAAATAAGAGCCCTTCCCCAATTGATAAGTGATCAAAAGATATGACCAGTTTTCAGATGAAATAATCAAAGCTATCTATAGCCATATGAAGAAATATTCAAACTCAATATTTATTGAAGAAATGCAAATTACAATAATTCTGAAGTGTTACCTCATATCTATCAGATTAGCTAATAGGGCAGAAAAGGTAAATGACAAATGTTGAAAGGGATGTGGGGAAAATGAGACATTAATGCACTGTTGGTAGAATTGTGAACTGACTCAACTTTTCTTTAGAGCAATTTGGAACTATGCCTAAAGGGGATAAAAACCATGTGTATCATCTCTGCCCTCACAATCCCATTACTAGGGCAGTATCCCAAAAGAGATATTAAAGCAAAAAGGAAAAGGACCTATATGCACAAAAATATTTATAGCAGCTCATTTCTGGGGGTAAAGAATTAGAAATTGAAGGGCTGTCCATCAATTGGGAAATGGCTGAATAAGTTGGGGTATGTGATTAGAATGGAATACTATTGTACTATAAGAAATTGTGAACAGAATTCCCTCAGAAAAATCTGGAAAGACTTACATGAGCTGAAGCAAAGTGAAATGTACTGTTACTAGTACAATGATTTCCTTACTTTCAATTTTATTAATATCTACTTTGATTTTCAGGATTTCCAATTTGGTGTTTATTTGGGGACTTTAATTACTGTCTGCTCTTAAAAGACTCAGAGAGAGAAGATGGTTTTCCCCTGGGGTCAGAATCAGGACTGGAACTGTTTGCTGTGCTGATGTACATTTCTCAATTTTTCCATTTCATGCTATTGCACTGGCAGGCTCCTGTGCCTGGAATTCTCTTTCATCTCATCTCTGCTTCTTAGTTTCCCTTTCTTCCTTCAAAACTCATACCATAACCAACCTTCAGCAAGAGATTTTCTTAGTCCCCAACTTTGCCCCACATTGTTAGTGCCTTCCTTCTGATAACATGGGGAAGGGAGAGATGGAGATAGAGACAGAGACCTATGTGCATAATTTTTTTTTGGCAGTTCTATCCCCTATTTAAATATAAGCTCTTTGAGGGTAGAGACCACGGTTTTACCTCTCTTTGTATCCCCAGAACTTAGCTTAGTGTCTGGCACACTGTAAGTTATTACTAAAAACTTGTTGACTGACATACTGACTGATTTGATATAAAATTCCATTTAAGCTGTGATAGTAAGTTTCCCTAACTTTTTAAAATTCACATTGAGTCAAAGACTGAATTCTTAAACAAAAATGCTGAGCAAAATAGAATAGAAACATTGTACATCTCCATGATTATTAACAAAAATACTGTATTTTGAAGTAATAGAAATACTACAGAACTTTACTAAACTAAAAAATCTTTCTAGAAAATAATTGGGCCTTTTTCTATAACAGCAAGAAATTTTAGGAATAGGACAGCCGGTGGTGTAGTGTATAGAGCACCGGTCCTGAAGTCAGGAGGACCTGAATTCAAATTCGGCCTTAGAAACATAACACTCACTAGCTGTGTGACTCTGGGCAAATCAGTTAACCCCAATTGACTCACCAAAAATAAATAAATTTTAGGAACAAAAATTATGCACTCCACATCTCTGTCCATTATTTAATCCTACAATCTTGCTTTTTCTGTCAAGAAACATCTTTCAGCTCTAATGAAAAAGTTACTCTTTTACCATTTTCACCTTGAATTCCTAAGTTCTAATAGTTAAATCGTCTCCCTATATCACAGACTCATAGTGAAATTCCTCAATATTGCTGTAGAACCAAGCTGTCCGGGGAAGAAACTTAAAAGATCATCTATTTAGTTCATCCTCTCCCATTCCTGCCCATCTCCAAAAGAACAGGGAATAGTTGAAAAACAAAACAAAACAAAACAAAACAAAACAAAACAAAACAAAAAAAAACACTCCCAGACCACGCTGTCCTCAGCACCTGGGCTGGTGTGCTGTGTAATTTCTCCTATTTTTCTTCTCTTATGTCTGTCTTTCTATCTGTCTGTCCTCTCCCTCTCTCTCTCTCTCTCTCTCTCTCTCTCTCTTCCTCTCTCTCTCTCTCTCTCTCTCTCTTTCTCTCTCTCTCTCTCTCTCCCCCCTCTATCTCTTTCCTTGCACCCCCCTCCCGAGATTGGAGGAATTAGAAGTACTCAGAGAGGAGCACCCACCATGCCAGACATAACAATACAATGTTTGTGTAGGAAGAATCATTTTAAGATGCTCTTCTTTTTAAAGATCTACTAGACTGTTAGTAAAATAAAACAAAAGTAAGGCTGGCTCAATATTGCCCCCAGGTGACTTTTGTAAATCACAAATTCCAGCAAAAGAAGAGATCTAGGATTTGCACCCTAAGGAATCACACTTCAGTGGGTCTGTAGCATTGTTTAGTCTGTGCTTTTAAAATTTATACAAAGCAAAATGCCCTTCTCTGAGATCAGCCACATATGTTAATATGAAATGTCAATCAGGATTTTTTACAAAGAGAAAAAATATAACCAGTGAACAGATTGAAAAATTTTGTTTGACATAGCAAATGGATAAGTAGAGAATTGAAGAAATAAATTATAGAGGACTTCTTCAGACTCCTAGTGAGCAGTTAGTGTTCCTTTTTCATACAATGGGACCCTGAGGCTAGCAAGGAATCCTCTACCCTCAAGTTTCAAATGCAAGTGTCCTCTCAGTTTTTTGGCATGGTTTCCAGACCCATATTCCACTTCCTCTTTCTTTCTGATTTCTCCTTTCCCCTCAAATTTCCTGCCAGTCTGAATAAGACTCCTCTGTACAGTCTCAAGGTCTTTTCTAGTACATACCAGAGAGCTTAACCAGGGATTTCCCACTCTTTCTGGTCTAGAGATGTGGGAGGAGGAAAGGAGAAAATAGACTGACTCAGAGGGAATGGAACAATGGGTTAGAGGCCTTAGATGTCATCATATCAACCCCCTCATTTTGCAGTTGAGGAAAATGAAACTCAGAGAATTTCAGACTATCCTTATTCTGTTTAAAAAAAAAATTAAGAATGATAATCAGCTCCTATTGGGTTCTTCTAAGAGGGCATTCACTGAACATGTTTGAAGAATGAAGAGGATTCAGGCCCCCTCAAGAGAAACAACCATATTATTGGCTGTCAGATAGAGTGAAACTTATGTTTCTTGCTTAGGATTAAGTCTAAATGCCTCAAGAAAGGCAAAAATATCAAACATGAAAACAGACCTATGCTATGCTTTAGAAAATGCAAATTTGAAGCCTCCCATTTGTCATTTAAGCATGCTCATAGCAGGCTTACCTGCATTGCATTTCTAATAGTCCCCCTCACAAAACCCTCACATTCCTGCCCCATATTAAGGCTTTACTGTCCCTTGATCAGTGTGATTATATATGATTTGTCTATCCTTTCATTCATTCAGTCATTCATTTAATAAACATTTATTAAATGACCACTATGTGCCAGGTACTGTGCTATGTGCCAGGTACTGTGCTATGTGCTGGGGATACAAAAAGATGCAAAATACAATCCCTGCCCTCAAAGACCTTACAATCTACTGGGGAGACAACATGCAAACAAATATATACAAAGCAAGCTGTATACAGGATAGGAAAATGGGTAGAATATAAGAAAATTTCATAAATTAACAACTTACAGGAAATGGTAGGCAACAGAGAAAATGAATGTGAATAAAAACAGGTCAGGACTTTATGATGTCAGGTTTTTTTTTTTACTTAAATTGAATTTTTCCTCGATAGACAAATGGTCAAAGAATATGCATAGGCAATTTTCAAAGAAAGAAATCTAAGCTTTCAATAACCATAATAAAATGTTCCAAATCCTTCATTAGAGAAACAAATAATAAAGCAAGTCTGAAGTTCTGCCTCACATTCATCAGTTTGTCTGAGATGATAAGAGGAAAAGAACAAATATTAGAGGGCAATGCAGCAAAATAAGCCTAGTAATATATTGTTGGTACAGGTATGGACTGGATAAGCCATTATGGAAAACAATTTGTAACTATGCCCCAAATGTTATTATAATGTTCATTCCCTTTGACTTAAATATACTACTACTACTAGGCCTATGTGCCAAAGAAATCAAAGAAAGAGGAAAAGGATTCACTTTTTTTCCATAAATATTTAGAGAAGCTTAACCCCAAACTGGAAGCTAAGGGGGTGCCTGCCTTTTGGGGATTCACTAAAAAAATGACTATCATTTGAACTCTGAGTATAGCTTCCTTACCTATACAAGAGAGAGACTAATACCTGCAAAATGTGTGGAAAATACTTCTTGATTTATTATTTAATAATATAGTTTGAACCTAGCTTTATGAAATTCAATATTGTTGAAAACTTAAAAGTCATGTTGACCTCAGAGACCCCTACAAGGAATCCAGAGATACTACCCAGGTCTTGTCTTAGATCTACACAAAACATTGTGTTTGGGTTCTATCCAATCAGTTTATTCAAGTTTTATTGAATGTTTATACATAACTACTGATGTACATTTCAAGGAAATGCCTACATGCAGCAATAGCAATGAGACTTAACAGAGATTTGGGAGGGGAGCCTCACCTTTTTCCAGCTCTCTCCTGCCAAACCAACTCAGTAAAATTATTTCTAAAAATATTCTTTAAGGTTTTTGGATTTGTTTTTAATATGAAATTCTAGAGAATTTTGAGCTGTGATCATTAAGCAAACAAATTTATAATTTTAGTTAAGTATGCATAGCAGAAAACCTCAAAAAGAATTTAGAAGGTTTGATTTTTCCTGCCTGAATTCTTGTTCTATCAATGATTTCATCTACTCTGGTCTTCAATGACATTTTTTTAGCATGGACATATCTTACTGCAAAATGAAAAAATGCTAAACCAAAACAACATTTTAATTTCAATTTAACTCAACAAACATAATAAGCAACTATTATGTACAATGAAAGACATGTTGATCAAACACAAAGGAGTAAGTCAAATTGGATAGCCTATAAAGTGTTCAAAGTTCTTACAAATACATTGTAAAGTTTGACTAATTTAAGAGAGTGTCCTAATTTATGTCATCATGCTGTTTTGCTAATCCTTTCTTGACTCCTACTTACAGGAAGCAACGTAGGGAACCATTGCACAAAGGGTGTGTTTTCTCAATGTACACTTCATATGATAGTACCACTCCTATGAGACCATTATTGAAAATAGATCCAAGGAAGGAAGGAAGGAAGGAAGGAAGGAAGTGATAGGGTACAGGCCCAAGCCAAGACCTTTGCCCTTCACCCCAAAAAGAATCTGGGTCTCATTTGTCTACAGGCCCTAAAAAAGCCCACCTTGGACTCTCCTTGAACTCTCCCACTTGGTCTAGGAAGTCTCTAGTGGCCTCCTGAGGCTATCATCCTATCAACTGTCCTTTTATTATTGCCCAATCTCCCAATTCTCTTAACCTGACCCAGCCCTCTATTGTCTATTACATCCTCTCCCCCCCCACTTCCCACCCTTAATCCTACCTAGATCCCATTCTACCTCCCAGTCACTCCCATCAAGATCCTCCCTAGACCTCCCTTGGGGTCAGTCACCCCAAACTATCTAGCTACTCCTAGATCCTTCCCACAGTCTCTCTGTATATGAGGTCCATCTTGTCTCCATAAAGGTGCTCAGATTCTTAAAATCTGGCCAATAGCTCACTAATGCTCAGATTCTTTAAGAGTCTGACTAATATGACAGATCCTTAATAAAACTTGTCTTTGGCTGAAAGAAGGCTTGTGCTGAATTCATTTGAGCAGGACCCACATCTCTTGCTCTTGATATTTTGGGTTTCCGGGACCCCTGAACCTCAACAGAAGGAAGGAAGGAAGGAAAGAAGGAAGGAAGGAAGGAAGGAAGGAAGGAAGGAAGGAAGGAAGGAAGGAAGGAAGGAAGGAAGGAAGGAAGGAAGGAAGGAAGGAAGGAAAGGAATTTTTTGAAGAAGTTTACTTGAAGTGTTATATAAACACTAGTGCTAAGCATAAGTTTTTATTGTCGTTGATCATTCCTTTGCCTGAAATATCCTCTGTTTGGCCATCTTCCTAGTTGCTAGTTGCTAGTTGATCATACCACAAATGAAGTGGAGTCCAAACCAATTTCCTTTTCTACTTCTGAAATTTATCTTCCTTTGTCATCAATTAGCTCTATCATAAGAAGACAGAGGGGCAAAACACTGAGGTTCAACTTAAATGAAAGTAGACTCAGTTAATTCAGAATAGCGAAAATGCCTTTCACTGGGCAATCACTTCAAGGGCTAAAAATGATGGAGAATTTTTTGAATGTTATACATTTCAATTAAATTGTACTCAGGCCATGAAAATAATATTAAAAGAAGAGTTTCACTAGGTAACATTTTAGACAGAATTCTTGGCTCATGGTGCCTGAGTAGCTGTAAGGCCACTTCTCAGCTAGTATTTAAAAGGTTTAAGACTACTTCCCAGAGAAGTTCATTTCCATTCAAATCAACCCCAGAACAAATGTAACTTCAACCTATTTGTAATGCCTGGTAGAACCCTTAAAGCTCTTCTTGTTTATGAAGTAGTCCAGGATAAGTAATTTGCCCTTTTAGAGACCTATTGCCTGTGGGTAAAAGGTCTTGATAAGCCAGGGCCCAGGCACAAGAAACATACATTTCTTTGGGGATATATCAAGTTTGTCCACTTCTAATTATTTTGGACAGTCAAGGGCTATACTCTATGTCTGTGGTCCTATGAAATTTATTTAGCTTGATGATGCATAATTTTTAACATTTCTCTTCCATGAATCAACTACTTCCTTTTTTCAGTTTTAAGTACATTGACCCAAAATTTCCCTTTTGGCTTGGAGTTCAGTTTGTTTTTGAAGAAAATGTTATTGTGATGACTAATTTTGGTCTGCATTCACTGTAAAGAGAGGGATGGGATGATAGAGAAAACAATTATGGAATTGGTATAAGTTCACAAAGTTACCATATTGGTAGTTTTCAGAAACGAGAAGAAATGATGAAATAAGTGATGTCATGAACCTGTTGGCTTTCCATATTTCTTACAAAGTTGCCTACTTATCAATATTAGGGGCATTTAGGTAGCACAGTAGTTAGAGTGCCCGGCCTGGAGTCGGGAAGATTCATCTTCCTGAATTCAAATCTGTCCTCAGATACTTATTAGTTATGTGACTCTGGGCAAATCACTTAACTCTGTTTGCCTCAGTTTCTTGAGATGTAAAATGAGCTGGAAAAGAAAATGGCAAACTACTGTAGAATCTTTGCCACAAAAACTCCAAAGAGTCAGACTGAAATAACTGAACAACAACAAAATTCATATTATTTTAGTAATACCTAGCCTAAGCACTGTCCTTATTAAGAACACACCAGTTGGGGAGAAGTGGTAGTGAGGTCAATTTTGTTGAAGATTAGCATTACTTTCTGTGTTTGTTTGTTTGTTTGTTTGTTTGTTTGATCCTCTGAATAAGGTTGACTTTTTTTACTTTGTTCTTGTCTGAACAGAGATTATGCAGAGCATGTCTTATTCTTTCAAAAGATGCACAGCTCTCATGCAGCTCTTATAAACTACTTAGATCCCATTCTAATTAATTTGCACTAAAGAAAGTACACTGTGGAAGGAGCTCAGGATATTAGGATCAGATCTTTGATTTACTGTTAGTGTGACAATGGAAAGAGTGCTGGCTTTAAAATTGGAACTCCTGATTTCCATTCCCAACTCTATCATTTACTATGTATGTGGCCTTGGGCAAGTCACTTAATCTTTCTAGGCCTCTGCTTCCCAGCTCTAAGATGAGGCAGTTGAACTAGATAAACTCCTGCAATCTCTCCCTGATATAAATATATAATCCTATGATATCATCCATGTGACCACTGGACAGTCAGTTGACTAGCCTCTCTGAACCTCAAAACCTTATCAAAAGTTGTATTACTCTCTACCTTATAGATGAGAATATTGAGGTTCAGAGAAGTTAGTTAAAGGAAGGAGAATTATAAGGAAAACACTAATCAACAACTTAATTATTTTTTATTAATAGCTTTTTTGCAACACATTCATTTTCAAATATATCCCTCCCACCACCCCTACCCAAAGAACTATTGGTTTAGCAAAATTAATCAATAAAACAACCAACTATGAGAATTCCATATCCATATGAAATACTCCCCACCCCAATATCTGAAAAGAGGGCAAAGGGTTTTATCTTTTTTTTCAGGGTCTTAATTGTAATTTATTACAAACTAGAAAACATAAAAAGCATGAATATTTCCATATATTAAACATACCAAAAAAGAGGAGTGCAGAGGATTCTCTTTTCTTTCTTTTCTTTTTTGGCATCAATGTCACAACCCTCTCCCCTTCTACCCACATGCACATACACACACACACATACACGTATGTAAAGATACACACATGTGTACATATACAAATATACAGATATACACATTTACATATAGATGTATTTGTGTGTACGTGTGTGTGTGTGTGTGTGTGTGTGTGTGTGTATACATATATATATTCTTAGGGGGAAAATATCCTACCTTATGTAAGAAACTAGGAACTTTTGAGTTCTGCAAAGAGGATAGGTGCTCTGGGGTGCATACAGGTGTGTGCCAGGCCAATAGAGAGCTGATTACAAGGAAAGAGTACTGCTACCCTCAACTAAATATCAGTAGAAGCAATTGGAGTCTCATCTGACTCACTGAGTGACCTGCCTGAAAAGAATTTACTTTTCCTCTGACTATTGGCATGCTGGAACCTGGTAAATTTATCTATTCTACACTCCTTCCCTCTCCCTTGGCAAATTGACAATACTTAAATCATTTTTATTTGCTGTCTGTACTTTATAATGGTTAAAGATAAGCTGATTTTTATTACATTGTTAGTTAATCATAAGCCTATATTAAAGCTTCTTCTCTCCTTCCCTCCTCATCTCTTCTCTCTTTCTGTTTTTCTCTCTTTTCACCACCTCCCAATATCCCATTACAAAGAGAGAGAGAGTAACTTGTAACAAATAAGCATAGTCAAGCAAAACAATTCTTTACATAGGCGACGTCTGAAGTATATATTTCATTCTGCACTTCTAACCTATTATTTTCTGTCAAGAAGTGGAAAGCACAGATCGTCATCAGTCTTCTAGAGTCATAAATAGTCATTACATTGATCAGAGTTCTTAAGTAGTTCAAAATCATTTTTTACAGTGAAAAGTCATATGTATGTATGTATACATATATATATAAATTATATATGCATATATATATATATAGATTCTCCTAGTTCTCCCTTCACTTTACACAAATATATTCAAATCTTTCCAAGTTTCTGTGAGCTCATCCATTTCACTATTTCTCATAGCACAGTCATATTCCATTACACTCGTATGCCATAATTTGTTCCCCAGTTAATGAGTACCCTAGGTTTCTAGCTATTTGCTACAACAAGAAAGTGCTGCTATGAATATTTTTGAGCATATGGGTTCATTCCCTCTTTATTTCAGTGGATAACTTATTGAGCACTTACCATATACCAGGCACTGTCCTTTGCTCCAAGGATACAAAGATAAAAGTGAAAGTCCCTGTCCTAAAAGAATTTAAATTCTAATGGGAAAAAAAGTGGGTATATATACATACATATATATATATATATATATATATATACACATACATATATATATATATACACACATATATATATGTATATATACATATATATGTATATACATATATGTATGTATGTATGTATGTATGTATATGCTTATACAAAAAAACTTGTAACTTTGGATTAAAACAATATATGGAAATCCATTTTGCAGAGCAGTTGCTCAAAGCTACCAATATAGCTAGGTCTCTCAAAGCCTGCCAGGTAGGACAACTGTGGCTATTTATTTCAGCTTTAACCAACAGATATAACTGGAAGCATTTGAAAATGGTTCTGCCAATGGAGCTTCAGATTGCCAAGGAGAAATAACCAAGCACAATGGAGCATTTAATATTAGCATTGGATGAGGCTTCTCAAAGAGTTGGTTATGACTATCCCGGAAGGTTATGAGGATTTTGGGGGAGATTTCTGAGTCACCAAGCCAATCCATTGCTTGATTTTATGTTTCTTGGCAAGTTATCTTTTCAGATAGACCTCCTGTCTTCTAACATGTATCCTCCAGACCACGGATGGGGAATGTACAGCCTCAAGGCCATGTGTGGCCTTCTAGGTTCTCAAGTGTGGCCCTTTAACTAAATCCAAACTTCACAAAACAAATGCCCTTAAAAAAAAAAAAAGGATTTTTTTTCTGTAAAATTTGGATTCAGTCAAAAGGCCACACCTGAGGACCTAGAAGGCCACATGTGGCCTCAAGGCTTCAGGTTCCTCACCCCTGTCCCAAACTCATGTCTCTTCTACCCTTCCCACCACATATGTCTTCTATCCAAGGTTTAATATTTAGTTATCCGTCAATAAATATTTTTAAGAGCCTATGATGTGCCAAGCATTCTACTAAGTGCTGGGGATACAAAAAAAAAAAAATACAAAAGACAGTCTCTGCCCTCAAGGAGATTAAATCCTAATAGAAGAAGACAACACCCAAAAGGAAGATGAAAAGTAGGGAGAGAGGGAAGATACCTAGTGCAGAAGCATGATCCAGAAATCCACTGGAGTACGGCTGACTGGGAAATGAAAAGGTGCCTGGCCTAGGCATGCTCTTAGGCATCCTATAATCAGAGCAGGAACAGAGTGCAGATGAAATGTAACACTCAGGGCTGAAGTCATCTTCCATGATAAAGAGGTTTCTGCGATGTGGCAGAGAACTTCATAGGAGAGCAGCTGGCCTTGTTAGTGCAGCCTGATATGATGGCAGCCCCTCTTCCTCCTTCTTTTCCTCCTCCTTCTCCTCCTCCTTCTTCTTTTCCTCCTCCTCCTCCTCCTCCTCCTCCTCTTCTCTCTCTCTCTCTCTCTCTCTCTCTCTCTCTCTCTCTCTCTCTCTCTCTCTCTCTCCTCTTCCCACATAGAGTTTCTCCAATGTTCTATTATGGAAAAATTAAGAGAGTATTTTGTAGCATCCTTTGAGACTTGTAAGAATGCCATTCTCCAGCTGTCATCACCTCAACATTAAGTCAATGTTACTAGTTTGGGGTGAGAAGTTTTTGTTTTGTTTTCCAGTTTAGTATTTATGTCCTGAGAAAGACGTATTTTCTTTGAACCCCAGTCTTCCATGCAAGTATAAGAAATGAAATGAGATAAATTAGCCCTTAGACTCTAGGCAGCATGGTGGATGAAGTACTAGATTTATTGCCACAAAGACCTTAAGTTTGAATCTTGCCTCAAACATTTGTATTTACTAGCCATGTACCCATGGTCAAACTATTTAATCTTTATTAGCTTCAGTTTCCTGATTTGTAAAATCAGGAGGTTGGGCTTGATGGCCTCTCAGGACACTTACAGTTCTAAGACTTCATATGTTGGGATGTAGAAAAAAAAAGACTTCTGGATTCTGACCAGTATCTATTCTTTCACATACTTTTTCTTGTATAATTTTAAATGCCTCCATTTGTAAAGTACTCACAATTTCCAGATTTCCATAGCAGAACTAAAAACAAATATTTCTCAAAGTTGTTTCCTGATTTTCCACCTATGCCATTTTCCCTTTGTAAATTGTGATCTCATTACTTCAAATTATGAGTAATGGAATAATAGCATCATAAACTGAGTTTAGGGTAGCAACTCAAGAATACTGTTTGTTCTACTACTGTGTGCTAGTAATCAATTCTTATAACCTTAATGTATTTATTTGTTTAAAAAGAATAGCCAAAATATACAGAGAGAAGCAGCAAGTCGACAGAAAGCTGACCTTGAAGCCACGATAACTTAGATTCAACCCCTGCTGTAATGTATACTGCCCAGTTTATCCTGAGCAAATGGTTTAACCTTTCAATACTCTCAGCAACTAAGACTCTAACTTGAAAAGAAAGTGCTGATCTTCTTTGGCTCAAGGGAGTTCTGTCATCTGAGAGTTCTCTATGCCAATGAAATCACAAGTCTAGTATCTGTTTCTATATGCCTAGAAAATGTAAAACCTTAAGGACAGAATGACAAACTGGCCCTATCATCACTCTATATTGATGGATAGGATTGTGAGAATGATCCACCCTCAAAACTAAGCTTTCCAGGATTAGGTTAAGTCATACTTTCTCTGACCTTGGCTTTTTTGCTTTTCAGATATTATGTACATTAGCATATAATCCTAGGTTAATTTGTGTTAAATTAAAAGAGATGTGCTGAATTTCCTGGGCTTTCCTCCTAATGATTGTCTCCTTTAACAAATCTATTACTGTAGTATTTTGTGGGGTTATTTTGCTACTTCTTTCAATATCTTGATGGTCTTTTATGTAATAGTTATCTCCAATGATTACACAGCATCTATAGAGTGCCAAGCATTCTGTGAGGATACAAAAGAAATACAAAATGTGCCCTCTGACCTCAAAGAGTATGTAATCTACTTGTGGGTATGAGGTATTTCTAATTGAAGGCTATAATTAGTTTGCTATGCATTTGCTTCAGGAATGCATGGTGGATGGAACTAAGACAGAGTTAAGAAGAGATTTGCCCTCTTGCTATGCACTACGGAGAAGAAATAATCCTCTCTACCACACAATGTAACCTTAAAAAGGACTTTCTGTTAAAGGTTGGTGACAGTTCATTGGTTGGAGGTACTAGCCCCTTAACAAATAATGACATTAAACTTGCCCAAAGAATCTCTTTATATATAACCAGTGCTTCTTTATAGTACCAGAGCAATTGTCTCAACCTGCTTGCGGTTTATTAAATCATAGCTAAGATTAATTCTTCAAAGTTTGGTAACATATTTAAGTTCAGATGAGGTGAGGAAAAAGTCTAGATCTCAGAAGGCTTAGCTTTGAGTACTCTATTTTGCTATGATAGATACTGAGATTTATCTTCTTGTTTCCATGACCATGAAAATCTGACAGTGGCTTAGGTTTAAAGGACCTGTGAAATTGCTATTTTCATGGTTACCAGTGTGTGTCAATGATTAATTATAATTTATGTACATAACTATTCATATTCTATACATATGATTCATTCTTAATGCCTACATGTTGGCATAGGCTATCAACAGGCACAATGACAATCCAGTTTTGCCTGGGCAAGAAAATCTGGCAGAATTTAAAACAAATATTCTATGATGCTACTCGGCCAGAACTTTTGGGCTGGGACTTTTCAAAAAAAGCATGATGTTATCCTGGATACCAGATGCTCTGTGCTAAAGCTGTTGGACCAAGTAATCCTTTATCTGAAAGCCAAGATGTAGTCCCTGTATGTTGCAATAAGCTGGGATTTTCTACAGTAAGCATTCTACCCTTAGGTGAACTTTTCTAAGACCATACCACAAGCAAAGCACACATGCCAATAGCATTAGAATGCTAAAATTAGAAGGGAATAATAGTGTGGTAGCTGCAGCAGAATAACTGCGGTCAACAGGGTAGAATTTCCCAAGTTTTGAGAGTAGACATACATCAAAAATATCATGTAAGATCATTATATTATACTGCATAAGGCATTTGAGTTAACGAGAAATCCTGTTCTAGGAAAGAAGGATCTTTATAATTAAATTTCCATTATATCCAAATAGTTAAAAGTTTGTTTCCTTAATGATCACATCCCACACTATTCCATCACAGCTAAATTCCATCTACTATTTTGAATTAATGAAAATCCCTTCTCTAATTGTTTTTCATGGCAATTTTCTCATGCTTATTTTAAGTTTTTATTAAGAAATCTAATAACCATTTTAGTTGGTTAAATGATAAAACATCTCAATTTTGAAATGTGATAGATATATTAATAGCATTGGGCAACTTATGGAATGCCAAGAATATCATGGACACACACACTTTTTTTTCTATTTTGTTAATGACTGAAACTGAAACTTTATGCCAGTTAAAGTAAACTGATTTTTCCAAATTCCCAAATCAAAGAAACAAATAAGTTAATAACTTATATGCATTTTAATCTCTTGAAACAGTCCCAGAAGCACAGAATCTTAGTGTCAGAATCATCCTAAGAAATTATCTAATCTAACATACACCAAACAAAAATCTTCTCTATGGTATTCCAGACAAGTAATCAACTAGTTCATTCATAAAGAGCTCTGGATGTGGCAAATTCGCTAGCTAACAAAGTAGCCCATTTCATTTTTGGTTGGCTCTATTGATTAGAAAGTTTTTCCTTGTGTTAAGCTAAAACCTATCTCTGCAGTTTCCACTCATGGAAACTGGCCTCTGGGGTTGAGTGGAACAAATCATTTCCACATGATAGCCCTTCAAATACTCAAAGAGAGCTATGATGTTCCTTCTAAATCTTCTCTTCTTTGGGCTAAATAACTCTACTTCCTTCAACTGATCTTTATATATGATTTCCAATACACTTATGAACCTTATCATCCTCCTTTGGATGAGTTCTCTCTCATCAGTATCCTTCCTAAAATACAGTGCTCAGAAGTGAACACAATGACCAAAGCAAAAATGGTGCCAGTTACATAAAACAGGTATTTTCATAGTTTCAATGGTTAAAAAGAAGTCAAAAGCAGGTTTCAAGATAAAATTAGTGAGATCACCACAAATTCCAGGTCCGTTCCTTAGTTCCATAAGTGCAGAAACCAGTTCTGCTACCTCTTTACCCAAGATCATAAGATCTTAAGACTTAGAGCTAGAAGGTCCAACTCCCTTCTATTTCCTGTCCAACTCCACTTTACATTGTGGAAACTGTAGCCCAGAAAAGTCAAGTGACTTTCCCAAGGTTACACACATAGTAGCTTTTAGAGCTAGCATTAGAACCCAGGTCCTTGGATTCCAAATTCATAATGCCATAATTCTTGGGGAGGGCTGAGGAATGTTTCAGTGATTTTTTTATTTGAATCCCACTTCAGTAATCAGGCTCTGGGAAAAATGATTCATATTCAACACATTCACAAGGAACCAATTTAGAAAGCTGAGTTTAAACCAGAAAGTAGAGTATAAGAGTGAGCTTTCTAATTCAGGAAGTAGTTTATTATTTTACAATTATCAGTAGGCTTAGAAGAATAATTTGAATCCTTCTTTCAAGCAATACTTTTTGACATCTTATATTGTTGCCTTCTCACCACCCTAGGAGCCCAACTTTGGATGCTCTTAAATTTGTCAATATACACCCTAAAATGGGTGACTCAAAACTGATTATGCAGGTCACAGTAAAAGAGAGTTATCTTCTCCCTTATTCTTAATGTGTTGCTGTTCTTAAGGCCAATAACACATTGTCATTAGAATACTGAATTGTAGGATAGTACCAACTGTTGAATATTTTGCATAGAAAATCCCATATTGAATTAGAAATGAAAGCAAATAGTCCTATGTTCATGATGGTAAACAAACAACTTATTTCTGGGAGCCAATACAATTCATAAATGTGTGTTGACAATATTTTTTGGTCCAAGTCATTGGACTTAGCTTCTCAAACAATGTAAAGGTATATAACCATCTGTATCATTATTTCTCACCAGCAGCTCTTTAAATACCAGAAATAAGTATATTTTGTCTCTCCAATTAGAATGTAAGCTCCTTGGTGTCAGGGGTTGTTTTTTGCCTTGTCTTTGTATCCCCAAAATATAGTGTATCTAAACACGTATTTGTTGATTGAGTAATTTCTAACAGCACCACATGTCTGCCTAAAAAGTTTTCTAATATTTCCTAATATTAATAGCCCATAGTTTCTTTACTTTTATGTAGAGGTATATAAGTCGTATTCTGTATTTTTATAGAAGTGCTTATATACAGAATATCTCTATTTAGAAAAACTTGTCTGAATCCCATCCAAGTCCTTGCCTTCACTCTGATATTCAATATCACTGATTTTAGAGACTTCTGACTTTTCACATTGCAGATATTTATAACAGAGATAGTAAGAGAGTGGATTACAGTTCTCCCTAGAGAACAGTCAAGAAAGCACACCAAAGAAAATTATATAAAGCATAAAAGCAAAGTGGAAAAGACTGGCTTGCCAAATTTTATAGCTACTATCATCAGGAAATATTTATTTAGAACCTATTGGGTTTATGTACTGCAATCAGAGACAAATATTTGTGAAAGACAAATATTATAGAGGCTAAAATTATTTTTAAAGTAAAGGTCTTTACCTTCCTTAAGTATTCATTCTAAGTGGGTAACACTGACATTTTTGGCCATTTGTTGGATGACAGATTTAGACCTTGAAGGTGTCTTAGAAGCCCTCAGTTCCGACTTCTTAACTTTGTAGACAAGGAACCTGAGGCATAGAGTAGATAAATGATTTGTTCAGGGTTAGACAGTTGGTAATTGTCTGGGGTGGGATTTGAACTCAATCTTCATCACTCAAAGTCCAATGCCTTGCATACCATGCCATAATGCCTCTCAAAGGTATATTCTCATTGGAACTCTACTTCTGCATATCATAGCATCATTGAGCTCTATAGAAATAGAAGGAATCTCAGAGGCCATCTGGTTCAAGACCTTCATTTTACAATTGAGGAAACTGGGGTTCAGAATTATTAAATAACTTAACCAAAGTTACACAATAAATAAACATCAGAAGAGGTATTTGAACCACCAAGTCTTCTGACTCTAGAGTTTTCCATTATACCATATTATCTCCCATTCATAGAAATAAAAAACAGCCAGAAAGTATAACACTTTCCTACCTGGAAGTATGTTGGTAGCAGGATGTTTTGAATTACTTTGTTGTCTTGTATTTGTAAGAGTGAAGACAGTGTGGTAAGATAAGGGAGTTGATGGAGGGAAAGTATGTTACAGTAATGGAGAAAATGGTGATGGTGTCTCATTGACTGTAGCAAATAGAGCTAGTCCCTAGTTGTTTATGAAAACATTTGAAAATAATTAAATAATATTGCTAAGTGTGCTTCTGATCCAGTACACATAAAATGTTGATGGCCAAAAAACTCTCTAAATTGAGTCTGGCTATGGATACGTATGTGGGCTATGGATATGTGTGCAGCTGTGGATAGCCTGTAAGGCTATAACCTGTCAAGTAATGCCTAAGTCAGGACAGGTATAGGGAAGCCATGAGGAGAAATCCTTGGGCAGAGTTAAGAATAACTTGATGGAGTAAGGGTTAGGTGATGTTAAAGCCAAGTCAAGTGAATAGTACCTACTATGTGGTAGGCACTGTGTCAACACAAAAACAAACAAAAACAGTCCTTGTTATCAAGGAGTTCACAAACTAATGGAGAATGAGAATATAACATCTTTGCACAAACAAGACATGTACACATAATTTTTTAGATAATCAACAGAGAGAAGGCATTAACATTAAATGGGGGATGGGAAGAATTCAAGAAGAGAAAAAAAAAAGATGCAATCCAAAGGATAGGATACATAGGCTGCAGAAAACTGATCTGCAAAAGAATATCAGAGTTCAAGTTTCATGGGGCATATATCTTTAACCTGTAACTGACCAAGAACTTGATCAACAACATCATTTACAAATAGTGATTTAGCCTCTGCTTTGAGACTTCCAGTGAAAGCAGAAGCATCACTCCTTCCAAGATAGCTCATTTCACTTTTAAACAACTCCAACTAAAGAAAAATTTTCCTTGTTTCAAGCCTACATATGGCTCTCTGCAACATTTATCATAACCCTATAATCTGCTACCAAACATAAATCTAGTATGTTTTCCACATTACAGCCCTTTAAAGGCAGTTGTCATGATTTGCCCCCAGACCTATCTCCCTTGCCATCCTCTTCTGCCCAAGCATTGCCAGTTCCTTCAGCCAGTCCTTCAATGGCATGGTCTCCAGACTTTTCATTATCTGCTTGCCCTTCTCTGGATGCTCTCTAGACTGTCAGTGTCCTCTCTACGATGTGACATGCAGAATTGAACATGGTCTTATGGAAGTGCCATGTCTAAGGCAGAGCATGGTGGAGAAATCACATCCTTTTCCTAGACACTTTGCTTCTATGAACTCATCAGCCTGCAATTACATTAGCATTTTTGGCTGCCATGTTACACCACTGTTCACTCATATCAAGCTTGAAGTCCACTGAAACCCCCAAGAGATGAGGGGTGAGTTGCCAGTCAGAGTTCAAAGCCAAGACAATCTGACAGATTAGAGAGCTGAAATGTAGAGAAAACTGGAAAATAAATACTTTGTCTGAACTCAAATTGCTCCCTGGAAGCTTAAGTCTTTTTTTTTGTTTTGTTTTGTTTTGGAAGCCTGGATGGATGCCCTGCCTGAATAATTCTGATGACCTACATAGTTCTGGGCAGGTATAGCTGTATCCTAATGACTCAGCACCCCTCCTGAGAAACTAGCTAATATAGTTGCAATGAATCACCAAAGATTCCCAACATGCTTTCAACTGTGTAAATGGAAAAGTATCCCAGAGTCACCAAATTTGAGTTCAAGGGAAGTTCTAGCTGGAAAGGGTCCCATATGTACTTGAGAAGGGACTCACTCTATAAAAATCTCTGCCAAGTGCTCCAATTTGAACACCTCAAGTGTTGGAGAATTTACACAATCCTGAAGCAACCCATTTTACTTTTAGGATGTTCTCATTGTTAAGGGGTGTGTGTGTGTGTGTGTGTGTGTGTGTGTGTGTGTGTATACATACACACACACACACACACATATATATGTATATATATATACATATATATATACTTGTGTTTGTGTGTGTACATACTATATATATATAGTATATATATACTTGTGTTTGTGTGTATACATACTATACACACACACACACACACACACACACACAGTTTATCAGCTAAAAACATGAAAAAGAGGCAGCATAGATAACACATAGAAAGCTGGCCTCAGAGCCACGAAGACCAACTTTTATCTCTAAAGCATACAGTTTGGGTGACACTAGACAAATCATCTAACTTTTCTGCAGTTAGGCAACTCTGTATCATAATTGTGGAAATTTTGCTGACCTGCATTAGTGAGGGGAGTTTGCTCATCCAAGAAGTTCCTGTATTAATGAAATTGTAATTCTATACATACACATATATATTTACAATACATACATGTATATGGAAAAGCACACACATATGTATATTGTTTTGTAGATGTGTATACATATATGCATATTTTGTATACATATGATACATATGTTTATACATATGTACATATATAGACACAAATATATACATACACATATGCACACATACACACATATATCAGACCTAGGATTTACCTATATAGGATCTGTCTATTTATCTCACAGGTGTAGTCTCTATACTCCCCCCTCCCTATACACACACACACACACACACACACACATGATCTGGATATAAGATAGCTATAGAAATAGATATGTCTCACAGATCTAGTCCCTATCATACACACTCAGATTAGAGAGAGAGAAAGAGAGAGAGAGAGACAGAGAGACAGAGAGAGAGAGAGAGACAAAGAGAGAGAATGTGTGTATATACAAACATATCTATATCTATTTATGAAGATAGCTATAGATATAGAAACATAAAATCAACTACAGACTCTAGACTAAAACTCTAGTCTCTATCCTAGGATAGACCTGAAATTTTATTAATATACAGAACTTCCCAGATGAGCAAACTCCCTCAACCAATGCCAACCAGAAACTTTTCTGCAATAGATTACCTTGGAGAGTTGTTTAAAGTGTTGAGATATTAAGTTATTTGTCCCATGTCTCCCAGTCTGTATCAGCAGTACAACTTGAACTCAGGTCTCCTTGGCTCTGAGGTCAGTCTCCATACACTATGCCATGGTGCCTCTTTTTTCCAACATTTAGCCAAAATACACCTCTCTATAATTTCTACCATTGGACCTAGATACCATAGACAATGAAGTGATAGCAATGCTGAACATATATACAGCAAACAGCATAGCATCCAAATTATTTTTTTTAAGTTAAATGAGTTACAGGAAGAAATTTGCAGAGCTGAAGGCCAGACTCTAAACTCAGTGACTCCATCCACATGTAAATCGGATATGAGATTCAATCACTGTTAGTTTCTCACTAACCATCTTATTTGAAACTACTAGAAATGTTTACAGCAGCTCTTTTTTATGGCAAACAATTGGAAATTAAGGGATGCTTAGTGATTGGAAAATGGCTGTACATGTTGAGGTATATGATTGTGATGGAATACTATTGTGTTATAAGAAATCATGAGGGGGATGGTTTCAGAAAAACCTGGGACGATATACATGAACTGATATAAAATGAAGTGAGCAGAACCAGTAGAAATTATATACAGTGACAGCAATGTTGTATGATGATCAGCTGTTAATGACTTAACTGTTCTGATCAATGCAATGATCCAAGATAATTCAGAAGGACTAGTGATGAAAAATGTTATCAACCTCCAGAGAAAGAACTGATGGAGTCTGAATGCAAATCAAAGCGTACTTTTTTAACTATATTTTTCTTTTTTGGTCTGTTTTCTTTTGCAGCATGGCTAATATGGAATATGTTTTGCATGACTTTACATGTATAATTTATGTCACATTTCTTGCTTTCTCAAGGAGAAGGGAGGGGAAAGGAGAGAAACAATTTGGAAATAATTTTTTTAAAAAATTTTAATTTTACATATAATTTAGGAATTTAATGAAATAAAATAAATCGGAAAAAAAAGAAAAGCATGCTCCATTATTCCTTCTCATCCTCATCTTTAATCTCTCCCTCTCTACTCTTTCTCCACTGCCTAAAAATAGGTTCACGTTTACCCCATCCTTAAAAAAAAGCCTTTAATTGTTTCTGGTATCATCTCAAGTTATAATCATATACATCACTTTGATTTTTGCTACAAACTCCTATTAATCATCTACATTCTCTAAGAGAGTCCACTCCCCACAACCCATTTACTTCTCAGCCCTTTGCAATATATCTTCTAACTCCATGACTAAAGTGAAACTACCCTCTCCTAAGTTACCAAAAATCTCTTAACTACTAAAACCTAATGGTTTATTCTCAATACATTTTTCCCTTGGTTTCTTGGCAGATTTTGACACTTGGATTACTTTCTCCCAGATACTCTCTCTTCTGTTGGCCTCTTTGAACTGCTCTCTTCTGATTCTCCCCTTGCTTGTCTTACCCCTCTTGGTTTTCTTTTATTGGATAATCATCTGTCTTTGCCCCTTAGCATGGGTATTATCCATGGCTCTGTCTTTGACCTTCTCTTCTCTCCCTATATTCTTTATTAGCCATCTAATCTGCTGCCATGATTTCAAGTATAATCTCCATAAAGATGCTTTGTAAATGTATATGTTCATCCAATTCCATCTCTCTTCTTTTGAAGAGATTCATGATATATAGGTGTGAGCCAATGTAGTAATCTGTAAGCCTTTAAATTCTTTTATTTCTTAATCCTGAATCATAATTTTCAAAACTTTTTCCCATCCTCCCCATTCCTCCATTCTCATCTTCGTTTTGAAATCACCTATAATTAAAGTACGTGTTAACTTGGTTTGGAGGATCTTGTTAATTTATCTAATGAATGTATTTACTTTATTGTCTACACGTGATATTGGTATATAACCTGGAGCTATCTTTAAAGTATTCTCATTGCCCACACTCATCATGAGCACAGCCCAGTGATATGGCTAATTACTCCATGAAATTATGTCCATCAGTACTCCTGGGTACAAAATAAAATTAACTTTACGTGAAATGCAAGGCATTCTTTTTTCATTAAATGACAACTATTTTATGGCTTATGGGCAGCTAGGTGGTGCAGTGGATAGAATGCCAGACATGGAGTCAGGAAGACTCACCTTCCTTGTGTTCAAATCTAACCTCAGACACTTGCTAACTGTGTGACCCTGGGCAAGTCCCTTAACCCCATGTGCCTCAGTTTCCTCATCTGTAAAATGAGCTGGAGAAGGAAACCACCCCATTGTCTCTGCCAAGAAAGTCCCAAATGGGGTCACAAAGAGTCAGCCACAACTGAAAAATTGATGAACAACAAATATTATGGTTTATTTTTTCTTTTTTAAATTTATAATGACAATATTAATGTGGATGTGGTTTGTATATTCTACTACTGAATCATCTTATTGGTTATTGGACAGAGTATGGGATCATACATCTGGATCTGAGAGGAACCTTAGAGTGATCTTTCCACTGGGAGGAATGGGATGATAACAGTATCAACAGTTAAATGTATTCTATTGAAGGGAGGGTAAAAATTGTGTAACTAATGCTCAGTCTCCTCTTTTCTGCCAATTTGCAAGTATCACTATGGATTAAACTGGGACCTGTCCATGACAAAAGGCCATTTTATATTTTGTATTTTTATCAATTTATTGAGGCATATTGACCAGATCATTTCATCATCTGGTCACCATCCTACTTGTGACTAAACTCTCTGTATTTATCCAAACTGGTCTTCAATGAACAGATATACTCATCTGTTTCCAGTACTGTTCTTGAAGCCTTACTTGCTTGGTTGAACCCTCCTAGAGTGTTAATGAGAAAAGAATTTTCATTTTGGAAAGGATCTTAGAGACTAATCTAGCCCCCTTCTACAAAACCCAGACAATCCATCCTGTGCTCAAATACCTCCAATGACAGGCAACTTATGAATGAAGCTCATTTCATGTTTGAAATGTTGTGGCTTTTTCTCAAACTTAATGCATTGTTAATATAGACATCTAAAATATTATTCTGACTCTCTTCCCAGAAAGTTTTCTATAAATGACTGGGCATCTATTCTTCTGTTATTTTTTCTTTCTAAATAGTTCCCTATTGCCTCTTTTTGCATTCCAGGTCCAGTAGCCCACTTGTTCTTCCCATTGCTCTAGCGCCTTTTCATAGACTAGCCCCCATGTGTGAAAAGCTCTCTCTCCTCATTTTTTTTTTTTGGAATCTCTAGCTCACTTCAAGGCTGAGCTCAAGTACCATCTTCTACATTAGGCTATCCTTGATCCCAGAATTTGGTGGTGCTAGTCCCATAATTATTTTCTATTTTAATCTACAATTAGATGTGTTTACCTGAGTACAATGATGGTCAGCCAGGGAAATCTCCGCCTACCCTCTCTTACCTCCACCAACAACTTGGTGAAGTCCCCTGACCATCTTGATGGAATTAGAGAGTTCAGGTCTCCTTTTTGAGCTATCCCAAGAGTATATTCCTATGGAGGGTATGGGTATACTCATTCTTGAATTTTGAGAGCCTTTGGGAACAATAAGTCCCCAGCAAAAGGAGCTACCCTCAAGATGATTATGAATGACTAGGATCCATTAAGATGAACTTTTGTCAGAAAATCTGTCCCACTCATTGATCTTGAAAATGTGATGGCAGTCCAGGTTACTCTCTTAGACTTCTATTTTACTTTTTCTGCTCAAAATATAGATCAGCAGAGTAAGCAGTGGGCCTGGGGAGCATATGCTAGAGCACAGTCCCTCATAACCTAGAAGTAGGACAAAGCTGTCTTGTGGCAAACTAGTGGAGTTATATGTGTTTACATTTGGTCTGAGAGTTCTTTTCCTGCCGGTAGCATCTGGGTAACTATAAGATTCTCTCTATAAATATGTCATAGAAATGGGCCAGGGTCTACTCACTTTGCCCATAAAAGGACTTCCAGCTATGGAGGTCATCTTCTATATGTCTGACCACTCCTTCCACATCTCTTTTGATTTCTTTTCAAGCATTTGTCAGCCATAGCATAGCTCCTCAATGGATATATTCTCAAAGGTTCCATCATAGGTCTTCTCTTCTCCCTCTTCTGTCTCTGTTTCTGTTACAGTCTCTCTCTCTCTCTCTCTCTCTCTCTCTCTCTCTCTCTCTCTCTCTCTCTCATTAGTTTCCACAGATTTCATTTTCATCTCTACAAAGATGACAAACATCTATATATGTAACCCTCTGTGTGATTTTAAATGTACCAGGGAATCTGGTTGTGCCAAAGGATCCCACAATGATTCATTTTGTAAAGGTGAAGAGTTCTTTTTTAAAGTCTGTAAATCCTCTTGTAAAGTGTCTCCTTCTTAACACATTTGTAAATCTGGATTTTCAAAAATTCAATTTGCTCAGAACGGAGCATAAAGCTAAAACCGACATAGCTATACATCTCAAGGAGTCCTGGAGTTTGCTTATTAATAGTCATATCAATATTAGCCTATCAATAATGGAATGAATGGCCTTATAAAGTATGGAGCTCCATGTCACTAGATGTGTTTGTACAGACATGATCAACAATGAACACCCTTAGAAAACCTAACATTATTCATGAGGTTAAACTAGGTGAGCTCTAAGGTACTGTCAAAATCTAAGATATTGTATTTTTAGTATGTTAAACATAGACACAGCATAAAACAGTAGAAAGTAGCCTGGACCAAGAACCCCAAGACCTGGCCAGCTGTGTAACTCTGCCCTGAGCTTTAAACCTTGAGCCCTAATTGTCTATTGGGCAACTATAAGTTCAGCTCTCATTTAATGAAACCTGGTGAGTTATTTCAGTGCTTGATGTGTTTCTGTATCTATTTAAGAGCTCCTGTGCATTATTAACATCTTTTGCATTTTTTTTTGGCACAGTGAAATAAAGGTTCTTCTATCCATATGCATTTATATTTTGAGTGCCTATGCAGGAGCTAATACCCTGTGATCCCCATTTGAGAAAACATTGACAAATGCAAGTTTTATTTAGAGATCTCCATGGAGTACCTCCAGTTGCAGACAATGAGCCAAAGATTAAAAAACAATTACTCCCTTGGGGTCAGCCCCTTTGGATTAGAATCAGTCTTTCTGAGCCCAGAGCCTGATAGTAGACAAAGAAGTCTCATGTCAAAATAAAATACATTTAAAATATTTACACAAGTCAACTTCCATTTCTTAATCCACTAGTACCCATGTAATTTAGGCATTTTGCTCTTCAAGTAGAAAAGATTTCTCATGACTAGAAAAAATGGATTATAAACTAAATAGGATCATAAGAAGAAAAATTAATGAAAATGAAAAGACAAAGAATCCTGATGGGGATTTAGAGGAAAGAACTAAAAAAGTTTTATAGCATTTTATGCCTTAGAATTAATTCATTTAAAAATATATAGTTACTAAGCAAGAATAATTGTTTGCATTGATGTTTATTGTTGCTTCTAAGGAAACATTTAATTAAAAATATTTTAAAATGAGAAGCCTTTCTCAAAGGACTGCGATGATCAATAATGTATTCTCTTATGGGTATTTAGTTTAATTAATGAGAATATACCAATATGTAAAAAAAAAGGAAAAAATGTAGTGCTTTCCAAATGAAAATATATGGCCCAGCTATAGAAGCTATTTAAAATGGCAGACAGGGAGGATATAAAATTAAAAGGTTATAAAACAACAGACACCCTGTAATGTCAGAAAAGGGAAAGAGACAGACTGGTTGATCCCAAAGAGAGATAACAGGACCACAGAAGAATTCCCAGCTGGAGAGAAAGGATAGACAGCAGGATGGAGTTGGATGGGGGGTTGGGGAGGAGATTGGGCCCAGGAACATACAAGTAATGTGACACTTTATGAGTAATCACCACTAACTCTAGGCTTTTGAGGTTATGTACTCCACACAAGCTACCTGAAAGGCCCATGTCTACAACTGTAGGACTTTGTTTCTGTCGATTCCCATTTCAGAAACTTTTAATTTTACTGTTATCTTCAATTCTATCTTTTGAATCAGTTAAGACCAAAACCCATTCTAAAGATATGCTCCACATGTTTTCAGAGAACCACTATGAAAGTGCCCTATTCCAGGGTAGTAGCCTGTTTCTCATTAGGTGGAGTAAATAAGAGTGTGTTTACATCCTACCCTCAGACATTAAAGGGGCTCCCCTTCCTAGGAAAGCCAGGTCAGGGAATTAGCATTGTTATTACATGCCTGGAGCCAATTACAAAGGCCAGCTGTGATACAGTCCTGAGTATTGATAGGCTAATATTGATATGACTATTGATAAGCAAACTCCAGGACTCCTTGAGATGTATAGCTATGTCGGTTTTAGCTTTATGCTCCGTTCTGAGCAAATTGAATTTTTGAAAATCCAGATTTACAAATGTGTTAAGAAGGAGACACTTTACAAGAGGATTTACAGACTTTAAAAAAGAACTCTTCACCTTTACAAAATGAGCCATTGTGGGATCCTTTGGGACAACCAGATTCCCTGGGGCATTTAAAATCACAGCATTTTATAGCCGTATGAGGTTAGAATCATTTAAATGAATGAGGAACCTGGGAATCAGAAAGATTAAGTGACTTATTCAAAGTTACACAGCTGGCCAGGTCTTGGGGTTCTTGGTCCAGGCTACTTTCTACTATTTTATGCTGTGTCTATGTTTAACATACTAAAAATACAATATCTTAGATTTTGACAGTACCTTAGAGCTCACCTGGTTTAACCTCATGAATAATGTTAGGTATTCTAAGGGTGTTCATTATTGATCATATCTGTACAAACACATCTAGTGACATGGAGCTCCATACTTTATAAGGCCATTCATTCCCTTATTGCATAGGAGTAATTGTAAGAAAATCCCTCATCATGAGACAAAATCTATCCCCCTTAACCTCATTCTGCCCTCTCATGCTACACAGAGTAATTCTAATTTTTCATTTTGATGACAACCTTTCAATACCCAAAAGAGCTATTATATTTCCTCCTCATCTACCCCCACACCAATTCATCTTTTCCCTATTTTAAATATTCTTAATTCCTTCTCTTGTTCCCTACATGATCTAGTTTCAAGTCCCATCACCACAATGTCTGCCATCCTAGGGCATACCCTCATTCATCAATAATCCTTTTAAAAAATAAATGCAATACTCCAGGTGTGATTGGACCAGTACAGAATACTTATTTAAACTTAGAATTCATTAATGGAATTACAGCATCAAGAACAATCAGTTGGTAGTCCCACTGATGAATTGGTGAGGGGGTGGGTGAGAATTTTGCCTTATAATGAGGAAGGACTTTCTAGTGTCTAGATGCCTCCACTTTCCTCTCACTCTCTTGTTAATCCCTTATAATCTGTCCTCCAACCTTATCATCCTCCAAAACCACTCTGTCTGAAGTTACTAATCATTTCTTAGTTGCCAAATCCAGTGGACTTTTCTCAGTCCTCCTTTTCCTTGACCTCTCTGCAGCCTTTGACACCATTAATCACCCTCTCCTCCCTGATGCCTTCTTCTCTTTTTTTCTTTCTTTTTTTTTGGGGGGGGGGGTGAGGCAATTGGGGTTAAGTGACTTGCCCAAGGTCACACAGCTAGTAAGTGTTATGTGTCTGAGGCTGGATCTGAACTCAGGTCCTCCTGACTCCAGGGCTGGTGCTCTATTCACTGCACCACCTAGCTGCCCCAGATGCTGTCTTCCCTCTAGGTTTTTGGGACACCACTCTCTCCTGGTTCTCCTCCTACCTATATCACCACTCCTTCTTAGTGTCCTTTGCTGGATGCTCATCCAGATTGTACTTTGGGTGTCCCCCCAGGGTTTAGTCCTGGGCTCTCTTCTTTTCTCCCTCTAAACCACTTCACTTGGTGATCTCATCAGCTCCCTTGGGTTTAAATATCTCTATGCTGACAATTCTCAAATCTCCTGCCCCAACCTCTCTGCTAATCTTTAATCTAGCATCTCCAACTCCCTTTCAGACATCTCAAACTAGATGTCTAGTAGACATCTTAAACCAAACACGTGCAAAACAGAACACACTATCTTTTCCCAAAAAACATTCCTCTCCTACTTTCCACTATAGAGAGCACCACCATCTTCCCAGTCTCTCAGACCTGCAACTGAAGTGTTATCCTTGACTCCTAACAATTTCTCACCCCCCCATATCCAATCTGTTGCCAAAGTCTCTTGGTTTCACCTTTGCAACCTCTTTCAAATATGTTGCTTTCCCTCCTCTCTCCTTGCTACCACTCTAGTGTAGGCCCTCATCACCTCATGCCTGGATGAGTACAATAAGTTGCCTGGCTCAAGTCTCTCCCCACTTTAGTCCATCCTTTATTCAGCCACCAAAGTGATTTTCCTAAAGTACAGGTCTGATCATATTACTTCCCTACTCAACAGATTCCAATGGCTCCCTGTCACCTGCAAGATCAAATACAAAATCTCTGTCATACAAAGCCCTTCAGAACCTAACCTCCTCCCACCTTTCCAGTCTTCTTTCACCTTACTCCCTGCCACATACTTTTTGATCCAGTAACACTGGCCTTCTGGCTGTTTCACAAAGAAGACATTATGTCTCTCAGCTCCAGGCATTTTCTGTCTATAACGTATGCCTGAAATGCTGCTCCTCCTCTACTGTACCTACTGATCTCCCTGACTTTTTTAAGTCTTACCTAAAATTTCTTCTGAATAATCTTTTAAAGGAAGCCTTTCCCAGCCCCTCTTATTTCTAGTGTTATCCCTCTGTTGATTAGTTCTTCTTTATCTTGCATATAGCTTGCTTGGTATATATTTGGTGGTGTGTTGTCTCCCCCATTAGGGTATACATTCCTTGAGGTCAGAGACTGTCTTTTGTCTCTTTTTGTTCCTCAGAGCTTAGCATAGCGTTTGGCACATAGCAGACCCACAAAAATGTGTGATTTATTGATTGTTATACTCTTCAAAGAAGTATTAGTTGGGCAGCTAGGTGGCACAGTGGATAGAATACTGGCCCTGAAGTCAGGATGACCTGAGTTCAAATACGGCCTTAGACCAAACACTTGATAGCACTTGGTCACACTAGCTGTGTGACCCTGGGCAAGTTACTTAACCCCTATTGCCTTACCAAAAAAAAAAGGGGGACTTTTAAAACAAAATAATTTTGTCTCCTCCTTTGCCTAGTCCAGATATGCGTGTGATTCCAGTTTTTCCTTACATGATGCCCTCTACCTGAGTTTCTTTGAAAGATCTTCATGTTTGGAACCCCATTACTAGATAAATGTATTACTAGAAGAGGAACCATGGTGCAATGGAAAAAGCACTGACTCTGGAGTCAGATAGAGACAAAATCCATGTTCTTACATTCACCAATTGAAAAGTCTTTAGCAAGCCATGTTGCCCCAATGGCCCTTAATCCCATACATCTACAGGATGATGGGAATGGACTAAAGTGCTTCTAAGGTCCATTCCATCTACATATATATGATCCTATGCATGTAATATCTAAGTTCCCCTTCTCCATTCAATTTTATAAGACTATTAATTTCTTCCCCCTTCACATTCCTTCCTCCTTCTAGTATATTTCCTCATATCTCTTTCTGCACTTCTCTCATGAATGTTCTTTGTTCAATCAATGACTTTCAGATGAGGTAAGAATTTGAAAAACAGTCATAGCCTCATCTCCTTTCAAAATAATAATAGCTAACATTTATATAGAACTTAAAGGTTTCTGAAGAGCTTTACAAAGATTATCTTATTTTATCCTTGCAATAATTCTAGAAGATAGGTACTATTACCATTCTCATTTTACGGATGAGGAAATTGAGACAAATAGAGGTTAAATGACTTGCCTAGGTTCACACAGCTAGTATCCGAATCTGCATTTGAACTCAGGACTTCTTGAGTCCAGATCCATTGTTGTATCCACTGTACCACCTGGCTGTGAAGGTAGCTTCTTCAGCTTATGCTATATAGACTATTAATTTTGCTTAGGTTTCTTGTTTGATCAATTCACAAGTCAAAAATCTGATCACCTTTGGTTTATTTAGTACGTCACGGAATGACTCTGATTTTTCCGTACCACAGAATTCATCATTTTGCAATGATTATAAGGTCAGCTTGGCACAAAATCTTATTTATATAAATACATTCCATATTTTTAATTTTTCATGTTGACCAGTAGTTTTGAACAATTTGAACTGTTTTTGCTTGATATTGCCCTAATTCCTCCGACCTTAACACTAACCATAACAATAACCCTAGTCACCAACCATAATCCCTTAACCCGAAACATAAATTCCCCAAACCTTAACCTTTGCTTTTTTTAATAAACGAGTTAAACACAGACTCTGTTCTTTAGGGCACTTATAGATAGTGCTTATTGTAGTGCCTCTCTGGCACTGTTTAGAAGTATAGCACGTAAGAAGTTTAATTTGTATGCAATATACCTTTAAGTTAAAGATGTAAATGATAAAAACTTTAAAAGAAGTTCAATTTTTATGTATTAATGATTTATGGTTAACATCAAGAAAAAGTCTAGCCCTCAGATATTGATAGCACTTTTCCAGGGCCAGATATTAAAATGTCTTTAAAAAAACATATTAAGCCACCTATATTATACTAGTTCCTAAAGGGAACAGTCTAATCTAAAAATGTGCTTATGATAGAATATAAAGTAGCCACCGAATTTTTTAAAAGCACAACATTTAAGACATTCCTGTAACATTTTAGAACACAATTATCTTTGCTGTAAAACAGACTAAAGTCAAATATTTGCAATCATTGTCATAGATTGATTTTACCTTCAAAGTCTTTTCTTTGGTCATTCTGAGTAACTAAGCAAGTCCAAGACTGACTCTTTGCAAGAGTGTATCTGATGATGTTTAAATAGGTTTCTATTTGGGATCCAAAATGCACATGTTTCTTGGTTAAAGGCACAGCTGTAGATATCTTATTTTAAAGGTAATGTCTCCAATGATTTATTATTGACTATGTATGGTGACAAAATTCAATTCACGTGCAAGGCAAAACATCATGCTCACAATGTCATTGTTCCTCTTTGAGAAGAAAAAATGAACAAGGGCTAATATTAATTTCTCTATCAATAGAGAAAAATAATTGGTATAGGCTTGGAATAAAAATAAAAATGCATTCCCAATAACAAGAATTTTGGCTCAGGATAGATTAAAAGGAATGCACATATATCTCTATCCTATTTGCTGTTATACACATTACATCACTTACTGTTTTACATTCCAAATCTTTCACCAGAGGTCTGCTCTCCTTTCTGACCTTAAGAGAAATTATTTCTCATTGATTTAGATTAGTATAGTTCAATATTCCAGTCATAAAATCCATTCTTTTTTTCCTGCCAAAATATGCCTATATGAAGTCAAAACAATCAATCAAATCAATCATGAAATGAGCTTTCAGAGAAACAAGTAGGATTATAAAATCATAGGAACTGGAACCAGAAAGGACCTTAGTAATTGCCTCCAACCATCTCATATTCACAAATGAAGATGCTGAGGCCAAGAGAAGGCAAATGTTTTATGCAGAGCCACATATCAAGTAAGTGAGAGAACTAAGATTCATACTCAGACCTCAGATTCTAAGTGTAGTGATCTTTCCAGTACCCTGAAATGTACTAGAGATTCCTAAATGAGGTCATTTAAAAATGTTTTGCCTACAGATTCACATTGGAAAAACCAAGTATACTATAATATGTATTTGGAGGGAAAATCCATAGAGCTGATCTATTATGACATTTATGGCAGACACATATTGAAAATGTACAGCGATCTGAGTCCAGAGTTGAATAGAAAGAGGGTAGGCCAGATTCCATTTGGGCAACTTAGTAGTGTTTTGAATAATTCCAAATTTTTCCCTTAAAAATTCCTCTTCTTTTTAGAGATAATTTATTAGGTATATGCAAAATTTCCCAAAGTTTCATTCTGTTTTAAGTGTTTAATACATTTTATTGATGCTTTTTGTTTATACATCATAGGTTTTTCGCACGCACGCGCACACACACACACACACACACACACACACACACACACACACACACCCCTCTCCTGAATGAATCCTGCCTTGTAACAAAGAAAAACAAATTAAGACATATGATACATTGATTACATTTACAAACATACACAGTATTCTGTCCAATGGTTCTCTATCTCTCTGCTTCAAGGGCCAAAAGCATTTTTCAGTATCTGTTCTCTAGAACCTTCATTGTTTTGTTTTTGTTTTCTTTTTTTTTTGTTACTCAGAATTGAACTTTGAAATACCTATCTTTTTAGCTACAATATTTTCTCAGTAATTCTATATAACTGACAGTCATTGGATATCACAGTCTCCAAAGAATTAAAGTTGAGGGTCAATAGGGAATGTAGTGGCATGTGATAGACGGGAGCCGCCCATGGCACATTATAATTGGAAAAAAATGGCACAGAAGATATGACATAAAGATTGTAAGCAAGAAAACTAATGACTGGGAAAAGTTTGTGAGAGCAAGGGATGACCTTGCTTGGGAGGAGAGCAAGTTTTCATAACCACCCCCTCAACCCTGGTTTTCAGGCAACATCAAGAGATTCAGTGATAGTCTCTCAGTCCTTCAGATAATTTGCAGGAGAACATAGACAAGACCTATTGATGATGGTCAAGCAAGGGCGAATTGTAATCTACAGATGAATAGGAAGTGTCCACTATGATGGCACCATTAAAATATCAATCAAGTTCATGGCTTACAAAAAATGTGCACTACTTCATGTGCATTACTTCATCTGATATGTGAAAGAATCCTACCAGGTAGTGCAAGTTACTGCAAGAATGATTACCTTTGTTTAGCAAAAGAGGAAATTGGATTTCAAAACAAATTACCCAAGATCAGGGACAAAGTTGGAATTTAAGCCTCTTTCCTCCACCTCCAAATGAAGTGGTATTTCCACCAGACCAGAACTGCTTCAGCCTCTATGCTTAATCTTGGCCATGACCATAATATTAGTTTATAGTAGCTCTAAGTAGTCTCAACCTGTTCCATTCAGTGGATCACCTGAAAAGAAAAAACTACTCTCATTACTATTAAAGGGGGGTATAGGAGGATGGAAGGGAGAGAGGGAGAGCCCCTCACCAAAGTTAGTAGAAAAAATATGGCTACTTTTTGGTTAGATACCAATTAAGTTAAAACTTGTTTAAATTAATTCATTATTCAAGAAACATTTATTAAGTGCCCATTATTTGCCAAGGACTGTGCTAAGCACTGAGGATAGCAAAAGAAAGAGAGCTCCTGCACTCAAGAAGTTTACAATCTAATGGGTGAAGACAACACACAAAAAGAAGCTGAAAAGCCCGTGGTCGGGGCAGGGTTGAGGGGGTGATAAAGGGAAAAGAACATCAGGGGTACTCAGTGGTTAGGGGATGTGACATCTCATTTCCTGAAGCAGAAACCAGACAGAGATGCATATGGGAAGTGGAAAAGTAGAGTTAACTGCAAGTCTAGTTTCTGCCTTCTATAAAGGAAAAGCTTGAAAGAGCAATAATTAAATATAATGATGAAACCAGTAATACATGCCAGAAACACATTTAAAGATAGTATTTTGATACCTACTTGAACACATGTTGTTGCCGCCTAGAAGGATATAAGCTGAGGGCTGTTTCACTTTTGTCTTTGTAACCCCAGCACCCAAAATAGTGCTTGGCACACAGCAGGTATATAATAATTGCTTGTTGATTTATTATAAACATTGATACCACAAGTAAGCAGCTCCTCATCTTGTTTTTGCCTGTCTTTGTATCCCCAACATTTAGCACACTGTTTGGCAGATAGATAGTAAGGATTTTAATTAATGCTTGTTGGCTGACCCAGCAGGAGTTCTTAACTTGTGGTTTGTGGACTTTTTTTTAAAAAAACTATTTGCTAACTTCATTCCAATATAACTAGCCTCCTTTGTAATCCTATGTATTTTATTTTATGCATTAAAAACATTGTCCTGAGAATGAGGTCCCCAGATGTCACCATACTGTCAAAGGGATTCATGACCCACCAAAAAACTGATAAATACCCCAGACCCACCAGAGAAACTTCTAGAGCAGAGACTCCATTTTGAAAATCACTACTTTTTATGGGGCTGATACTACTATACCATTGAAATCCATAAGAATACAATTCTAATCTACTCTGATTTTCTTGGAAATCTTTAGAAATTACCAGTAAATTTTTGTCCTCTTGGGGACAAAAGAAAAAAAGATTCAAGGTAATAAAAAAAACTGTTGATTAACTGATGAATGAACACATACCAGCATTAGTTCGTAGGACAAAGCAATCAGTGTGATGGTTAGCAGCAGAGTGGGAAGGATCCAGGCAGCTTGGTCCCTGAATAGCTTCTTTGGGACTGGACCCAGTTTTGCAAGTGCCTGTGAATGTCGACACCAATTTTATTGGTGTTTGCAAACTCCTCCATGGCTTCCCCAAGGAACATGAAATGTGATCATCTGGAAATAATCCAACATGGTTTGCTTAGAGTTCTGCAATAAATACTGTAGGACAAATATCTATTTTGCAAAGTTTGACTGATAATCTCTTTGGAATGTAGCTATTGATTATAGCCACTAGAGGCTGACATGGTCTCACTGACATTTCATGCTATAGAAGAAGGTGTTTTGGAGGAGACCCAGATACACTCATGCTGTGAACACTGTCAGGTGGACTGCTTTGATCAGGAAATGGAATAAATACCACAAGAAGAAAGAAGTCATAAGGGAATTACAGTACTTAAATAGCTTCTCTGGCAGCCATCACACTAAAAAAAAAAAAAATTAAACTGCTCTGAGATGTTAGCAATACATTTATTTCCTGAACTTAATGAACAACAATAAGGCTTGGAATTCACTGCACTTTTCTGTAAAGTTATCTCATTTTAATTCATCTTCATGAGATATCACATGATGAATTCAAAGGAGGAAAAACAGAATTTTTCTCTTTGCTGATTTAATAGAATTCAAACTATTTAGCAATGCAGTTTGCTTCTCCAATGGTTATTAAGAGGGATATGTGAGCTAGAATTGAAGTGGGTAGGGAAAAGGCCAGAGGAGTGGAAAGCACCTAATCTTCAGCCATGTGCAAACTCAATCAAAGTTCTCTGTAAGGATTTTTAAAGATCCCATTTCCAGTCAGAACAATTTGCTGAATTGTTTTTTCATTGACTGCCTTGTGAATGGAAATGTAAGGAATAGAAATGCATCTATTTTCCTAAGTGTCACTAAAATTTTCTAAGATGAAATATTTGATGTACCCCTAAACTTCAGAAGGAATATAAATACATCTCCCAGCTAAAGATTGCTTCAGTGTGCTAAATAAGTTTGAAGTTACCTGGAAAAAAAAGTTCAGAAAGTTAAAGATATCTAACTTTCAGCCTGGGAATAGTTGGGACATTATAGTAAATTCAAGGCTAAGGCTGGTGGTAGATAATGTAGGTAGCCTCCTAAAGTGTCCACTGCAAGGTAGCACAGGGAGGAACCTTTCAATATTGCATCTTAGAAATATATATTATTAAAATCATAAAACGATGTTCTCTGCGGTACATAAGCAGTTATGTTGTCTAAGTTGTATGAGTGACAGCAAAAGCTTCATAGCCTTTGACAAACATGGAAGGAGAAGGGCACTATTTGCAAGTTATATCTAATATGCATAAATACATAATCTAATCTGCCATTTGCCTCATTGGTTATTCTCTTTTACAAATTTTATTTTATATTATGAATGTAATCATAAAATATAAGCATCAAAATTTACAAAGAGAATAAAAGAAGAGAAGTTAAATATGAACCCATTTACCTCTATTTTGTAAAAGTAGATATTATATTTAACAATGTAGTAACAACATTTTCTTATTTGTTTGTGTCACTTTTTGAACCTCGTTTCTTATCATCTATTTTTCAGGTATAGAAATGGATGAGATCTTGTAGAGTAACTGCATTCCAGCAAAGCTGGCTTCAAAACTGATTTCTTAAAAGTAGATCCAATTTTTTCCACTCATTTGCATCTTGTTTTTAAATGAGAGGTAAGTTACCATGGCAAATACTGGATTTAAAGGTAGAGAACGTAGGTCCTGCCATTTATCAATTTATATTGCCTTGGGCAAGTTGCTTAATCTTTCTAAACTTCATTTTCCTCATCTGTCAAATGCAAATAATATTACTAGCTTTACATACTCCATAGGGTTACTATGTGCTTTGAATGAAATAAGCATTGTAAAATGTTTTGTTACCATAAAGCATTGTTATAAATGTCATCTATCAATCATCATTATTAGACTTAACTGAAAACTTTCAGTGAAAAGGTGTTAAAATGGGTTTCTAGGTAGTCTGGGAGTCATAACATCATAAGAGTATTCCACTTGCCAGTGGTTCCTACCTCTTCATTTTCCAATAGAAAATAAATACTATTTGTATTTTTGGCTTTATATTCCCAGTGCCTAGGTCAGTGTATTGTACATAGTCAGCATTTTATAAATATTTGTTGAATTGAATTGAATTCCCCTTGCAGATTCCTCAGTGCATAGACCTTCCCCAATTCTGGAGCCTTACAAAGCTCCAGCTTTCCTTGGACTATATAAAAAAAATATTTCCCATGCTTCTAAATTCTCTGATAATAAATATGCCCTTTCTGCTACCACCACCACTACCACCTAAACTTCTAGAACTTTTCTTCTTTCCCCCATTTCCTTGGGTTACAATGTTAAGCTACAATATTGCAAATGGAAAATAAGAGCCAAATTTAAAAGCATAATCTGGCTTTATCAATTATGCAAAAATGCAACTATCATTTTTTTTTTTGCAGATGATATGATAGTATACTTAGAGAATCCTAGAGAATCAACCAAAAAAAAACTAGTTAAAACAATTAACACCTTCAGTGGAGTTGCAGGATATAAAATATATCCACAAAAATCATCAGCATTTTTCTATACTATCAAGAAAACTCAGCAGCAAAAGATAGAAAAAGAAATTCCATTTAAAATAACTGAAGACAATATAAAATACTTGGGAGTCTACCTGCCAACACAAATTCAGGGATCATATGAACACAATTACAAAACACTTTTCACACAGAGACATCTAACCAATTGGAGAAATCTTAATTGCTCATGTGTAGGCTGAGTCAAAATAATAAAAATGACAATTCTACTTAAGTTAATTTACTTATCCAGTGCCACACTAACAAAATTGGCAAAAAATTATTCTATAGAGCTAGAAAAAAATGACAAAATTCATTTGAAAAAACAAAAGGCCAACAATATCAAAGGAAACAATAAAAAAATGTGAAGTTTTGCAGTTCTAGATTTTTAAACTATACTGCAACATGGCAATCATGAAAACAATTAGGTACTGGCTAAGAAATAGAGTGGTGGATCAGTTGAATTGATTAGGTACGCAATACACAGTAATAAATGACAAAGTAATCTAGTTTTTGATAAACCCAATGATCCAAGCTATTGAGGTAAGAGCTCAATATTTGGCAAAAATTGCTGGGAAGACTGGAAAGCATTTTGGCAAAAACTAGGCATAGACCAACATCTCACATTGTTCACTAAGATAGACTCAAAATGGATAAATGATTTAGACATGAAGGATGTTATCATAAGTAAATTAGGGGAGCATGGAAAAATGTACCAGTCAGATCTATGGATAACAGAAGAATTTATAACCAAATAAGAGACAGAGAAGATCACAAGTAAAATAGTTTTGATTACATAAAATTTAAAAGCTTTTGCAGCCAAAATTAGAAGAACAGGAAATTGGGGGGAAATTTTGTAGCAGTTTTCTCTGATAAAGACCTCATTTCTCAAATACATGAGGAACTGACCCAAATTTATAAAAATAAGAGCCATTCTTCAGTTGATAAAGAATCCAAAGATATGAACAGGCAGTTTTCAGAAGAAGAAATCAAAGCTATCTACAGTTGTATGAAAAAATGTTCTAAATCACTATGGATTAGAGAAATGCAAATCAAAACAACTTTTTTGGAGATGCCACCAAGTACCCATCAAATTAGCTAACATAACAGAAAAGGAAAATGACAAATGCTGGAGGGAATGTGGAAACATTTTTGACACTAATGCACTCTTGATGGAGTTGTGAACTAGTCCAACCATTCTGGAGAATAATTTGGAACTATGCCCAAAGAGCTGTAAGACTGTGCATATACCCTTTGACCCAGAAACACCACTACTAGTTCTGTAACACAAAAAAGATTTTATACAGAGAGGAAGAGGGGCAGCCAGGTGGTACAGTGGATAGAGCACGGCCCTGACGTCAGGAAGACCTGAGTTCAAATCCAGACTCAGACCAAACACTTGACACTTACTTGCCGTGTGACCCTGGGCAAGTCACTTAACCCCAACTGCTTTAAAAAAAAAAGAAAAAAGAGGGGAAGGGGCTTTTTGTACAAAAATATTTATAGCAGCTCTTTTTGTGGGGGCAAAGAATTAGAAATTGAGGAGATGCCCATCAATTAGAGAATGGCTAAACAAGTGGTGGTATATGATGGAATTTTATTGTGCTATTAAAAAAAATGATGAGCAGGATAGTTTCAGAGAAACTTGGAAAGACTTATATGAACTCATTCAAGTAACGAAGAACCAGGAGATCATTGTGCAGTGACAGCAATATTGCAAGAATGATCAACCGTGAAAGACAGCTATATTGATCAAGACAATAATTCAAGACAGGTTTGAAGGACTCTTGATGGAAAATGTCTTCCACCTCCAGAGAGAACTGATGAATTCTGAATGCATATTGAAACATAGTTATTTTTTACTTTAATTTTTCTTGGGTTTTTTTTTGGTCTTTTGGAGATATGTTTTGCATGACTTCACATGTAAAATTAATATCAAATAGCTTGCCTTCTTCTCAAGGAGGGGGGTGGGACAGGAAAGAGAGAAGAATTTGGAATACAAATTTTTTAAAATTACTGTTAAAATTTTTTCATGTAATTGGCAACATTTAATGTAATAAATAAAAATATATTTTAAAAAATTGAAACACTTGTCCTTTTCCCTAAATCCCATTCCTGTCACTCCCAGAAGCTATATCCTTTATTTGTAGTCCTTGCCTTCTTAAGTCTCTCTGTTTCTGCCCCACCTTCCACTTGTAGTCTTTCTAAATTATTATTGAATTCTTGATGAAAGGGGATGATGAGTTTAGCAGAAAGTGATAAAGTGGTTTCTGACTATCTGCATATACCACTCTCATTTGGAGTCTTTGTGAGTGATTGAAATGGGATAGACAGAGTTATGAAATCATCATGATGTAATGGATTTCCCTCCACCCTTCTTCCTGTTGTCCTTGAGATTTGAACTTCTTGATCACAATGTGAGAGATTGGGTGGTCAGCAGCTACCACTGTAGTTGGATTTGCTAATTGCTTTGTGACTAAGTGGAAGCAGCAGACCCTGTTGAATTGAAGCTACCAAATTTACATGAGGTAGACAAGAGGAGCCGTGGCAGTTAGAACCGCTAGTGCCCCAAACTAAATGGGTAATGGACAAGTAGTGATTGAAACTGACAAATATTAATAACACCAACCCAGGTAGGTGAGATAATATTTCCCCCCCATCCTTTAAAGGGCAGGGGAGGAGGAAGGTAGTTTTGTGTGATGATACTTTCTTAGGATATTTCCATGTGCTTTGCAGTGATAGCTAAAAATTGTATAGAGCTTTGGTTTACAAAGCATTTTCCTGCATCAACTCTGTGGGGTAAGGAGTCCAGGTGTAATTATTCTTACTTCATGGATAAGGAAATGGACTCAAAGAGATGAAGTTATTTGTTCAAGACAGCACAATAGAAAATAGCAGAACTTAGATTTGAACCCTTCTCTTGATTTCAAGTCTAGGGCTTATTCTAACTAAATCATAGAGCAGAAGCTTATGCTTAATGAATCTACTTACATTGCCTACATTGTAATTCCCTCAGTCAGCTGACTATGTTGAATATCCAACATCTAAAGTATCAAATGATTCTGCACATACCTCATCTTCTTCTCCTAATTGGTGGTTGGACCTAAATCATTGGTCTAAGATTATATAATGCACAGGTAGAACCTATAGGTCAGGTGATTCTAACCAAAATACTTAACAGATTCCCCATTTATGATAACCTGAGTAAGCAATAATGTAGAACTAATTCATATTGCAGATGTCCTTCATCTAAGGCAATATGTGAGAGTAGACTTCACCCCACCACCACCATCACCATGACTTTGTCAGGGACCTTCTTTTCTTCTTTCTTTATCCTCTCTCACTTAAGTTCATTCACTCCCACTGGTTCAATCAAAATCTCTATATAATCTATATATTCAAGCCTCTTTTTGCTCCTAAATATGAATCTTACATGTCCAAATGTCTTCTGAACTCATTTTTGTACAAATGAATGAAACATTTTTCTCTTTCTTTGATCTATTTTGGAGTATAGGCTTAAGTAGTTATATCAATCAGTTAAAGGGTAAATGAAGTTTTACTGACTTTAGGGCATTGTTCCTCAATTTTTTCCCCAAAATGATTGGACCAATTCTATAAATCCAAAGTGCATTAGTGTGCCTGCTTTCCCATAGCCTCTTTCCCTGAACAAATGTCATTTTCCTTTTTTAATCATCTTTGATAATCTGATGGGTGTGAGATAGAAACTCAGGGATGCTTTAACTTGCATTTCTCTACCAGTGATATGGAGCATTTTTAAATATGCATTTCTTCCTTAGAAAACTGCATGTTAGGACAATTCACTGGATTCAGACAGACCTCAACATTAATTAATTAATGGACCAACATCAACTTACAGAAGGAATCTAGTGGAATAAGGATGTGTCCTTAGCCCAGGACTGTTTAATAATCTTATCAATAGCTTGAGTGAAAATGTCATACTTCATAATCTGCAAATGACCCAAGTCTGGACAACATGGTTGACAAATGGGATGATGGAATCTGGATCCTAAAGATCTCAACAAACTAAATCTAATAAAATGAAGAGTATGTAAAGTTCTATAGGTGGACTGAAAAAAAAACAATTACACAAGTACATGTAACCTTTGTGTAGAAAATGTTTAGAGGATTTAGTGGATTGAAAGTTCAACGTGAATCAAAAGCACACAAAAAAAAGTTAAGCAATTTTAGGCTACATTTGGAAGGGCTGTCCAAAGGATGTCCAAAATATCAAAAGTGCCTTGTACCTTAATTAGACCACACCTTGATTATTGTCTTCAGTTCCTAATTTAGGAAGAATTTTGGCAAAACACAAAGTCTCTGAAAACCATTCATGTTGAGCAGTGGTGATAAATAAATAAAAAGGACCACCAATCAGTAGGTATGTATCCCTGAAGTCCACATATTGACTTAGTTTTAAAATGTAATATTATCTATGTGTTATTGCACTCTTATTTATTTTGTTAAATAGTTCCCAATTATATTTTAATCTGGTTCAGACCTCACTTGGGAGCGTTTTTGGCCACATGCGGCACACAGGCCATGTTTGTCAACTTTGATGTAGAAGATAGATTAGAATTGTTTGACTTGGTCCCAAAAAGTCTGAGAGAAACTGATCATTTGTGTGAACTGTCCCTTTCATGACTAGGTGATCAGGAAACTAAGTCAATGGCTTGAACCCTAGGCCCTTGAACCAATAAAGTCTCAGCAATAGCTTCCTTATCTTTTAGAGAAAAACTTGGCCACCTTATACGGTGGTGATCCTAGTAGACTAAACTCATTTCATGGGGTTGCTTTAGGAGGTGGCTGTTTCCTATTTTTTGAGGAGTAGCTGAAGATCATGTGTGGGGCACGTTATAGAGAAAAATACAGTTTAGTTACCAGTTCTGAGATTTCTTTCAACTCTGAGATTTTGTAATGATGATGATGGCTGTGGTGATAGTGATAATATTTCATGGTTGTATTGGACAAAGCTTAATTTACCATTCTCAAAGAACGTTCAAAAGTATTATCTTATTTGTACTAACATAAAGATATTACTTAATAAATTAATCTTTTAAAAAATAAGACAATTAATATTTCAAGTGGTCATCAATCCCCCTAATCATGTGTTTCTTGGATGAGTTTCCAAAACCTAAAAGATATTGCTCTACCTATGGTTTATTAACTTTTCATTACATCTTATATAGCTGTTTTGGTAAGACATACAACATCTTTACAAACATACAGTTTGGGGTTGGTTTTTTTTTTTGAATGTTAGATATGCTAGACTGATTTTTAAAATTTTGCTTTATTTGGATGATATAAGGAATATATTGATATAATCAAATATGCTTTGTGCTTTATTGTTTCTGTGCTTTTGATTACATCTTTTCCCTTGTGTGGAACAGTCTAATTTTCAAATTCCCTCCCATCTTTTAAAGCCTAACTTATACCTTTTACATAAAGCCTTTCCTGACAACACCAACTTGAGGTTTTCTATCCTATTACTCTCGTACCTGTTCTCTAAGCTAGTTATTTGGAAATTCCTTCTAATCTACCTTTGTGTACATTATTTTTTAAACTTTGCATTGTTATCTATATTTTTGTGTATTTTTTTTATTTGACTTCTTAAATAAGCTGTAAGCTACTTGAGGACAGAAATTTTCTCTTCTCCTTTGTGTCCACAAATAATAAGTGGTCAATAAGTATCTATTGATTTGATTTGGCATGCTGCAAAGCATGCTAGTTATGCAACACTCTCACGTATTTATAGCCACCATTTTCTGTGTTTGGTGAACTAGAGTCAAGGGAGAGACCACATGCTTCAACAGAATCTTATTCCAGGCTCTACCCTACTGACCTGAAAGCCTCGAATGGTTTTAATACTCTCTTACCATGGTTGCGTAATTCACTTGATCCTTTGACCTCAAGGTAAACACAGTGTTTTCCAAGTGTTTTCAAAGGTTTCTTTCTTCACATTTTTGTAGAAAGTCATAGCTTTGAAGAAATACCTTTCCAACAGCTAAGTGAAGTGTAAGTCCTGGACTGACTTATTTGATTTCTTAAGTGTTCTAGGAGCATGCCTTTGGCAGCTGGAGCCTCAGGCTGCCATTCGTCTGACCCAAAGTGTCTATCAGCCATTAATAAAATGTGTATTCCAACATTCTGATATTTAAACATGAGCAAAAGTTAGTTGATTCTAACGTGTTACAGGCTGCCAAAATGGTAGACACACTTTAAAAGGCAGTCCTGTTCTGTTTTTTGTTTTAGTGCATATGAAACTTTTCATTTAAAATTAGTCACTGTTTTATGATAGGCATTTCTAATGCAGAGACAAAATATGAGTGTGTCACTAAGACTGTTATGTAAGTATTGATGCCACTATGGGGTGAATGACATTCAATGGATGTTTTGTGGTCTTTCACTTATCTAACTTCTAAACACAATTAGGGTGACACTGATGTATTCAGGCCCATTGTGATTGTCAGTCTTTAAAAAAAGGACACTTTAGAATAAGGTATTCTATTTAAGAGATGGGACAAACTGGGAGGCAAAGCTGCCTGGGAAAATGAGATTTAAGTGTCTAGAAAATGAGATTAGCCTTCTCCACTTGATCTTTGGTGAAGCAGTGCTGAACTGAGATGTTTCAAAGCTGACAGGTTCTTGTGAATTAATTCCTCTTTTTCTTTTGCTGTCACTGGTTCCAGGAGCAAAGGCCATAGGCCTTTTCTGCCCTTTCATTGTTTTTCAGTTCTGTTGTGTTGATCCCCACATGGGAAATGGTATAACATATAGCTAGAGAGCAGCTAAAGCTGTACTGAAGCCAGAGTACTTTATAATGGCCCTACAGCTAATCCTATAGATTCTTTCCAATGGCTGCTGGAGAGGTTCCATTGCCATGATTAATAGCAGGTGACATTTTATACATTTTTTGTAAGTGTTCAGTGAAGTGAGAAGGATGCCAGTGTGATAATTTCAAAATCCCAAACATCAAATGCCTCATCCACATCAGAGTTGTAGGATAGTATTAGCCATATGGCAATTATAAAACGTTTGCAAATAATTACAAGAGCAATTAGGAGCTAGTGTTTGAATTTTATTTTAACAGCCTCAGCTGTTCTGGCTACTAAGTTAAGTAGGTGATTGAATTAATAATTCATTGTCTACCAGATAAGCCACAAAGTTCTACTAAGATGAGTTCATCATAGGGTAAGTGATCAAAGTAGATATCAAACTTGTTAGTTAATAATACATAAATTAGAAAGATCAACCTTTCTACGTTTTCCAGTTTGTAACAATATATACAGCTGACCGCAGCCATCCTACCACACAATCTTACCGTTCTGCCCACGGCTACCATTCCTACCCCATTAACAGGTAACTAGGTAGCACAGCGGCTAAAGTACTGGACCTGAAGTTAAAAGGCCCCTAGTTCAAATGTAGCCTCAAACCTTTGCTAGCTATGGGATAAAGGGCAAATCACTGAAGTGCTATCTGTCTCAGTTTCCTCAACTATAAAATAGGGATAATAATAGCACATACCTCCAAGGATTGTTATGAAGTTCAAATGAGATAATATTTGTAAAAAGCAATTATCATAGTGTCTGGCACATAGCAGGCACCAAATAAATGCTTGTTTACTCCCCTTCCTTTCCTAATAAAACCTCCTCACTTGAGGTTTGTGCTAATTGGTGAACACATTTTCTTGTACTACCCCCAGGTTACTGCTCCTGCAGTGAGCGCTCATTCCCACCAGAACAGCTACTTCCCTTTCTGTCTAGTGTTCTAGGAACAATAACCAAATCAATATGATCACTGCTTCTGGAAAGGGCTCCTCAGTTGATTGCCTATGACTCCATTCACCATCCCTGTGACTTAACTTTTCTCTGGTCAATGTGTGTGATGTATCCCTGGCTATTTAGCACAATACTTGGCACAAAGCAAGTACTTAATAAATGCTCTTCATTCATTATCCAGGTAAAATCTCGTTTCAAATTGGTGTGTGTGGTATTTTTAAATGACTTGCATGCAGAATAGTGCTGCAGGTAACTGAAATGTCTAAATATTTCATATTTTTAGAAGTGCCTCAAATCACACATATGTTACTATTCCATATTAAGATTTCAAATAGATTGAATAAGTTTGTTCTTTGTTCCTGAGCCCATCTAAATTCCATATTCAAGTCAATGAATATTTATTAAGCACTTATTTTGTGTAGGTTCTGGGGGAGGTAAAATAAAAACTGATAAAACAGTTCCTGCCTTCATGTACTTATTGTTAAGCAGATTATATGACACATAGATTAATAACTACAATATTTTTTGTATTATCTTGGACAAGTCATTCATCTATAAGACTGTATTTTCTTCATTGTAAAGCAAGGGAATTGGATGAGATGATCTCTTAGGTACCTTCCATCTATAAATATGTGATTCTAGGACAATATATTATAAATTTATAAAAAAGTGAGAGTAAAGTGCTATATAAGTTCCTTATCAACTGGTAGAATAAGGGAAGAATTTCCCCAAAGAAGGTCTAATTCCATTTAGGCATACAAATGGGTAAGAAGTTGATGCATAAGGAATGAAGAGGGTGTTCCAGGCACTGAGACAATTGAAAAAACAAGGTACAACGATGAGCTATGTCCAGAGAGTAGTGAGTAGTCCCAATTGGAAGAAGCATACAGTATGTAGAGGAGAGGCAGTGGGTATTAAGTGGGTAGCAGATTTAAGGGAACTTTTAATGCCAGGTTTAAGATCTTAAGTTTTAGCTGAGAGGCCAAAAGGAAACATTGAAGTATTTTGAGCATAGGAATGGTAGGACCTAATCTAAACCTAGAGATGGTTGTACTGGGAGTGGTGTGAAGAAAGGTTTAAAATTCAGTAGCAAAGTCCTATTCTTGCCCCTTTCCCCCATACTTTCTATTCCCATTACTACCACCTTATGGCATGCCCTCATTGTCATCTCCCTGGGCCTTTGCAGTAGGCTTAGAATAGGTCTTTTGCCTCTTTAGGGGGAAATTGGGATGACATTGGGAAGACAAATCTCCATGTAGGTGAGAAGTGAAAGCATGGGACTGGAAGTGGTAACCAAGGAAGGAATTTGGAGGGAGAAGAGGATAAGGGCGGAACCTCAAACAGAACTCTGAAGAGGCTAGGAGGGTGAGAAGAATCAGCAAGACAAGAGTAATCAGAGATATTAGAAGGAGAATAAGGGGAGAGTAGTAATGCAGAAGCCAGGGAAGAATGTAGAGGGTAAGGGGTGTTTAGTGTCAAATCCTCAAGGAAAATGAGGACAAAAAAAATATGAGTATGGATGTTATAGTTGATTTTCAGAAATATTACTTTTCTTTTGTACATTATTTTTGATAGTTGTGTTTCCCAAAATGTTTTGGAAGAACAAATAAAACCTAAAGTTGTCTTCAATTAGGAGACAAAATAACATCACTGTTTCCTACGAAGAACCAAAAATGTTGTTTATTTAGAGATCATGTCAACTATTCAGCAACACATGATTCATTGCCATCATAGATACACATACCCAAAATGCCTTGAATTCAATTCCTGTTTTAACATGCACAGAAAAAATCAGGGAAAAGGGGATGTTGATGTTGGAAATTCAGAAGACATTTATCACAAGAGAATCTCAGTACTAAATTACTGTGGGGAAACTTTCCATTATGGCTGGCTTGTTTGAGGCTTCCTTACAAGTTACCTAGCCTCTAAAATATGTCATCCATTGAGTAGTTTTACTTAAAAATAGAATTTTAAAAACTTTTTTAAAAACCCTATTTTGTTGATTAAAGAAATTAACACCACAATTCCAAATATATCCCCCCTCTCCACACCTGCTTTCCAGAAAATCACCCCTTATAACAATGAATAAAAATGTAGTTCAGCAAAAGCATCCAATATATTAGGCAAGTGAAATGTTAACTGTAGTGTTCCACACCCATAGTCATTCATTTGAGTAAAGAAGGGAGAAAGATACATTCTCATATCTATGAATTGAAATTTAAACTACTTCAGAACATCTCTTCTGGTGTGAGCATTTTTTTTTTAGCCTGTACTTTACCTCAGGCCAAACTGCAGTCAATTCTCATCAATTTCAGCAGAAGTTTGAGTTTCTAAAAATGTGGAGAAGTCCCTGAAAGCCAAGTGAGTGAGCTCTATATCCTGAGATTCAAAGTCTGTGAGATTGTCCAGTCATAACTATTTTTTTGAGGTTTTTTTTTATACGAGAGAATGGGGCCAATTTTAGCAAAATCCTTAAGCAGAGTTTAAAGTTTCTCTCTACTTCAATCTTTTGCTAATGTAATTTCTTTCCTTTCTTCCACAATATATGAAGGCTTTATTTAAAAGATCAAATGGCCTCCACGGCATTGGATCTCAGCTTTCCTGATTCAACTTCCCAGTCAACTAAGTAAGGGCATTAAGTCACTTGGAATCTGTGTCTGTCAGACTTGCTGTGTGTGTAAGACTACATGAGTTGCTATGCCCTTACCCTTATGACCTACTGACCAAGATATTTTGAAATGTGATAAGGAAGGTAGTGTCTAGAGAAGCTAGGTGTCACTATCCTTGTTGAATCTTCTTGCTGTGTCAAGGCAAAATGAACCTTCTCCTTTTTAAAATGTTCAATGACTTATGAGATTATAAAGTTATGAGATTATGAGAGATGAAATAACGGTTTGTGAGAGTATGAAAAATGACTTGCTTCATACCAACATCAAGCCTGAACTACTAAAACAGTTTGGGCATTAAACTAGTGCCTACAGCATACTCTCTGTTTTCAGCACTTTGGTCTTCCAGGGGACCAGTGTTTTCATTTTATCTTCTGGCTATTAACTAAGTTGGACTTGGTCTCCTTGGAATGACTTCATGTTCAAAAATTTTTCAACCTTTAGCCATCAAAACTTACCTATTCCATTTTCACAATATCCCTCAACCCCAAATCCATCCCTTTACTAACTTATTTCACTAGTTAATCCAATAGACTAATCTTTGACACAGTGTAAATTGTTGCTAATAGTTGAATGAATTATCCTTCCTACATAACATATTTACATTTAAATATGGGTCTTTACAAGATAAAATGCCTCAATTCAAAAAAGGCATGTCTAATGGTTTCAGAAAGAGAAGTCAGAATATAAAAAGAGTTCAGGAAAGAAGAATTCAAGAAATCAAGATAAGCACTATCATCACATAGTAGCTAAAAGGCTAAGATATTATCATTTTAACACTTAAATTCTAATTAAATTAAATTCTGATGATGACAAAATTTCATGAGATCAATTTTTTTTTTAGCCAGAAGGATAAAATTTCAATTAAGAAAGCAAGAAGAGAAAACATAAATTTGAATTTTGAGATAAAATTGTGCTATTTAAGAAGAATTATGGAGCAAGTTTATGGGATGTCTTCATGTGATGTCAAAATGTCTGAATAAAAATGACCAAAAAATGTGAACCATCCAAATGTTTTATCCAGATGCTTCCAAATATTTCAAATTTGACATTATGTAGACCTAGCATCTGAACGATAGAATTTTAAACTTTATGTTCCTATGTTTAGATATTCCATGGACATATTCAACATACATACACACACATACATACTATGAATGACATCCGTGTAAAAAAATAATTCAGGTTATAGTAAATGACACGTATATTCTTTATATTAATTTTTTTCCTGGGTTTATACGCACCTATCAAGTCACAGCTCTGGACATATTTTACATGTTTATGTTGTGGTCTGTGTTTATATTTCAATTGTCTCTATCACTGCAGAACATAAGCACTTAGTCAAAGGTGCCATTTCTCTGCAAACACCACCCAGTGACAAGGAAGAGATATCCTCCAAACTTGTAAAGTTGCTATATTAAGACTAAAATAAGAGGATTATATAAACAACAAACCAATGGATATTATATACTATTTCTAAAGACCATCACAGAGAGGATGTTTTCAAGACTCTTAAATTATCACCACTTTCTCTCAATCTTTGGCTAAACTAACTTCAAATTTAGGGACTTTCCTGAGGGGAGAGGGAAGTATTTTAGGCCAGAATGTATGAATAATATCAAAACTCGTGGGTATTATCCTAAATCTCAAGTTTGCATACTACTTTTCTTCCCATTCATTTCAGAGATAAATGTGTTTCAAAAACTAACAGAAAGAAAATAATAAAATTGCAGAATGGTTAAATTAACCTTTAGTAAGTAAAGATTATATAGCTAATTAATATGGGAATATTCAAGTATCAGAGAATGAAAGAATGCTATTCTCTTGGCTTGAGCACTGGAGATATATTTCAGCACCTTCCCTCCCTTCTCTTCTAAGTCTGGTTTGGGGCAGGAGTTAGGAAACTAGGCCCCTTTGACCACATTTAGCTGACATACTGAGTGCCTCCATGTCTCTCTCTTAAATAAGCTCCTCCTCAAAGTGCTCCTTATCTAAGAAAAGGATGTCATGCCATGTCAAAGATCATTTCACAGCTGTTCTGGTATATTAACTTGATGTTTAAAGTATAGATGTTGACAGTCCCAATTATATACATAACTAAATACATGACTCCCAGGCAATTTGGCTTCAAGAGACATCAGGAGCTGCCGCCACAGGACTTTAGCTGACTGTTCATTCTTTGCCATTCCCCTACCCCCAAATAGCTATGGATTTTCTAAACAGTTCTCACAGTGAACATTCATGGCTCACATTCACAGGAGTTGGAGGAAGACCCTTATTTTAATCAGGCAGAGTTCTGCTCTTTAAGTCCTTGTCCCTATGTCAATAAAGATTCTTCTTTTCAACATAATTGGCATTTTTTTTCAGTGGTAGGAGATTTTTGCAAAGGGTATATATACATATATACACTGAAACAACATGAGGTTATAGTGAGTGATGACTTCCATGCTTAAGAAGCCTATCAATTTGACCTGCTTTCTTTCCCTATGCTGTTTTGGGGCATCTAATCAGATTTCATGGTTTTATTTACATGTGTAGTAGTCTTTCTGCTATTCAGATAGAAGCCCAGTTTAAATGTAGATGGGATTTTGTTGGCATGCAATCCATGAAAAGCTTCAAGTGCCAACTATGCTATGTGCCAACCTTTTTAGGAGAAATATTGGCTCCTTGCACAAAGGAGGAAAAATGAGGCATGAGTGTTTCCGATTAGTCTTAATGGGATATTAATTTGAAGATTTATTCTTCATCTTTAACATGCTGACAATAAATCAGCTTAATTCCAAACCCAACTCATTTAATAAAGAGAGCAGTGTTGATTCATCTTTTGGTACCTGTCCTTACAAATAATTCAAGTCTAGTACAGCAGCCAGCAGTCAAACAATGTATGAGAGATATGTAAGGGTTGAAACAAAGATTAATGGAATCAGAAGGAGGTAGACATCTTAAGATAAAACTCCAGCAGCCTGAACATGTAGGTCTTGTCCAAGAGGTTTCAGTGGGGTGAAGACTCAACTATGGAATATGAATAAAAAATTAAGAAAGAATTCATACTGAGTTCAAGGTGATTCAGTAATGAACTGTTCAACAGAATCTGTTCTGAAACAAAATCTCTGATTTCATGGACAAATAGCAATATGAGATCAATGATAGTGCAGTTAGATGGACCTGGAAATTGGATCACATCTTTGTGGACTCTTAAGGTTGAGAAATGTAAAAATGTAGATAGTGAAGGATTCAGAATTGATTAAATGACTGGACCTAAAGAATGGTCATCAGTGTTAACCTGTAGAGACATTTCTAGGGGATCCAACTGAGAATCTCTTCTGTGATCTGTGTTGGATAACATTTCTTTCAGTTACTTGGCTGAAGCTACAGTTGGCATGCTTATCAAGTCTGCAAATGATATAAAGCGAGTGATTGGTGACATATTATGTGGGAATATACAAGTAAATTTTTTAAAATATCAAATTTTAGTTAGAAGTTAGTGGAAACAGTGTATATTTTTTCTCTTTAAAGTCTGCCATCTACCGGAAACCTATCCATGGACCCTTGAAAATTTGTGTGCCCCAGTTTTACAACCCCAGATTTCGGGTTTAACCTTTCTAAGAATGGGAAGATTCATGTCATCCAAACGCAGTGACTGTCCCTTGGACAATGCTGGGTAAACACTTAAAAGTCTTGGTCTTCTGTTCTCTTTTGTCTGTAGTCTACATAGTACATCACCCCTCTGTTACTACAACTTTGCCTCAGATAGATTAGAAATGTAACTAATTAACTAATTAGGTAACAACTTATGTTAGTTACATTTTAGTCTGCCTGATGAGATTTGGGAACACATTAACAAAGCATCAAGGAGAGTCATGCTGTTTTTTAACCTTGTTTCTATATTCTTGGGGTACTCACTCTTTGGGGACTGAATCCTCCAAGGGGACTATCCTAGCCATAGAAGTTCAATGACCCACATTTGTCCAGGAGTGATTTATACCTAGGAAGAATGTATCATATGACTTTTGTTTTTTTAAACAAGAAGAGCAATTAAGTGGGAACATGAGGGATGAGAAGTTATGCAGAATGTATTTGATGCATGAGAATGTATCAGAAGGAAGAAGGAAGAGAGGGAGAGGAGAGGACAGGGCTATGAAGGAGAGGAGAGGAAAGTTAAGTTTTTAAGATCTAATAGCATACTGGGTTCCAAGATGTAGTAGGTTAACTGAGGTGGCCCTAAATCCTCAAACTTGTGCAAAGACTGTTTTTACAAAGGAACAAGTATGTGACATAGTTTTTTCAGGGAAACCATTAACAGCAGCGGACAACATTTGAACTTCATTCTTTGGAGCTCTTTTATTTACCTCTGTAAAGCAGGAAACATGATAGCATGCTTGAAATATTTCTTCCAGAAGTGTGCAAACTCCAAGTATTTATGTAGCATCACTTTACAACAAACAAGACACAATAAATAAAAAACAAAGAGCAAATTCCCTACACTGAGATCTTGGGATCTGTATATAGTTTTAATTGTTTGTATTGTATTGTGTATCCAAAGTGCATACTTTAGAAGAAAGTTTTAAACAACCCTCCAACATTAGACACAAATAGATTTTTCAGTTATCCTTAACCATGTTGTATGTGTATTGTTGTTTCTAAAGTCTAAAGTATTACTATTTGTGTTGGGGGAGGTGCAGAGGGGGAATGAGAACACCCATGAGTGACTTTATCCATACTAAGTATATACTGCTACTCTTCCTTGATATTCATCTACAATGACTGCAAGAAACACCACTGCTGGCATTTCTGTCTCTGCCTTTCAGATAGGTTTTTTCCACTGGTTTCCAATCCTCCCCTCTCCCCATATATTGCAATATACTAGTACAGATGTCTCTTAAGTTTCCACAATAACACTGAAGCAACTTCTCAATCATTTCTGTAAGACTGATCTTCTATCCTGTGAGTCAGAAGCTTTCTGTAGGTTAAGGTGCATGAAGGAGAATGCCAGTCTCACATGCTCTTTTGAACTATTCCCAACCATTTATTCCACTCAGAAAACCAATCTCTTAAGCAGCTTTCAAAAGTTCTTAGGAAATGGAGTTACTGAATGGTCATGTGGGTTCCCAACTAAATAGCTAATCATTTTCTAAAGTACGTGAATGGAGTTTACTGATGATGATACTGACAACATATTTGCATCGTCACACATTTGTAAAGTGACCTGCAATTTACAAATTGTTTTCATATATTTTATCCTCACAACATTTGATTCTTACAACCTTATGATATTGGATAAGAGCAATTTGAGCCACAAATTGAGAAGAGAATCAAAGAAATGACATCTTTGTTCTCTTTGTGGATGCACAGGAATTGTTCTAGTTCCCTGTGTATTTGGAAGGGAGAATTAGAGCAAAAAGGAAAAAAATCTATAAATAGAATCATCTCCAAGAAAAATTTCTTGTGATTATCCCATTTTAAGTCATCCTGGTTTCATCCATCCCCTCACATATTCACCAAAGAAAACTCCTTCTTTGGGGAGTGTTAAAATCTTAAAGAACAACATTTTATGGGTGATTTTGGAGTTAAGTAGCTGGCTGCCCTTAGCTTCCAATTATGCCCTCAGTTTATTCAAGATAAATCAAGTTCTCTCCACACTTGTGTTCACTGGGACTAAGAACTTGAATTTCAGTGAGACTGAGCAAATTCAGAGGTGAATTAAGAGGGAGGGAAAGAATTGCATTGTGAATGAAGGAGAATGAGGAAGTGTCTAGTGATTAGAAGCCCTGGCAGTTTACATATGGGTGTGGAATAGGAGCAGTGGATCTCTGAATGGGAAAGAGGGGGTAAGTTGAGATGGCATGTTAGAGGAAGTCAGTTAATGTTAGTTAATGCTAGAGCCTGCAGAATAGTGGCATATGGAGATTTAGTGATGGTTAAGATTATGTGCAGCCAGATCAGGGTGGAAATGGGGGCTATGTTGAGAAAGGTGCATCTGATTCTATAAATAAATTCTTTGCCCAGTTTCCGAGCTCCACCTAGTTTCCCCAAAGGAAAAAGTCAGACAAGGGATAATGGGGACTTGAGGTTGATTTGTGAAATCAATTTAACTGTGTATGAAAGCTCTCTGACAGGAAACATGACTTTAGCCTATGTTCACATGTAAGTAGAGTGGAAAATCCTCGAGGACAGGAACTACTACATTTTTGTCTTTGTATGCCCAGTGCCTAGAAAAATCCCTTTCATACTTAGAATTTATCTGAAAGCAGTATGTTAGATTATAATATCATCCCCCCCAAAATACAGAAGATATGATCCCTATATTCTAAGGAACTTACGATATGGTCAACTGGAGCAAGGATGCTAATTAAGGAAGATTAGGATTGGACTATTCCAACTGGCCCTTGGATAAACAAATACCCAAAAGTTTGTGAGACTGGCATAGGGACATTTAGGGTTAGGGGTTATAGCATTATAAGATTAGAGTTGGAAGAGACTTTAGAGGCCATTGAGCTCAAGTACCTCATTTTACATAGAGGTTAAGTGACTTGCCTAGGGTTATACACACAGAGATAGTAAATATTTGAGGCAGGATTAGAACCCATGCTTTCCTCACTCTAAATTCATTGTCCTACCCACTATGCTATGCTACCGCTTAACTTTTTTTAGAAATGCTTAGCTCTTTTACATTTCTCTTTAACTTTAGCAGCTCTAACCTATCTTTTCTTCATTTGCTTGTAAGGTTTTTATGCCCTAATATATGGTCAAGTTTTGTAAAGGTGCCATGTACTGCTGAGAAAAAGGTAAACTTCTTTCTATTTAATTTTCTCCAGAGGTTTATCATATCTAACTTTTCTAAAACTCTATTTATCTCCTTAACTTCTTATTTATTTTATGGTTAGATTTATCAAGTTCTGAGAAAAGAAAGTTTAGGTCTCTCACTACTATAGATTTACAGTCTATTTCCTCCTATAACTCATTTAATTTTTCCTTTAAAAATTTGTATGCTATGCCATTTGATGTATAGATGTTTAGTACTGATATTACTTCATTGTCTATGGTGCCTCTTAGCAAAATGTAGGTTCCCTGCATGTCTCCTTTAATTAGGTCTATTTTTGCTTTTGTTTTGTCTGAAATCATGATTACTATCCCTGCCTTTTTTTTTTACCTCAACTGAAACATTTCAAGTGTGTTTTTTGTAAACAACATATTGTTGAATACTGATTTCTAATCAATTCTGCTACCTGATTCCATTTTATAGGTGAATTCATGCCATTCACATTTTAATATTTCCCTTCGTCTTATTTTGTCCAGCTTCTCTCTCTCTGTCTCTCCCCTCCTCCCGTCTTCCTCCTATTCTTTTTTAAAAGTCTATTTTGCTTCCGATCACTGCCTCCCTTAATCTACAGTCCCTTCTATCAGCCCCTCCCTTCTCTTGTTCCCTTCCACTCCTACTTGTTAGATTTGGTAACATAGATTTCTGTACCAAGCTGAGCGTGTATGTTTTTCTCCCTTTGAATCAATTCCTCTGAGTGAGTTTCAAGCTTTGTCTGCCACCACTACCCTCCACATTTTTCCTTTCCACTCTAAAACCTCTTCCTTGTACATCTCTGTTAAGTGATATATTTTTCCCATTCTTACTCTCCTTTCCCCCTTCTCTCAGCACATCCCTCTTTTTTACTCCTCAATTTTTTTCAGATCATCCCAGCATAGTTAATTCACACTTGTACTCTCTGTCTATGTATATTTCTTCTAACTACCCTAAATTTCTTAGGAGTTATAAATATCATTGTCTCATATAGAAATGTAAATAGTTTAACTCAATGAGTCTTTGTCCCATGTTTACTTTTTTGTGTTTCTTTTGAGTCTTGTATTTCAAAGTTATATTTTCTATTTACCTCTGGTCTTTTCATTAGGAACGCTTGGAAGTCCTATATTTCACTAAATATCCATTTTTTCTCCTTGAAGGATTATATTCAGTTTTGCTGGGTAAATTATTCTTGGTTGTAATCCTAGCTCCTTCAACTTTCAGAAAATTATATTCTAAACCTTCCACTTCTTTAACATGGAAACTGCTAAATGCTGTGATCCTAATTGTAGTTGTATGATATCTGAATGGTTTCTTTCTGGCTGCTTGCAATATTTTCTCCTTGACCTGAAAGTTCTGGAATATTCTTGGGAGTTTTCATTTTGGAATATCTTTCAGGAGGTGAGTAGTGGATTCTTTCAGCTTCTATTTTACCGTTTGCATGTAAGATAGTGAGGCAGTTTTCCTTGATAATTTCCTGAAATATGATCTCTAGGGTTTTTTTTTAACCATGACTTTCCAAGCCCAATAATACTCAGATTATCTCTCCTCAATCTATTTTCCAGGTCAGTTGTTTTTCCAATGAAATATTTCATATTTTCTTCTATTTTTTTTCATTCTTATGACTTTTATTATTTCTTAAAGTCTCATAGAATCATTATCTTCCACTTGCCCAACTTTAATTTTTAAGAAATCATTTTTTTCAGTGAGCTTTTGTACTTTCTCTCTAATTTGGCCAATTCTACTCTTAAAGGAATTCTTTTCTTTAGTGAATTTTTGTTCCTCTTTTACTGCTTACCGATTTTGTTCTTTAAGGTATTATTTTCTTCAGTATTATTGTTGCCTATTTTTCTTACCAAGCTGTTAACTATCTTTCTATAATTTTCTTGCATCACTCCCATTTCTTTTCCCTAATCATGCCTCTACCACTTTCATCTTTCTTTAACCTTTCCAGGAATTCTTGCTGGCCTTGGGTTCAATTAGCATTTTTCTCTTAGGTTTTACTCGTAGTTGTTTTCAAAATGTCTTGGCCTTCCCTGCTAAGTAGTAGTTTTTATGGTCACATTCTTTTTCTGTTATTTGCTTATTTCCCCAGCCTATTTCTTGATTTTGAACTTTATGTTTAAGTTGGGCTCTGCTCACTTTGGGGTATGGAGACATTGTCCCAAGCTTCAAGCTTTTTTGTGCTACTGTTTTCTGAGCCAGTTGTGGGGGTCTGCAAGTTTTTGCTGCTTCCAAAGTGATATTATCCTGGGAAAAGTGTAGTTATTTCTTTCCTGGTCTGTGCTGTGGTCTTTACCCAGGAAGAGACCCTGCTCTTCTGTAGCCACAAGTTCTATTGCTTCTCTTGGCCCTGAAACTGTGCAGGTCCCCTGCTCACCTGCAGTTGCAAGTGCTAGCATCTCTCTTGGCCCTAAAATTGTGACCAGGGCCTTGCTTCCTTGTGACCAACCACAAGTACTCCTCTTCACCCTGGAATTGCATCCCAGAACTGCTTAGGGTAACAGAGTTGCCAATCAGTGCCAGCTGCACCCAGCACCAGCAAAGAGTCCCCATAATCTCTTTCTGACTTGTCCAACCCCCTTACTGTTTCCAGGCTGAGAGATCCCAAAGGTACTGTTGCTGTTGCTGCCACCTCCAACACCCATCACTGCTGTTCTTTTTGTGCTCCAGGTCTGAACCTGCCCTGATGTTACAGACCTGTTCTGTGGACCTCTTCAGTTGCCTTGGGCTGGAAAAATATCTCCCTCTGACCTACTGTTGGCTCTGCTGCTCCAAAATTTGGTTTGAGGAATTATTTTAAAATTGTTTGGAAGGGAACGAGTTGGGAGAGTTTAGTTAGGGTCCTACCTCTACTCCAATATCTTGGCTCTACCCCATCCTCCCCAGACCTCTATAACTAATTTTTAAAAGCAGTGATCTTTTGACCATGTTAAGTGAATACTTCTTTTTAAAAGACTAGTTAAACTTAATTCAAGACATATTTAATAATATAACTATTACTTTGCTACATGGTAATTAGGCAAAAAAAGATAAACAGTTCACATAAATTACTATAAATAGAATTAGTTTCATACTGACCAATCAAATACTTAGTTTCCATCTTCTGTCTTAGCTAATCCTGTAGTACAGAGGTAGGGAACCTACAACCTCAAGGCCACATGTGGCCCTCTAGATCCTCAAGTGCAGCACTTTGACTCAATCCAAACTTCACAGAACAAATCACTTTAACAAAAGGATTTGTTCTGTAAAACTTGGACTTGGTCAACAGGCCAAACCCAAGGACCTAGAAGGCCACATGTGACCTTGAGGCCACAGGTTTCCCACCGCTGCTCTAGCACCTAAAGTCAATGTCAATGCCAACTCTTTCCCCACATACTACACATATCATCTTCATCATATATGTAAAAGACAAAGGAGATATCCCATGTCTAAGACTGAGGTTGCTGTATTCAGTCCACTCTTTCTTATCTGACCAAATATCTTCCATGTTCCCTCATTCTGGGTGAGACCTTGGGCAGTTGCTCCTAATTCTTTCTCATCTTAGTTGCTCTTGGTACTAGATCATTCGAGTAAGCCAAAACTCCAAGCCATGTATGGCCTTCATAGGGACATACATGGAGGTTGATGGGAAGGATCATTTATGATCAGCATTCTGTAGGGGAAGATATGAAACTCAGAACAGTATTGGTGGTTCAGAGTTGGGGAGAAGATGTAGAGGAAATGAGTTCATGAATTCATAGCTGTTGAAGGTCTTGGGGTAGAGTGATAGAAGAAATTACATTTGAAAGAGGTAGGAGGGATGATGATGTGAGAGACCAAGACAACCTATTATCATATTTAACCAAGACCCACTAAAATGACTAAAATGGTTTTATCATTATCACTGGCCAGTTAGGCATAATCTGATTTCAAGCAACAGGTTTCCCCATCAATCAAAACAGCGTATTACTCCAGATAGAGACCAAACTTTCTTTATAAATCTGATTTGTATTTAATCTAAATATAACCTATAACCAAGGTCTTAGTGTCATTCTTTTTTTTTTTAAATCACATACATATGTCACTAGACTTATTCTAGAAGTGTAGAAGAAAAGCCCCTTTTGATAGAATATAGGCAATCAGTTGAGGTTAGCTGATCAAACAATTCTATCAGAATAATTGATAAGAGTCTGTATACTTACAATGGAGCTGTAATCTCACCAACACAGGCATTCCCTCTACCAGTTCACATCCTATCCTAGCCATATCTTCTCATCCTGTTCAGATCTAGTCCACAACCTCCCATATATCTTCTACAGAATATCCTGGAGACCATCTTCTAGGTTTTTTTTTAAAACATTCTAATGGGTATTAGCACATCACTAAGTCTATGTCTCTGTCATTCCATAATCTTTCTCCATGACCAGTCTGAGTGTTTTTCTGCCCATACAGTTCTTGGAGCATCTTTCTTTATAATAAGTCATTGATGATATTATGCTGCAATTTCCTTAAGTCTTGATTGCCCATTGGACTATGTGCAATTTCATTTCTTCAGAGATTATGACTTTTTTTTATAAGTTTAGTGGAATCAATGAATGAAAAAGCATTTGTTAAAGTACCAAGCATTGTACTAAATGCTGTAGTTATAACTAGAAAAGTAATGCAGTTTCAGCTCTGTGGTAGTTTATACTTTAAATAAGGGAGAAAATGCAGGTAAGAGAATTCAGCTCAAAGGAGGATAAAAGGCTGAGACATCTGAAGGTTGGAAGGATAAAGCAGATGGAAAAGCCAAGTGGCCTTAAGGGCACACTGAAAGTAGCTAAGGAAGTAGCAGTAAATCAGACATTAAAGTCCAAAGGATTTTAGGAATTCAATTGATGAATAAAAGGGGGAGGGGAATTTGTTAATTCTTCTTAAGTGCCAAGCATTCTGCTAAAAGCTGGAGACACTAGAAGAAAAGAGAAACTGTGTCTGTTCTTAAGAAGCTCATTTTCTGAATGGAGGGGAATAACACACAGAAGAGAGTTATAGCTAAAGAAGGGGGTGGGGGAAGGATGAGATGTTTGAAGGGTGTAGTACTAGTAGAGCAGAAGGTAAGCCCTGGAGGTCTTCTATCTTAGGGGAAGGATTATAGTTAGTTATTTCCTGCTCATCCAAATGCACTCTCTAGGGGAGAAGGTGACCTAGAGGGGCCCTGTTCATCAGCATTGGGAAAGACCCCCAAGAGTTGTCCCTGGCCTAGAGTGGACAAAGGGCAAGAATGGAGGAAGTCCCCTTCTTATGATAGAGCAGTTTTTATCCAGCTCTCTGATGGGATGCTTTTTTAAATAAGTTTTAGAGCCTATGCTTATAAAATATCCAATTTTGCAAGCTTTTTTTCCATACTTTTCTGTTTAAAGCAGGGATATATACTAATAAATGTTTAATAATGTCTTTCCAAAAATAAATGTATGCATAACACACATTTAACTTCAGGCTGCAATATTAACATTTTCTCCATTACCTCCTTAGGTTTACACAGTCAACAAAACCACAAATCCAGCCCTGGTTGTAGAATTTGGTGATTTTCAAGGTGAAAGTGTTCATACTGAAACTTAACAATTGGCTCTAGCTAGCTAGCACAAACTAGCTTCACCACACTCCTGGTTTAAAACCAATATAAACTTAACAGTTCCACTTTCCCTGGAAAAGTGTCCATGTTATACCATTAGCACATCTTTATTGCTTTTATGCCAACTCAAAGAATCTTAATGCTAGAAGAGACCTCAATGGGTGGGTAGTTCGATTTATGCCTGAACCAAAATCCATCATACAGCATACCCAACAAGAGCTCAAGCAATTGTTGCTTAAAGTTTTCTGGTGAAAGGAACACACTACTTTTGTGGCAGCCCATTCTAGTGTTGGATTATTCTAATTTTTATCAAGTTTTTTTTTCCTTATTTCATTTCCAGATCTGTTATTGTTGTTCAGTCATGTTCAACTCTCTGTGACTCCATTTGGGTTTTTTTGTTTTTGTTTTTGTTTTGTTTTTTGTTTTATTTTGTTTTTTGCAAAGATACTGGAGTGATTTGCCATTTCCTTTTCCAGTTCATTTTACAGATGAGAAAACTGAGGCAAAGAAGATTAAGTAACTTACATAAGGTCATACAGTTAGTAAGTGCTTTAGGCTAGATTTGAATTTAGGCCTGACTTCAGGCCTGGCCCTCTATCCACTGCCCCACCTAGCTGCCCTGCAGCTGAATCTGGTTTTGGATAATTCTAATTCTCAGCAAGTTTTTCCTTATTTGATTCCTTGATCTGATTCTTTGCAATTTCTACAAATTTTCCTAGTTCTTCCCCTCCACCTCAACAAAACAAGTCTCAACCCTCTGCCATGTGACAGCCCTTCAAAGACAGTTATAATGTCCCATGTCATATTTTCATCCTAAAGTTACTCACTACAAACTCTACTTTTCAGACTGTACTTTAGAAGACAGGATAGTAAATGTGATCTAAAGGACTCAAGGAGATGTTGGAAAAAATGGCTGGACTAGAGGGCAGGGAAAGGAAGGGGAAGGAAAGGGTAGAGACTGCTGCTAGGAGTGGGAATGGGGTAAAAATAAGTGGAAAAGCAGGGCATATAGGGCTTTGGGGAAGCTGACAGTGCACGGTGCAAAGATTGAATATTGGCAGGCAAGGGCCAGTAGTGTTTTTTTCTAATCAGAAGAGGAAGGGGAATTGAGGAGAGTAATAAGTTAAAAGGAGCAAGGTATAAGAAGGAATTAAGTGATTTATTATTAAAAAAACAAAGGGCAAGGGTGGTGGCTGATGTGGTAATGGTTTGGCTTAGACCCCTTTGCCTACTCTATTTCCCTTGTGTGTGTATGTGGTATACACTTTTGTGCACATAGATATAGTTATACATTGTTTACTTAATTTTATCACAGAAAAAGGAACTTTTTAAAAAGGTTTTCAAAATTATAAGGGGAACAGTGTATTTGGAGTCAGAGGTCCTGCGTTAGAATTCTGGTTCTGCCACTACCTGGGCGGCAAACCACTTCACTTCTCTCAGACCGTTTTGTAAAAGGAAAGGGTTGTACTAAATGGACTGCTGTCCTTTCAGTCTTCAAATCCTCTGCAGTTAATAACTTGTGTTCTCACTTTCCTTACTAGGCGATTATTCTACCACTATTTCAACCCCTTCCATAAAGGATTAATGATTTTAAAACATGCTATAATGTTGATCATGGTGCCTGGCTATAAGAATGATTGGAATTATTTAAACCAAGTATCAGATCAGAGTTAAGAGGCCTGGTCAAAAGAGCAACGAGTCATGAGACCTGGGTTCAAGTCAGGTTCAAGTCAAGCCATGTCACTTACTAGCCATGTGACCCTGGGTAAATTGCTTAACCTCTGAAAGCCACCAGCCTTCTCATTTGTAAAATGAGAAGTCTGGATCAAGTGATCTCTTGGGTGTCTTCTAGCTTTGACATTGTTCTACGAGTAAAGCTCCTTTAAAAAAAATAGACTGGAATGCCAAAAAAAAAAAAGCTACTCTGTTTTAAACAGTGATTTTGTATAATTCCTTTTAAAAGACTTTTTTTCTTTTTAAATTGATTTAATTGTGAGGGTGTAGCCCGAATTAGAGGTTGTCTATATTTCAACTAATGTAGAGACAAAGACTTTAATTCCACAATTCAATTTGGGGCAATTAAACAAACTAATTCAATTTCTAATACTAAAGGCAAGGCATTTCTTTGGAGACGCAAAGTTAAAAATGAAAAAAAACTGCTGCCTTTGAAGAATTAATATTCTACTTTGTGGGGGAGAAATGTGCATAAAGAAGTAAATACAACATATTTATGAATTAACACAAAATATTTCAATGTCTTAGCTCCACATTTCTTAGCCTCATTCTCAATAACCCAGATGATTTGCTCCTGTTAGTTTATTTTTCAATCCTGCTTTCTCCTCCCTATCCTTTCAAGTAGCCCTTCTCTCTTTCTGTTTTTTCCTTCCCCCCTTGTCAATTAGAGATAAAAGAAACTTTTGTGTCAAAGCCCGTTTAAACCAGGGGTGTGCTGGAGCCAGCTTGAGCCAGCTGGTGAGAGCTAATTGTTAAACTTTCAGTATGAACATTTTCACCTTGGAAATCAGCAAATTTTACAATCAGGGCTGGATTTATGGCTTTGTTGATTGTCTAGAGTCTAGACCTACATGGAAGTGATGGTGAAAATGTTAAAAATGCAGATTGAACTTAAAAGTGTATCATACAAACATTTATTTTTGGAAAGCCAGTTGTTAAACATGTGACATCCATAAATAAACCCTATCAAATAAAGGTTTGTTGGATGCTTTTCTGGAAAAAATTTAAAACTCAGATACGTGGGAGAGGTAACACATTGGTATGAGGGAGTTTCAGTCAGGATGTAAATGATATCAGATCCTTTCCAGTGTTGAGAGAGAGACAGACAGACAGAGAGACACAGAGAGATTCACAGAGAGTCAGACAGACAGAGAGACAGAGACAGAGAGAGGAGAAAGCAGTAAAGTTCTCAGCCAGAAGGATGGGGTAGGCAGAATAATGCTTGCCATAGAGAGTTCACAGAAGAAGGAAAAAAGAAAGAAAGGAATACTCAGAGAAACTGAAGCAAATTTATACTCATTCACAATTTTGCAGCTGTTTATTTTCACTGTGCACTTGCAAATCCAAGCAATGAATATGACCCCATTGTGGTCATGTTCCACTGTGTGCCTCAGCATGAATTTTCATCCACTTTTTGATATCTGAAATAGTATTTTTTAAGTTGCGGGTGCAGGTGCCTTTAATTTTTATAATTAGAAAGGGCTTGAAGAGCAAAGGATTGTTTAGGGGTCGAGGGAGTATTAAACCCTTGAGTGTAGAAACTGATGCTTTAGTCAAAGTGAGTAAGTTAAGTAATCAACTGACAGGAAAGAAAAAAAACCTATCTGCTGATTTGATTGGACAATGGATCACAAATGACTGGGAACTTGGGTTGATTCCTGGCTTTGTCATATAACTAATTGAAAGATTTTTCCTCTTTGATCCTCAGTTTCCCTATCTATAAAATGAGAAGTTTCAACCAGGTGATGTGAAGATTCCTTTGAGCTTTAACAGTTGATAACTAAGAGAGCAGAGATATTGGGACCTGGAGAAGGATCATCATCATCATCATCCAGGGAAAGGTGCCGAGGACAGAAGACAAATTACAAAGACATCACAGCTATGTTTAGGACATGTCCTCTTTACTTTCAACCTTGCTGCACCCCCAACTCTACAGACCTTCTCTATCATGCATGCCACAGAAATTTCTTTTTCCTTGAAGCTCACTAATCCCTGGACTTCTCCTCCCACTGGAAGGACCCTCCTCCTCCCATGCACCCCCTTCCCTGCCCACAACCCCTTCCTTTGCTGGACTAGTTCAGGGGTGGGGAAACTGTGGCATCAAGGCCACATGTGGCCCTCTAGGGCCTCAGGTGCAGCCCTTTGACTGAATCCAAACTTCACAAACAAATCCCCTTAATAAAAGGACTTGTTCTATAAAACTCGGACTCAGTGAAAAACCCACACCCAATGATGTGGAAAGCCACACGTGTCCTCAAGGCCACAGGTTCCCCAGCCCTGGACTAGTTCTTCCCAGAACCTCGGTTTTAAGGAGGATGCCCACTCTAACCACGATTTTATTCCCCTCAGGGCAATCCACCTGACTCCCTGGCCTTTCTCTACCTTTAACCTCCCCCTTTGCAGTTTCTTGTTGTTGTCTTCCCTCATTACAGTGTAAGGAGTCTTTGCCAGCAGAGACTGTCTTTCTTCTGTTTATATTTGTATTCCCAGCATTTAGCAGACTAACAAGGTGCCTGGCCAAGTATTTAATAAATACTTGTTAACTTGAAAAAGATACATATTTTATGTCAAGGTTACTGAAACATAGGTAGCTCTGGTTCATCTAATTCATCCATTTCGTTTGTTTGGTTTGGTTTTGAAAGTGATGGATATCTTTCAAAAGGAATTTTATTCCTAGGAAAAGTATTACTGCTTTATTGAATCTGGATTCTCTGGCCTCCGCTCTCACCCCTTTACCAGCTGGCATTAGTACCCGTCAAGACAGACAAGTAGTGAAAAAGATAAGGAAATCCACAAATTCAAGGTGGGAGGGGGAAGAAGTCTGTTGGATAGACTAGTATTTATAAATTTTCTCAACATATAATACTTACTGAGTTTAAGGAATTTATTTAACCTTAATAGTCAATACAATATTTATTAGAAATAAGATCCTGCATTTACAAATTTCCTAGTTTCCTTGAGATAGGAGACCACAGTATTTTAAGCTCCCTGAGGGTGGTGATCATGCCTTATTTCATTTCTCTCTCTATCTCCAGTGTCTAACACAGTACTTATAGTAGCAACTTAATAAATGTTTCTTGAATTGTACTGACACTATTATCGATGTTCACTATCTTTATATGCAAATATATGGGGGAAAAAAGAATGAATAACAAATATTTTTTCCTCTGTTGCTCATACCTAAAAGTAATCTTTCAGTTTACAGAGAAGTTGGTGATATTTGTAGTGTTGTCTAAGTGTCTTCCAGCCCATAGATGGGAAGTATTTTGCTACATAGGCCACTATATTTCTCAGAGACAAAATTTGCAATTTTTGTACCTTTATGGTGAGTGGCACAAAAGTCACCCTGCATTCAGTTGAAGGGAAATGGATGGAAAAGGAGAAGTTGCCTGGGAGTAGGCTCATACTTCCTGATAGCTTCCTGTTTTAACACAAAAGTAGGTCATAATTCAATTATTATTAAGATGCTGAAGGACTGCTGGTATTATCCACACCCACTAAAACTTAGAGCTTTAGAGCAAACCTCTGGTTGCTCCCACCCTAGTTATAGCACTGATATTTGCACCCTTCCCTATGTGGGTCATACTTAAGCCACTGCTCAAAAAGAGCTGTCTCATCCTTGACTGGAGCTAGCTGTCCTCTTGAGGAATGCTTCAATGTCCTCTTGAGGCAGCTGCTGCTGGCATTTCTCAGCCTTTGGCCACTGGGATACAGGATCACATGATAAAGTCCCTGCATTTTTTTCAGCATTTTGTCTGACCACCCCATTTTTAGTCAGCCCACTTCAGTTTGCCATTTACTGGCTGTTTGGGCAACTGAATGGCATTTTCTGAACATACAGTCTACCCAGTAGATTTGTGTTGTTATATTGTGTTGTTGGTAAACTGACTATATTCCGGACTTTTTACATGACTAAACATATCTTGGAGATGATGCTGATGATATTCTTCAGGCTCATACAATTTCAAAACTGGAACCCATCCTTTTTATTTAGAGATGAGAACTGCTAGCATCTAGTTTCTGATACCTTTCCAGTGTTCTTTACACTATACACCATAGTGAATGCCATTGCTCTGCACAATGTTTAGTTTTGTCTCAAAACTGATGCTGCATTTATTGTATCCTTAGTCTTTCAAAGGACATTCTAGCTTTCTTCATTAATTTCTATTTCTATTTTTATTTTTTGAATGTAGGTGGGTAGGGACTAATTAGTATATCATTGGCTATTTCAATGACAAATATCATAACGAATGAAGCATTTATTATATGTAAAGCACTGTGCTAAGCCTGGGATACAAGAAGAAAAATAAGAGGGTTCCTGATTTCAAGGAGCTCACATTCTTATAATCATAGGCATACTTTCATTTCTCTACTGCTGGATCAGAAACTAAAAGTTTTGCTTAGGGTAATGAATAAATTCACTTCTAGATTCTTTGGATCATCAGATTTCAAGCTAGAAGAGGTTTATAGACCATCTGTTCCACTCCACCCTCATTTTCTAGATGAGGAAGCTGAGCTCCAAAGAGGTGAAATTCAATTCAATAAACATGAAGCACCTGCTATGTGCTGGAAACTGTGCAAACCACTGGGGATATAAAAGAGGCAAAAAGCAGTCGCTACCTCATGGAGCTTAAAATCTAGTGGGAAAGACAAAATGCAAACAAATATATACAATGCAAAACATGTACAGGATAAATGGAAATAACCAACAGAGGGAAGGCACTGGCATTAAGAGGGGTTACAGAAGACTTGCTATTGGAGATGTGATTTTAATTGGGACTTAAAGGCTAGGGTAATACAGGCAATGTGTCATAACAGGATTTGAACCCAGGCTTTTTGACTTTGCAGATTTGGAAATGTTACTGCTTGAAGGATTCTTATAAGAGTAGGAGGACACCATGGTCCATAGATCATACAAACAGGCTCTATCTCCAATGTCTATACGAATATTGGCAACTCGAGTCCTTTTATTGCAATTTACTAAGTGGCATCTTGCTTTAGTGGGGGGAAAAGCTTCATGGGAATTTGAATCAGAAAATCTGTTCAATTTCCAACTTTGCCACATGCTAGCTATATATAACTGTGCAAACTCCTTATTTCTTGGCACCACATTTCCTTATAGGTAAAATGGAATTATTCTCACAATATCTCTCTCATAGTGTTATTATGAGGAAAATGTTTTGTGAACTATAGAATGGTATGTAAATGCAAGCTACTTACTAGACTTATAAACTTGTTGGGAGAATGTCATTTAAATTTTATAACTCTCCTAGTACCTATCACAGAAGTAGAGCCCTTCTGTTCACACTCATTTTGTCTTTATATTCATAGTACCTAGCATAGTGCCTTGTAAATGACTCATAAATACTTATTGAATTGAATGTAATTAAGGAATATTTGTTGGATGAGTGAATGAAAATAGTGACTATATATTCCTATAAAGTTTCCAGAGATACTTCAATGGCAGTATAAGATAATACTATTTCTAGTTCATAGATTTAGCGTAGGAAAGAACCTCATTGGGTCATGCAATCCAAAGATCTCATGTTACAGCAAAAGAAAATGAGACCTAGTCAAATGAAGTGACTTGCCCAAGACAGAATTTGAACTCAGGTTCTCCCATTGTACATGTAGTGCACTTTCCAAGGCACTACCAATGTGCCTAAGATTATCTTTTGGATAAGACAAGCATCATTTTCCTTCGTATTTATTTCTGTCCTTGTGTTTGGCCTAGAATAAAAACTGGTGAGAGTAAGAGAATTTGAATAAAACAATGTGGTTGAGAAAAGAAATGAAGAGCAGAGGCAACATCTGTGTACACTCAAATCATTTAATTGATAAATATTGTTAGTTACCTTAGACAATATTTAAACACCATTTATGAAGGAAAGGGAAATTGTGGCACATTTTACCCCCAGAACTCAAAATTAGTTTAAGGAGGTAGATAATCAATGAACCTTTATTAAGTGCTTATTAGGTGTAAAGCACTATAGTAAGCACCAGAATCTGGTGTTCACCGGGTGAATCACTCAAACATTTTTGGAGTGGTGAGAGAGTGTGGTGTCTTTGAAAGTGTTAGCACTAGAGTCAAGGGACCTTGACTTAAGGACACATAGAGGATATCCAAATCCTGTTCCTTTCTGTGTAGCCTTGAGCAATACACAACCTCTGTGGGCCTCAATTTCTTCATCTATGAAAGCAGGACATTAGACTAGGTATCCCCCGGCTGGAAATGTATCATCTTAAATACCGCTTCCTACTGCAAAAATCACTTCAATACTGGTGTGTCCAGGAGCTCTCGGACCTTACTTGCAGATACTCAGTACATAATTGATTGTGTCCTTCACAGGAAGCAGAAATCCAGACATTGGCTTATAGGGCTTTTCTTAAGCACCACTATCTCTCCCCCAATTGCCAGCTGCCCGAAGTTTAAGATTTCGCTCATCCAAACTGACAACACTCTTCACTGATTTTTTTTTTCGGCTAACACCCTCTGTTCTTGCTCCCGTCCCATGACTCCCAGTTCCTACAAAGGAGAAGGACAGGGGGGAGGGGGTATCTCCCGCAGGATCTCCGCCATGCTGCTGATGACTTTCACTTGGAACTCTCACTTAGAACTCCCAAGCAGCGCTAAAGCCTGTAGCCAGGGGAAGCAAGAAGAGGCTTGCAAGGAGCTGGAGGGGTTCCGAGGACTTGCAAAAGCCCTCAAGGGGTCGGCACCCATGTCCCAAGTTCACCCATTTCTCCATTCCACGAAACTTTACCTAGCACTGCCACACAAGCCTCTAAAGCTAGGGAAAAGAAAATTGCTGCCTTTCCTACTAGGAAACGGCCAGCCCCGAGGGCTGAGGTTTCTGCTCCTACAGCCAAGACGAGGCAAGGGGACTGCACGTGGAGGGGGAGGGGTAAGAAAGTAGGTGGGGGGAGGGAGCTCGAGTGCAAGAGGCTTCCGAGGGAAAGTGAGAGGGGAGGGAGGACAGGGCTCACCCGCTCCCTCCGTCAGCCGCTTTCTCTCACATAAGCGCAGGCAGAGGGCGCATCAGTCATGCCCTCCCCCTGCGACCGCCGCTGTTGCTGCTGCCGTTGCCGAGGCCGCACAGCTCCACGCGCTGAGGACGCCCGAGCACCCGGGACCCTGCAGCTGCTGCTGCTGCTGCCTCCGCCGCCGCCGCCGCTGCCCGTGTCGCTGCCAGGAGCCCCGGAGCTGGCCAAGTCAGGGGACTGAGCCGCAGCAGTCTCCGCCGCTGCTTCTGCCCCCCCGCCCCCCAACTGCCCCAACACCCCCACTGCAGACTCTCCAGCTGCTGCTGCCCCCTCGGGGGGTTACTTAGGGGAAAGGAGGAGGGGGGTGGGGGGAACAATCCGTGGTGTTTAAGACTTTTTAAAGGGGGGGTGTTTATGCACTTCTCCCCTCCCCAAAGAAAAACAAAAGGAGAGGGTGACTTTTCCTCTCTCTCTCTCTCTTGCTCTCCCTTCACCTCCAGTCTCCTGAATGAGGAGAACTCGGATGTCCGGTTTCCTGTGAGGGTTTTTACCTGACAAGCTCCGACTTTCCACGGCAGTTACTTAGAGAGCAACTTGAAAAAAGTTTGGAGCCCCCGCGCAACGGAGCCGCCACCGCTGCCGCCTCTTGTCCGTCCCCCAGGCTTTTTACTGGCTGGATATTGGGGGCAAGGAAAACCAGGAGCGCTCATCATTGCAGGGGCACCCAAGCCCCCACCCCCTGCCCCCCCGTAAACGCACTAGTCTCCCCCACCCCTTCCCCACCCCGCCCCAACCCCCCCCAAGGAGCCTGTTCACCATGCACTTGCTGGGATTATTCTCCCTGGTCTGTTCCCTGATTGCTGCAGCTCTGCTCCTGGGACCTCGGGCGCCCGCCGCAGCTGCGGCTTATGAGTCGGGACAGGGCTATTACGAGGAAGAACCGGATCTGGGGGAAGCGAAGGTAAGTGCTGTCCCTCCTGCCGCTCCTGCTGCCTCTCCTGCAGCTCTCTGGGGGAAGAAGAGTCCTCTAGTGTGCACCATAGAGTTCCCTAAACGAACCTGTCCAAAGAGAAAGTTTGTGGGATCTTGTAACCTTTGGGAAGTTGGGGCTAAGGATATGTAGATCTGTTCTCATCTTTACGCAAGAAAGAAACTTACAAACTTCTGTTTAAAAAAAAAGGGAGGGGGAGCGAGGGGGTTAGGAAGCATTTGCAAATTAGGCGCACGGCTACGCAATTTTAGTTAAGTACCCAAAGAGGTGCCTAGTAATACCAAAGTGATTCTAATGGATGCAATAAATAGAAAGCCGAGCTTTGCCCAATGACCCAACTGTTGTAATGCTCAATCGAAGACAGAAGTGCGCAGAAGTGCGCCTTCCCAGGCAAATCAATGGTACATGAAGGCAGTTTTGTCCGTGGGCATAGATGACCAGTCAAGCTACAAGATTTCATTGAGTTGCTGCGATGCGGGGAGGCTCACTCAGGCGCCTTGGAGGGGGTGGGGAGGGGAACGAATACAAAAGGAGTAGAAGAGACTAATAACTAGGGAATGAATGATGGATGAATTAAGATGCCACAACCACTTGGGGAAAGAAGCTTGTTCGATTTCAGATGAAAACTGGAGGTGATTCTTATCACCTCCTTACAGAACCAGGATTGTTTTCACTTTTAAAGCTGCACTTCTGAGATCTTTTAATGGTATGCTGAAGACTAATCAAGTTTGCTGGAGGTGTAACAAATCCTAAGTCTGAAAATGCTGGTGAGGAGCAACAAGAGTTAAAGAGTCCTTACTTTCCAGCCTGTGATTTAACTTGTTTGCCTTCAAACTGTTGTTCCTTGATCTTCCAAAAGAAAACTGTTACTCCAGAAGGTTTTAACATGCATCTTATACCTGATGTTGTTGAGAGAGTGTAACAGTACTTAAACAAAATGTCATAATGTGCATTGTACTTTATTAAAGCTGCTTAATGTGGCCAGATAGCAATTTTTGTGAATGAGTACAGCAGTGTTTGCAGAACTCTACTATAGCGTTCCATTTCAATTTATGGCATGATGGAAAGAAAGTCAAATGACGTGATGTGTCTACTCTGAGTTCATTGCATTATTTTTCACCTACTTTACTCTTATTTTTATTTATCCTCAGCTACCATTAGTTGGTATGCTAGTCTGATACTGATGGCAATTTAAAATACTTACTGGCTGCAGAGAACTGAGGGATTGTTATTGCTTTTCGATAGGCCAAATTATGCCTTAGAGTTAATTTCTGAAGTAAAAAAAAATGCTGATCAAGTTCATTTTGAATTTTTAAGCATCAAAACATGGGACGTACATGAACAAAATTTTCAGAATATTTGAATGAATGGGAAGAATAACTGCAAAGTACTTTAATGAGTCTTCTCATAGTTTGTGTAAATTTTTCAGTGAACTAAATCAAAGCAAATGCATTGCTGAGTTAATTAGCTAGCTGTTTTAAAAAATATGCAACTACTATTCAATTTAGTAAGTTAAGGAAACTGCCATATTAACTGACTATGATCTTAAAATAATTTCTAAATTGACTCCGAATTATGGTTTTAATTAAATAATAGAATGGTGGAAAGCACTTTTGAGCTAGGACAATGTAAGCTGAGTTGTGTAACAGTTAATAACAATGTGTTTTATACCCTTTGAACATAGTTTCCTTTATTAATGCTGATGCTAACTATGACTACATTGATGTGAATGATTTACTGGCCAAAAATGCTATGAAATGCAATGTGGCAGAATTACACTTGTTCTATGCTTTGAATATTATTGCACATTAAGCAGATGTGTGAAGCAATGTTTTATAATGGATAGAGGGCTGACCTTGGAATCAGGAAGACCCAGCTTCTGACATACATTAGCTTTGTGACCCTTTCAGTGTAAAAGGTTAAGTGATGTCACTTAACTTGTGAATCCCCCCCCACAACAAGTCACTTACCTTCTCCCTGCCCCCTAAATAACTTTCCAAGACTTTAAGTTACAGAAGAGTTGCTCATCTGTAACTCTACAGTTGGACTTCCCTATAAGGATGAAATTGCAGATCTGGACCAAATACCCATGTCCACATATTCACTTTCTCTTTCCAGAAGAGCAAAGCACTGGAGAATGTGTGAGTAAAACATAATTTCTATTCTGTGGTTTTAAAAGTAATTTCTTTTGGTTTTGTTGAAGAACTGGGGAGTAGGATATGGAAAGGGACATCTGAATAAGAAATCATTCCGTAAAGCAAGTATCACACAGTATGTGTGCTTCTGAGAAAGACAGCTAATTCAGCTAATAGAACTGAATTGGTTATCTCCAGTGTGTTACTCTGTATGTGGATGTTTATAAGTATGTTATATTGACCTCTAGGGAGGAGGAAGAATTAAATTTAATTCTGAATTTCTGAAATAATATTAGTAATATAGAGAATAACTAATTAAACAAAAAGGTTGGTCTTTATTTAAGAGTTCTTATGCCTTCTTGTCACTTAATGAGTTTTCTTTTTTGAAGTATAGAATTTAAATTTCTTGTTTGGGGTACATATAAATTATGTTTTCCTATTTCAACTCAGTTTTACATATAGTTTGATAGAATATAATTGATATTATATTCTACTTCTTAATACCTATGTTTCTTATTATTCAAGGCCTTAGGAATCCATACCTTTTTAAGCCACTGAGACTGTAGAGATACGAATCAGTGCATTTCTGCCGCATTAAATGGTCTATAACTCACTGGCTTCACAGACAGTTCCCATTCGAATCACTGGATCAGTAATATGCTCATCGGAATCCCAGAGGTCTCTCAAAGGTTTTGATTATCTCCTTACTTGTCAAACTAGTTCTTATTTTCTATTGCATATAGGAACATATACTTTAATCTAAGGGTCTTACAACTCATCTCCAATAGTGCCCTAAATCAAGGTTAACTTTATTCCCTCCATCTGCCCAAGGTCATATAGTTAGGTAAAGGTCAAACCAGAAATGAGAGTCAGGTCTTGCTAATTCTTGTATCTTGTATTATCATTGGAATGCGGAATCCTATTCCATTCTGTGTAATCCTAAATGTACAGTTAACTAAAAATGGTTTTTAAAAAAACCCGCTTTTGCCTATAGGACAAAGAGTCAAAAAAGGAAAGAACTTTGTTTATATTGGGATTAGGTTTAGCTAGAACTGGTGAGAAAAGGGAGAGGATGAAAAAGGAGAAAATATGAAACAGTTTAATTAAATCTAAAGAAATAGAAAAATTCGGCAAATTGTCCAGTCCACCCTCTTGTCAACATGAGATTAATTGGGACTGTATCTACTTTGTCATTACATGTTAGGACATTTGCGTCTTTAGAGAGGTCAGTTTAATGTAATTAAAACAATATACTAAATAGACATTACTACATGCTACCCAATGTGTTATTTTGGTATTAAGTGATGGCTTAGTGACCCAAAAGACTATGCCCCTGTGGTATACTTCAACAGTATCCCAAGAGATAGTATGAGCAGAAAAACTTGATTAAAAAAAATGGTTTAGATACCTTCATGGACACCTGACTGTTAATAGCTTAGTTAGTGAACTAAGGATATTTTAGGGTATAACATTTGAGGATGGTGATAAGGAAGACATAACTTGCACAATATACTCCTTACTGGATTAGATATACTATGAATCTGAGCTAATAAAGACATTCTGATATTGTTATGAAAATGGAAAGGATTTATAGGGGTAGCTGGGTGGCACATGGATAGAGTGCTGGCCCTGGAGTTAAAAAGACTCGTCTTCTTGAGTTCAAATCTGGCTTCAGACACTTATTGGCTGTGTCACTTAACTCTGTTTGCCTCAGTTTCCTCATCAACAAAATGAACTGGAGAAGGAAGTGGCAAACCACTTCAGTGTCTTTGCTAAGAAAATGGGATCATGAAGAGTTGGATGCGACTGAACAACAAATTAACTTTCCTTTCTATTGTAGATAAGTTATTTTTAGGAATTACGTGTTTGACATAATAGACATCAACTAGCTTAACATATGAATGATCAATTTTAATAGTGGTAATGGTTTTAAAATAATCTAGTTGCAAGGCTTTTGGCTATGGTACTTCAGAGTAAAGTAAGCTATGATAGGTGAAATTACATACACACACACATAATATTCTCTTTTTCTTATTGTCTTTGTCATCTATATCTCTATGTCACTTATAGCCATTTATATTGTATTACAATTATGTCTTTACATGTAAATGGGCCATGTCTTATAAGTTTTGTATAATAATGACAATAGCTCACATTCGTGTAGTGCTTTAAGGTTTATATACATTATCTTGTCTGATCTTCACAACACTGTGAAGTAGGTGTTATTATTTCAACTTTAGAGATGAGGAAACTAAAGCTGAGGGAAGCTAACTGAATTTAATTAGTCAATCACTAAACATTTATTAAGCACCTATCCATCTGAGGTGCAGTGCTTAAGTGCTGGGGCTAAGCACTGACATCTTCCAAGGTTAAAAAGCTAGTAAGTGTCTGAGGTAGGATTTTCATCTCTTTCTCATTCCAAGTTTAGAACTCTATCTACTGCACCACGAGGCCTTTTTATGTATCTGACATTGTCTAGTAGGGTACCCAGTTACTAGCCAGATTTTTGGCCAAGATCACATGTTTTTTATCTGATTTGTCTGTGTTCTTTGATGACCAATATGTCGTAGAATCACAGAATGTTATAAATGGAAGGTGGCCTTAGAAAGCATCTAACTTTTCCCAGTCACCTCATTTTACAGATAAGGAAACTGAAGCCCATAAAGATTAAGTGATTTAAATAAGGTCATTAAAGAGAATCAGGATTAAAACCCAAATCTCCTACTCCCAGTCCAGTGTCTCATCATCATCAAATATTTGTTCAAATGCCTACTTTGGTGCCAGGTAATGTGCTATAGAGATAGACAGGTGAAAAGCATGATTTCTCCTCAAGGGTGTTACAGCCTGAAAATAAAAGGCATATCGGAAATATAAACAGGCATGAAAAGAGCTTATTGTAAATGCTGAAAGCACATTACAAACAATAAGTGCTGCAAAAGTATAGAGGTAGAAGAGATCGCTGCAGTTGTGGCAGCTAGGGAAAGCTCCATAAGAAAGGTAGAACTCAAGTAGGACTTTATTAAATAAGAAGAGAGGGTTCACAAATGTGTTCCAGATAAAGGGTGTGCTGTGAGCATGGAGGTGGTCATTTGCATGCCATGTGGTTGAGACAATGAGTAAAGCAGTTTGGCTAGAGCATTTGGTTGGGTGAAGGAGGTGAAGAAGATCAATATAGAGAGATAAGCTAGGGCCTGATTATGAAAACCTGAAGTTTGGAGTTTATTCCGTCCTGGCCTCTTCTCTTATATTGCTACACTCTTGGTAATCTCATTAGATCCCTGAATTCAATATTTTTCTCTACAGAGGATGCCCCAAACTCTAAATACAGCCTTAATCTCTCCATAATACCAATTGCTTTGTTGAAATCTCCACCTGTACATTTGAGACATAAGATTTCCCAAACCAGACTTCCACCTTTCTCAGCGAAAATCACTAACCTATTTTCTTAACTAACCTCTTTCTGTCAAGGGCAATCATCCAGCTTTGCAACTTGGGTATCAACATCGTACATTTATTAAGCCCCTACTCTGTTCCAGGCACTGTGCTGGATATTGATGATAAGCATGGAATAGGGATAGGGACCCAATCTGTGATTTCATTAGAACAGGGAACTCCTGATGAAGACCTCTCTATATTTGTGCAGGTTGGTATATCATCTGTGGCTTATAAAAAGTTGCCTAGAGCAGTGGTGTCAAACTCAAACAGAAGTGGGAGGCACTAATCTGTACCTAAGGATTTCTGCAGACCACATATTGACTTAGTTTCAGAATGTAATATTAATTATATTTTATTGTAATATAATTTGTTTTCTTATATATTTCCCAATTACATTTTAATTTGGTTCTCATTGCACTCAGGAGCCTTGTGAGCCCATAACATGCAGGAGACACATTTGGTATTTGTTACCTGGGAAGTTAAGTGACTTAGAATATGTCCTAAGTAGAACTTGAACCTTGGTGGTCCTAGATTCAAGGCCCCCTCTTTATTTTGCCATTCTGCCTTTCTGGGCATGCAAAAATGGAGGCTGCCTCTGCCCTCTAAGAGCTTACATTCTACCTATTAGGGAAAAAATACATACATAAATATGTAAAAATACATACATATCCTCAACTCTTTACTCTCCTTGCCCCAAACTAATAACTTGCCAAATCTTGGCTATTACATCACCTCAACATCTCTCACAACTATCACCCTGTTGTTGCTGAGTTGTTTTAGGTCATGTCTGACTTTTCCTGATCCCATCTGGGGTTTTCTTGGCAAAGATACTGGAGTGGTTTGCCATTACCTTCTCCAGCTCATTTTACAGATGAGGAAACTGAGGCAAACAGGGTTAAGTGACTTGCCCAAGGTCACACAACTAGTGAGTGTGTGAGGCCAGATTTGAACTCAGGAGGATGAATCCATCCAGGCCTGACACTCTATCAGCATCCTCTTCCTTGCTTTTTTCCCTAATTCATCCTAGTTCAATCCTCATCATTTTTTTGCTCGTACTATTTGAATAGCATCTGAGTTTATTTCCCTGAATCCATCTTTCCTCTTCTAGTCCATTTTCCATGCAACTTCCACACTGATATTCCTGAAGCTCAGGTTGGACCATGCCACACACTGTTCAGGGACCTTCAGTGTTTCTTCATTCTGCTAGAATCAAACACAATCTCTTCTATTTGTTATTGAAATATCTTCACAGTCTGGTTCCAAAAGCTCTTTCCAGGCTGATTATATATTACTCCCCCTCTCATACTCTAAACTTTAACCAAACTTCTCTCAAAGAGGGTATTTTACATACTGTGAGCATGTTGTTAATATTCCGTATTCCATGGCTAGAATGCACTCCTTCCTGGATCAACCCAAACTCCATTCGTTAAGAGATGTTTTTTTTTAACTTTCCTAAACTACTGAAAGGTGTGGCTGATTAATCTGTTAAGAACCTTAATCTGGAAACAATATACAGAATGGATGCATGGAGAGTGGGAGAAAGGTGAGGGAGACTAGAGATAAGAAATCTGGGTTAGAAGATTAGTGCAGTAACCCAGGCTCAAAGTAATGAGAGGTTGAGGCAGTGGGAGATGAAATGATTTGGAAGAATGTGAGAGAGATTGTGAGGGAAGACTCAATTGACAGAATTGAGTGACTGACTGGATGTTGAAGAAGGAGAAGCAATAATGCTTTCAACCCAGGCTGACTGGAATGGTGCTGGCACCCTTGACAGTTAAAAAAATCAGCGACTGGTTTGTAGGGAAAGCTGGTGAGTAGTATATTCATCAGATTTGAAATAGCTTTAAAGAATAAGATCATCAAAGTGAGCATTACAAAATCAGTTCAACTGAAACCAGCAAATAATCTGTTCTTATTTAAAAGGAAAAAATGGAATTAAATCAACAAGTTTTAAACTGTATACAATATTAAGTATGATGTTTGGTAAATGTTGAAACATTAAGAAATACTACCATAATTCGTAGCCAATATAGTGTAAGTACATCTTGTTACCTGGCATAGTAAAATTTAAAGATAAACTTGGGTCATTGTGTGACATGAGTCAAGTTACTGCACCTCTGTTTCCTCAGCTGTACAAATTTTTAAGGCCCTTGCAGACTAATGTTCCACATCTTGTTAATAACTAACAAGAAGTGTAGGACCTTTTATCTACTAAGTGCCATTTCTGCACCATCCATATGTTTCAGCATCAATAACCTTTGTCTGGCATTCTACAGATTCCCACAGAACATCCTTGCCATCTGCCCACTCTTGGCTGCCTGGAGAGAAGATTTAAAAATTCAGAAATGTAGAGTCTGTGTGGGAATAGAAAAAAGAATGCCCTTTTGCTTTCTCTTACTAACATTTCACACATGTCCAGATTCACTGAAATGACTAGTCTTGTAGCCCCTAAATGTAATTAGCTGGAGGTGATTCAGGGGGCAGACAGCTAACAGTGGAGAACTGGATACTGCCACCCTTTTCTTTGTGTTCTACTTCCTGAGTACATTCACATGCTGAAATGTATTTCTTTGTATATTGTCCATTATTCACATCCTCTCTTACATGCCCTGTTTCCAAAATAATACAGAATGGAAGTGAGGATGTCTTGTCTTAGAGAGCATTTTTTAAAAGCATACTGTAACTTTTAGTTGAGTTAGTGTTCATCCATGCTCTTTATTTTGCACTGTTTGACCTTGAAATGCTTGTTTTATAACATTTAGAGGTGAAGGTGACCTTGGAGATGATTTAACCTCCTATTTTACAGTTAGGGAAAACAAGGCTCATGCAAGTTAAATGACCTGCCTAACTTCACACAAGTAGAAAGTTAATGGAGCCAGAATTTGAATCCAGATCTTATGACTGAAAATCCACACTGCATCCCTATCAGTTGATGATTAAGGGACTATTTGTATATGGTACTATTTGCACACTTGTCCTAAATGAAATAGGAGTCACTTTTCTCAAGACTAGTAGTGGCAGTGACTGTATTTTGTGATTCCCAATTGCCATACACAGCTTGGTTGCACAGTGGGTAGAGTGCTGAGCTTGGGGTCAAGAAGATCTGAATTCAAATCCGCCTCAGACCCTAATTGGATGTGTGACCCCAGCCAAATCACTAAACCCTGTTTGCCTTAGTTTCCTCATTTACAGAATAAGCTAGAGTGGCAAACCACTCTAGTATCTTTGCCAAGAAAACCCCAAATGTGATCACAAAGAGTTCAACAGGACTGAAATGACTGAACAACAAAGACAATTTGCCTTATGAGAAAGGGGAAGATAACATTTCATAGGAATAAATAAATGTAAAGCCATGTTTGGGTTCAAAAAAATCAAATTGAGAGATATAAAATTGGGAAAATATAGATAAGAAATATTCATCTGAGAAAGGTCTGAAGGTTTTAGTGGACTTTCAGCTAAATGTGAGTCCCCATTGTCATTTTTCTTGGAAATGACTTCTTTCTCTGAGGAATAGATCAATAACACAACAGAGAAGTATTCTAATACAGTGAAGAACCAACCAGTATGATTCACCTATAGTCTAATTTCCCACCAAGGCAATTACTTGGACTTTCTTAAGTGTGCCTTCTAACTAAAAATAGGTTATGACATAGAGTTAATTCATTATTGGTACAGCAAGATCCAGAGGCTTAGCATAGTGCTCAATAAGAATTCCTAGAATTAATTAATCACTTTTCATGGCTACCTTAATTCTTTTGTGTAACTTTACTATAGGAGTGCTGGAAGTATTCCCTAGGACCCTTTGCGAATGAATGTCTTTGAGGTGTGTATTTAGCTAGCAGCAGCTGGATTTCTCCTGCCTCTTCCAGGCATTTGCTGCTGTAATTTTTCCCAGTTGGATCAACCCTAGTAGCTATGCTTTCTATGTGGGATGTATTTAAGTAAAATCAGTTTCTGAAAATCTAGCTTTACATACAGGACATATCAAAGGGTACTTATTAACTATAATGATAAGTCAGTATAGAATTTCTTCAAGCACTGAGATATAAATGGTCTTCTTTAAAAGTTTGATTTATCTAAAACTTCTAGGTATTTTTTAATGGTTTCTTCTATTATTTCTTCTTTCTTGCCTGTGTTCTCAGATAATGTGTACTATATTTTAGTGTATAACATCATCATAGATAGAATTATTTAGGACTGTATCTTTGTATAGGCATCTGCTGGAGACTGGAGACTTTCTGTTTTGCTCTTCAGAATGTTCACTATAGGATCATGCACAAGTGGCTGCTTTAAAAATACCTATAACTGATTATTTTAGTGAATGATTTTTCAAGTTCCTTAGTTGTACACTAGTGGTACCAAAGGGTTAATGTAGCTTCTGAAACAGTTTTTCTTGTGCTAAAGTAGTAATTTTACATCCAAGATATTGACAAATCAATTATGACTTTAACTAGCCATCCAAGTGATGGATAACAATGTTCACTAATATTGGCCCCAGTGGTAGAACTTTTTGTGCACTTCCACTGGATTAGAAGCAAGTTCTTTTGAGTACAACCTTTCAAGTGAACATGTAACATAAGAAGTGTTATAATGCAAAATCATTTCCTTAGCTTCTTTCCCATTAGCTTAAAATCCCTTTGATGAATTTCCCCCTATAAACATTCTTCAGCCATGTAGAGTCAACTCCATACTTTAAGGATGAAAAATCTGATTCATTCACTCAACAAATAATTTACTCCCTACTATGTGTGTGTGTGTGTGTGTGTGTGTGTGTGTATGTGTGTCTGTGTGTGACTGTGTTAGCCACTGTGGGGAGAAAAACAATAAGTATTATCCTCTGGTTTATTTATGTTCACCTTTCACTATTGTTTTTAGATTCATTTCTAAAATATATTAAAAACCTTTACCATTATGGCTCATTCTATAAACCTAAAAAGCATAAATAGTGGTCACACACACAGACACACACACAGACACATATCTTAGGCAAATATATTACCATCAGGTTTTGCTTGATTAAAATGATCAGTTTATTAAATAAGAACACAAAGTAAAGTAGAAATATGTGAAAATAAATCTTCTGCAGTGAAAACAGTAATTCTTTAGCTCAACAGTAAAGATGAGTACAATGTAGTCCCAAAGTTATACTAACCTCCTGGAAAATCCTAACAATGAATATGTAAAGTAAAAAAAAAAATCAAATAGAGCCACTTGAGTAGCATATAAAGATTAAAGAAATAGTTGAGGAAAAAAAGTTTTCTGTTACTTTATGTCACCTCTATCCACTCTCAGCTGTCTTTGGCCCAGATTCAAACCATGGGTAATTTTAGTAGTAATTCACCTTATTTGACTCATTTTGCCCCTACTTTGCTTCTCCTACAAGCACCATTTTGAAACTGGAAAACTGTAAGAAGAACTTGGTTCTAGATATTCATTTGATCCTCATACTTATAGACACAAGCAATGGAAATAGTAAAGTATTTAACTGGGACTGAAATGTATGATAAAATAATGGGATAATAATATTGGACTAAGGGACCACTAACATCCTTTCCAGCTCAAACTCTGTGATCTTTTGATCACATACATTCCTGAGCAAACACAATCTCATCCTCTTTCATCTTTGGGTAGTTTGGGAAATAAGTTCCTTCAAATTCACTACTCCAGGAGCAAGGTTCCTTTTTAGCCTGAAGGTAATGACATTTTGCCCATATAGTGCCTACTCCTCTGCTGTTATAATCAACTGGACTCTGAAGTTTACCTACAGCTTAATTGTTCTCTTTCCTTGCTTTGTGGGCCCTCAGGCACACTCCAGGACTCCTGCATTCCTAGACACCCCCATTGGTAGTCTTAATTGCTCCTCTGACCTCTTGACATGGTCCCCAGCACAACAGAACTCTCCCTTAAAATCGCATCCTACCTTTTCCCCATGTCACTTTGCTTCCATTACTTGCTGTGCTATTGCCATATAGTCTCATGGAAAATAGAGTCTTGGCAATTTCTCCCATGAGTGATCACAGACAGGGCTCTCAGGGCAGAAAATCCACTCTTATGTTCAAATAAGACTTCTGTAAAAACAAAACAAAACAACAAAAATTGCAGTCCCTCCAAGTCGTACTGAGCAGGTATAGTGAGTACACAGTACATGATGGCTATGTTAAAGTTGACCACTATAGACCAAGCACAGAGGCCATATATAAGTCAAAGTTGCATTGATAGGTAATATTCAGATACACAGTCCATAGCATCAAACTGCAAAGCTATATATAGTGTACCTTCAATATATTCCATCATATAGGAATAGGAACTTTTTGGATAAATGGATAAGCTCTTCCTACAGTTTCTTCTATCATATATCAACACCCAGACAAGTCATAGTACATCTGTGGTGATCTGTCATTTTGTTGTTGTTGTTGTTGACCGCCCTTTTAACTCTATGGACAAATAGGGTAGGCTTACTTAGGTTTGGTAGTCCAAATTTCTGGGTTGATGAATGATTTAAATGGAATTGTCTTTTCACCAGCTCTGCACTCTATATGTACCCGATATTACCTTGGGCCCTCACAGCTGGAGTATCCCACAGGAGAAATTGTCCCTGGATTCTGGTCTCTCCCTAACTCCTGTTTAGGCAGAATGCCTCCTTGGGTTGTGAGGCAGTCAGTGGTTGAGTTTTCCTTTTGCATCCTTTTACATCACTACCTCATCCATAAAAGCATTATTAAATTAGCTTGTAAAAGCATCTTCAGACTTAGAAATTCATCATCAGCTTCTTTCATATGTCTTATAACACCTAGAATAGTGTTGAGCACAAAGTAACTGTCCAATCTGTACTTGCTGATTCACACCTTCTGAGAGTCTTAGGGATGAAAGTAAACCAGAGAAGGTAAAGTACTCAAATGACTTGGATTCAAATCCTGACCCTGCCTCTTAAAAGCTGTGTGACTAAGAGCAAGTAGCTTCACCTTTCGGGGTCTCACTTTCTTCATCTGTAAAATGAAAGGATTGGACTAGAACATACCCAAAATCCCTTCTGGCTCTCAAGGTATGATCCTGTACATCTTGGAGGTATGTGTGTATGGGCTATTACAAAAGTCTTAAACTATTCAAGCTCTCTGTGTCTTTTTCTCTCTGTCTCCTTGTCTTTCAATACATACACACACACACACACGTGTGTGTGTGTGTATGTATATATATATATATATATATGTATATGTATGTATGTATGTATATATATATATATATATATATATATATATATATACACATATATATGTATATGTATGCAGACATTTCAGAAATTTTGACTTAGATATTGCTAGAATTATTCTTGGAATTATAGGATTTGACAGCAACAAATGAAGAGAATAAAATAGAATTGGAGTGTTGGAGGCAACCTCTGCAACTATCAAGTCCAACCTCTGTGTGAGATGTATCTCCAATATAACAGCCCTATAAGTGGTCATTCAGCTTCTGTTTGCAGATTTCCAAGAAAGGGAATCCATCAGTTCTTGAGGCAGCACATTGCGCCTCAATTGGTAATATTTTTTTTCCTGACATTAGTCCAAAATTTGCCTCTTTGTAACCTCTACTCAGTGCTCCTAGTTCCGTCCTCCTCTGGGGCCTAAGAGACCCATTCAAATCCTTCCTACACATGATAGCTCTTCAGGTATTTGAAAACAGCTACCTTGTTCCCCCTGCTTCTTCTCTTCTCCATGCTAAGTATGCCCAGTTCTTTCAACCAGTTCTCATATAACATGGACTCAAGGCCCTTCGCCTGCAACTTAGAGCCCATCTTAGTCTGATCCTTTTATTTGATAGATGAGAAAACTAGAACTCTTAGAATGACTAAATGTATTAGAAAATTTCCTAAACTGAAAGTGTCGAGTTTTCTGTTTTAAATATATATTAAATGAAGTATGGGTGAAAATGAATTTACTCTTAAAGTTCAAACTTTTGGATGCTTATGCCTAGGGAAAGCATCCTAGCAATTTAAATGTAGAATGTCTCATACTCAAACACAAACCAGAATGTAAAGTGATAATAATCCAAGTTAAACAACTTTCAGATCTTTCCCTTTTGCAATCTGGCTTCATTTGCATCTTCGCAGGCTAGCTTGTGTTTTGCATTGAAAAGTGATGATGGTAACAATGTTATTTTCTGTGCTGGAATTAACACCATCTTCTGAATTTAATTTGGCAACTGTTGTAATGACTTTTTGCTAAATGATGTTGAATTCTTGCCCATGAATTCAAACTTACTGGCGCGTGGAGTTTGTAGCTAGGGAGTGCAGAACATAGCTACTGGCAGAGACATCTATGTAAGAAGATATAAGGGCTTTTGGGTACATTTGGCTTTTTTTTTGAAGTAATTTAATAGTACACTATCTATCCATCTTCATGCACGAGTGATCATGTTCATGTATATATGTAAGTATGTATATGTATACACACAGACACACACACATACACACATATATGATATGCTGAAACATAGAAAGCATGTATGTGTCAAAGTTGGTTGAGCTACAGAGATGTGGAAAACTATGAATTCTTCTGTAGGGAAGGACAATGGAAAGAAGGTAATGTGGCAAAATTGAGTGTTTGAGATGTTATAGAGGAAGGAAGGGCAGAGGACTTTTAGAAACACTTACATACACTGAAATTTAGGAGTAATATAGAGCCATGGCTGCCTTTGTGACACTGCTGTCCTTCTTCCATTTTTTATTTATGCTCACTCAACTCAAAGATGTCTAGTTGTCACTCTCACTTGAGTTCACATTTGAACTCGGTCCTTTCTGAATCCAGATGCAGCATTGTATCCACAGTGCCAGCTAGCTTGTTCTTGCTTTACTACCTCTTATCACAATTTACCTGTCCTTGCTCTGAAGTAATAATAATCATCCAAAATGGTAGTGAATGAATTGGAGAGAGGAATAGTTATAGGGGGAAGATCTTTAATAGGCTATTGCAGTAGTCCAACGAGAGGGTAATGAAAGGCTGTATTTGGGAGGCACAAGGCAGAATTTAAAAGGGGATGAAGGTAGAAGGTATTTGAAGGGGTAGAATCAACAGGACTTGGTAATTCACTTGATAGTGAATTCCCCTTGGGGAGGGGAAAGAGTCAAAGATAATTCTGTAGTTACAACAGGAATAACAAGGTGAATGATGTGGCTACAGAGAGTAATGAAGTCCTAAGGAAAGCTTGAACCTGAAATCAACCTTATAAGGCTATTACTAATTTTGTGTTCCCATTTTCCACATGAAGGAATTGGGTCTCAGTAGGGCTAAGTACTTACCCATGGTTACACAGCTAGTAAGAGTGAGAGGTGACATTTGTCTTTCCTTTTTTTTTTGTGAGGCAATTGGGGTTAAGTGACTTGCCCAGGGTCACACAGCTAGTAAAGTGTTATGTGTCTGAGGTCAGATTTGAACTCAGGTCCTCCTGCATCCAGAGCTGGTGCTCTATCCAATGTGCCACTTAGCCGCCCCCAAGAGGTGACATTTGAACAGGGCCTTCCTAACTCCAAGTACGGCACTTTCTCTACTGCTATATGCCAGATGCTGCACCATTGGAGATGTGAGTTTGATGTTTAGAAGAGATATACATTTTGTGATTACCTGTGTGGAGATGATGTTCAAAACAATTTAAGTTAAATGAAATTGGGGGAGGAGAAAGAAAGAGAGAGAAGAAAGAAGAAGAAGGTGGGGATGATGATGATGATAGAATCAAGGACAGAATATTGGGGACTGACCTCTGTATGAATCTGGAAAGAAGATAAAGATCCAACAAAAATAGTAGAATCCAACGGTAAATTGGATTGTTCAATTCAATGCAATTTAACTTTGATTTATATTATACCAAACGTTGAACTTATCACTAAAATATCAATTGCGTTTTTGAAACTACATTGAATTTTATTAATATAGAGGAGAAGTTCATTTAGAATATCTTATTTCTGCTCTATAGAAAAAGGAGAGGAATAAGCATTTGTATCATGTCTATTATGTGCCAGGCAATGTGCTAAACATTTAGGCACTTTTAGAAATATCATCTTACTTGGTCCTCAAAACAGCCATGTAAGTGGGGGTGCTATTATTATCCCAATTTAATAGTTGAAGAAACTGAGGCAAAGACAAGCTAAGTTACTTGCTCAGGGTCACACTGCTAGTCGTGTCTGAGGCCAGGTCTTCCTAGTTCTAGGCTCTGTGCTATTCATTGCACCATTAGGTATCTCGAATATCTATTTGATTGCTCTTCATGTTTTTGGAAGATCATAAAAGCTTTCTTATTTCATAGAGTAAAAAACTGGAAGAGACCTCACAGGTTATGAGGGAGAAAGATTATTTTTAAATCATTTAATTGACATATAAATTTGCATATTTCTTCTATGGGTAGTCATCAATCCCCAAAGTCCCTTTTTTGTGAACTTAATATATTTCCCACCTACTGACTGATATGTGAGAAGTCAAATACAGGACAATTAGGCTTAGATTGTCGTTCAGTCATTTTCATTTGTGTGTAACTCTTCGTGACCCCAGTTAGGGTTTTCTTGCCAACGATACTGGAATGATTTGCCATTTCTTTCACCATTTTACAGATGGGAAACTGTGGTAAACAGGGTTAAAAGACTTGCCCAAGGTCACGAAGCTAGTAAATGTCTGAGGTCAGATTTGAACTCAGGAAGATGAGTCTTCCCTGATCCCAGGCTCAGCACTCTATGCCCTACAGTGCCACCCAGGTGCCCTTGGGCTTGGCTAAGTTTTCTCACTCAGCATCTCTAGCTTGTTTAGACTATTTCACCATGCAAGTTTGCAGGGAGAACCTTTGTAGCTCCTATCCCTATAGAGATATTTTGTATTCATTTTCTTGTTATTCTAGTAAATTTGGGTTTTAGCTCTCTTTAGAAAATATTTTCTTATTATGCACTGGGCAATTATCAGTAAGTACAAAATTTTCAATATACAAAGAAGAATTGTGTAAGAAACTATGAACTTCCTCTATGTACACTTTTAAAAGAAATTATATACATACATACACACATGATTTAATGAGGTAACAACAAAATTGCTTTGTTGGTTTGTGTCCCCTTTTATACTTTTTCTATTTTCTTCTGAGCATTTTTTTAAATCTCTTAATCAATAGCAGTCAACAGGGCACCTACAAGAGTCTCTTTTAATTCCCCAGCTTATCTCTTAAGGGCTTCTTTGTTTCCTAAGGTGTGTAGAGATAGCTTTGTTTCTTCAAATTTAAAAATGAACCAGGTGTCATATGTGAATTTTGTGTTTTAGGGAGCTTTAGCAGTTTCTGGAACCTTTTTTCACTTGTACTTTATTGAGTAAACTGAAATAGGTGAAACAATCCCATAGTGATTAGGCTGGTTAATCTAACTTTCCTGGTTTGTCTATATAGCTAGATTTATCTGGTACTGCTAATTTAGAGGTCAAGTGATTATTTTGTGTAAGTTCTATATTTTGTGGCATCTTAGGGATTTGCATTAAGTCTAAATCAGAGAGGTTCTGGAATATCGAATCAGAACAAGAGGAATCACTAGTTGGTGTGGGGAAATCCTTACATTTTCTGTTGATTCAACAAGATAGAATGTGCTTGATAATCATAGACCTCCATGCCAAAATACTAGTTAAAGGTAGATATCTAGACGAGTTTCAATTAAATATAGCAACATTTCCTATTCTTGTTTCAGTGTCCAGAATGACTGCAAGTTATGTTCTATTCCATTCTGTTTGCCCTCTCTAATATTTTGACTGCTATCCAACAATGTAACTGGTTCTTTCCATTTCCAGAATGTGCCTCTTTTTCCTTGTCTGTTCTTATTCCCTCAAGGCGGTAGGTTTTGTTGAGTTATTTCATTCGCTAGTTTGCCAGACAGTTGGTAGTCTACTATGACTGCACCGTTATACTATGTTTCGTGCATCTCTTTTTGTTGTATGGCACTGGACCAATTTGGAAGAGGAACAAAGAGGAGGAGATACGGACAAGCAGTGTTTAAAGAGCTTATGATATACTTTGTGATAGAAACCTAAAAATATTTACTTCTTTATAGATGTTTGTAAATGCATGTTTCATTTATGGTACTAGCCTTTTATCTAAGAAGGACGTTATATCTTTCCTCCACATCTACGTTCTTGTACCGAAACAAGGAAGAATGAAAAAAATAAACCATTAAATAAGGTTACGTGTGGAGAGAGTAATATAATTCTACTTTAATATAGAATACATTGGATCACAGGATCATAGACTTTGAGTATGAAGGAACCATCGAGGGCCACCCTTCACCCATTTTATAGATGAGGACATTAAGGCCCAGAGAGAGTTAATGGAATGTTTTTATATCACTTAAGCTTATTATTAATTTGCGGTACCAGGGAAAGTGTGTTGCTTTGTGCGGAGAATCTGAGTTAAAATCCCATCTGTACAACACACTGTCAGTGTGATTTCAAGTCACTTAACCTCCCTGGGCTTGTTCCCTTCTTTACGAAATGAAGGGTTGTACTAGATGGCTTCTGATATCCTTTGCTGCTCTAAATCTATAATTCTGTGATCCTGAATCTGTTGTCTTACTGATATGGTTATACCCATGATAATCCAAGCAAACTTATTTTCTGTGCAGCAGACATTTTCACCTTTTTTATTTGGGGAATGAGAACTTTTTTTTTTCTGTCTTTGACAACAGAAAAACAAACAACCCAGAAAATCTATATAATACTTAGCATGTGCAGGGTACTGTACTGAGTGGTAGTTTACATGAGGCATGGTTCCTGCTTCCAAGGCATTTATAATCTAGTAAATTTTGTTGAATTTTAAAAAGGATGAGATTTCCTTTAGGAAGTACAATTGAAGACTCAATATAAACCAGCAGTTGAAAACAAAATCATACTAATTTCTTTTAACACACTTTTACAAGCAAATGAAAATTTAGCTGAGCATTATTTTCTTTAGATGAAGTGTGCACAAGTAATTTCTACCCTCGGTATATTCAAAACATATTATCATTGGAACTGACCAGAGATTCTAAATTCAGATGAGTTTCCTGTAGCCATAGACCATTTAAATGAGTTTATGGTATTTCTATTCATGTTAAGTCCTGTGCTTTCATCCTTCTGGAGGATTATAAAAGTTGGTAAATAACTCATTAATGAATTAGGAGCCATTGCTTACAAGTTGACATTGCTATCCTTGGTCATGTTATGGTTTCTTACCTCATCCATTTACACAAGGGATGTGTCCTACCACAAACAGGTCTAGTCATAAGAGTAACTAAATTCCAGTTTAACTGCCCAGGGGGGAGGAGAGGGGTCAAAATACGATAAGCCAAGAAGTTACTAGGTGAGCACTCACTGAAATAAGAAGATGAATTATTTTTCTAGCGGTTCAGAAGATATGGTTTCAAGGCCAGTATGACCTTAGCTAATTCACTTTCACCACATTGGCATCAGGCCTCAACTTCTTCACCTGTAAAATGTGGAAGTTAGATTAGATGACCTCTAAGATTCATTCTGGCTCTAATATTCATAAATTTGTGTATTTGGAGCTGGATGTAACTTGGGGGCTAATTCAAAGGTTCAGAGAAGTGTTCAGGCTCTTCTGTCCATTCCTCAATATTTAAAAGAGAATTTTGTGGTAAACATTACCTCACTAAAAAGTGAAGATAAAACCCAATATAAAATCATACACACACACACACACACACACACACACACACACACACTTTGTATATATACATGTGTGTATTTTTCTAAACAATGAGATTTATTAAGGATTTGTTAGAGTTTGCCAGTTCATGTGTGGATAACATGTGCAAGGAACTTGAAAGGTTTGGGACCCCTTGGGTATTTATAATTGAGGGACACATTTCTCTGGATCTGTAGATTTCCTCTGTCTGTCAATCTTCGTCATACTGATGTAAGAAGTGGTAGCCACTTGAGGATCATAGAATGAGGTTTTGGCAGCCATGCAACTTGAAGCTGAATTGTGCATTCTTTTATGGAAGAAAAGCCGCATGCATGTCTGTCATTTTTTCTTGTCAATATTATTATTTGATTGATCTTGGAGTTTTGCAAATTCTAATTGGCCAGAGCATACATGGCTGAGCACATGTGCAGTCTTTTCTGTATTAGTGATCAGTCTTTTGAGTCATGCAAACTTGGTAAACATTTAAGACCTTCAGCAGGAAGTGGTTATCTAAAGGGAAAAGGATAATAGGCAGGTTCTCACAATTAACCTAAGGATAACAGACAATCAGTGACTTTGAGAAATTTCCCATCCAGTTCAAGTACTTATAATTTTCTTGAGAATAAACTTGAAAGAAGCAAGCAAAAAAGATGACTGTAAACCATACAAAATTCCAATATTTCTTCTACTTGGGCTTGGAAAAAGGGTCCACCAAAACATATCCACATACAAATCGGTAAGTTAGCAAGCTAGACCTTAAACTCTCAATTAATTTTTTGAAGTGCTGAATTTCTGAACTAGCTCTATGTATGCAATTCTATATCCTAACATATTTACAACTGAAACTATTGGTTTTAAAACAAAGAGAGTTTTTTTTTAAATACTGCTGTATTAATTGAAAGGAAAGGAGTTGACCTTCAGCAATTATTTCTTGCTAATCTTTCACCAAGTTAGATTTTTTCCAGAATTTTATTTCTGAAAAGAAAAATAAGATTTAAAATTAAAATCTCCAATTATTTGGAATACTGAACTAGATAACCACTTTGAAGAAATGTCTAACAGAAGTATCGAATTATTTAAAAAGAGGTCTGTATTTTACAGTTTGAGAATACAATAAGTAATAAATTCAGGGGCTTGGTGAATCTTTTAGCCTCATTTTTATTGGTAGAAATTAATGAATCATTAGCATCTTGAACTGTGAGTTGGGCCACAACAGTCAGAAGAAGGCACCAACTAATGTAAGAGCCACTCAGGACAGGAACTAAGGGGAAAACAAAAGCAACAAATACCCATTACTACTATATTACTTCAAAATTTGCAAAGTGTTTTATATATATTGTCTTTTTTCTGAATTGGAATTTTTTTTGTTTCTATTCCTTTTTAAAAAACATTGGTTTCTCCTTTTAGTTATTTTTGTTCAGTCTGCTTTAAGGCAACCCTATTCCCACAGATTCTCTTCCCCTTACCCTAAATGTTCCCCTTCCCCAATTTGTCAACCTCCCCAGTTGTAGAGATTTATTTATTATGTTTTATTTCTTTCTTTTATCTAGTGATCTAATTCTTTCCTCTTTCTTTTTTCTCTTTCAGTTAAGAAAGAACTGTTTTCCTTAAGCTTCTTTTTTTAGTTCATTTTCATATTTTGCACATTTTTTCTAAGAAAGAATTTCCCTCATTTTTATCTACTTTTTTCCATTCTGTGTGTCCTAAAGTTCTTTGATTCCTGGACCTTTTACTTGTTTATTCTTTAATCTCTGTGTTCCTCATGGAATTAAAGCTTCTAAAATACCTGTTTTGAGTTCACTCTTCTAAGCAATTTCTGTTACTGCATTTTAGATTTTGTGTCTTGCAAACTTTTTTTTTCTGGTATACCTCATTTTTAAAAGTATCAATTCCTACAAGAGATAGAGAGGCTACAAGTATTGCTTCACGGTAGAAATTTTCCTGAGTCTCTGATTGTGTGGTCCATTTCTACCCCCTTCTATCCCCATGATCATGTTCTTTCTCATTTAACATGAAATCTTTCTGAATTGATGCCCTCCAACCCTTTTGGATGTCATTTACCTCCAGGACCTCTCATTCCCCTTCTCCAGAGGCAGGATGCTGTCCCTGGAGCCACAACAATTTCACAGAGGTAGTGGTCTCAATACAATAAATCCCTGCAGATTATACCCATTATCAGGTCTCTGTCTCCCATTACAGTATCTATCCCTCCCACTTGGAAGTGTTCTTCTAGAATTGAATCAGTATTTCCTCCCCTTTCTTTCTTCTTTTTCAGTCCCTCTCTTTCCCATCTTACCCATTCTACCATCACTCTTCTTTCTAAGAGACAGCAGAAGATTATTTTTTCTTTGTTGTTTATCATTGACTTGAATAAGGTAGATCACGCATTCCTCTGTATTGGCTCTACCTCACCTTTAATGCACCTTCCCATCCTGCAGATTATTCCCATAGAAAATTTTGATTCATTGCTAAATAGGATGTTATGAAGTTTAGTGGATCAGGCTCGTTTCTCTACTATTATGTTTAAGTTCCATTTTCTTTCTATTTCCTTGTGTACCTTCAGAAAGAAATCTCTTAAAGGTGTCTGTTGTTTTTGTAATTCTTGTTGATCTCCATAGTCGTCTTCCTCTTTCTAGTCCCTCCTCCCTTTTTTGCAGTAATTTATTTAGTTGCTTATGTTTTCCTTGGTAGCTGCATTAATTTAGTTTTCTTGTGCTTCTGTTGTTTGAGGGTATTTGCAAAGTGATTAATCTGCTCACATCTGTTTTTAGATGGAGTGCTTTGAATGTCTGTCTTACAGAATGTCCATCTTTTGTTGTTGATTACGCTAAAGTTTGAATGGCATGTTATGCTCGGTTGCTTCTAGAGCTCCTTTGCCATTTCTTTCAGCTATTTCTGGAAGTGCAGAATAACAGTCTCAGGTTATTCAAATTTCCTTAATATTTGAAGTTCTTTCCTGGTCACTTGCAGAATTTATTGTTTGCTACTGGATTGTTACATTTAACCAACATATGTCTTTGGAGAAATATTTTACCTTGGTGGGAATCTGTGCATTCTTTCAATTGACACTTTGTTTTGTTTTATTCAGGAATTCTGGGAAGTTTCCTGATATTATTTCTTTCATCGTATGTTCATTATTCATCATGTTCTTCTGGGAGACTGTGATCCTTAAATCATGCACTGTCTTTGAGATCAATATATTTTGTAAGTTCAGAGATGATATTTTCTTTTAACAGATTTGTTTTTGCTTTACTCATTCTGGATTATCTTTTTCTTTTGTATATTTGTATTTCCAATCAGTTATTTTCTCTTTTGCTTCCTTGGAGAGACATCAGCATATATTCAAATTTTTCCACTTATCCAATTATTTCTACTCTACAGACCATAAATTCAGCTTTTATCATTTTTATTTCTCTCTTGACTCATTTGGGAACATTCTGCTGTGGTTCCATACTTTCTTTGGAATCCATAAATACTTTAGCATCATCAGATAATGGTTAATTTTCCTGTCTCTTGTGATATATATGCAGAAATATTTCTTTTTGTTTAGATATCTTGGTGGTCATCCTCATATCTATATGTATATATAAAATCTTCCTATTGATTTATTTTTTTGTGTGTGTTCAAGGTTTTAAACTGATTTTCCGCCTCCTAAAATCTTTTGTAATTTCAGTCTTTTTACCCTTATAGTCCCCACATTGATCACTTTCTGACTCCTTCCCCTTTGATGACAGATTTCCCCAAAGTCTGGACCATTAAGCTTTATGAGTCTTTTCCCATGCTGAGTGATAGAATTTTCGTCAGCCTCAGTGGTTGCCCAAGAGATTTCATGGGAGAGAATTTGTCCCAATGGCATGTCAGGCTCTTTTTTTTTCAGGCCCATTGCACTGTTCTCTCTCTCTCTCTCTCTCTCTCTCTCTCCCTCTGTGTCTTTCTCCACTTCTCCTCCTCCTTCCTTCCCTCCTTCCCCTCCCTCTTTTTCTCCCACTTCTTCTCACCTACGCTTCCATTCTCTCCCTTCCTCCTACCCCCCACAGCCGAGTGCTATCATACCACAGTTCTACTCTGAGCACACTTGTACTTTCCTATACCTCTACCTCCTTCCCACTGGAGGAAAAGTTGAGTTCTTTTGATTTTTGCCACAGAATAGAAGGGTGAGGACAAGATCAACAGAGATAGTACCAAGCAAATTGCTGAGTGGATCCCAGAATACAGACAGATTGTTTGGATGTGCCACCCTGTTGGAGTGTGAAGGCTAGTAGGGGAGGAAACGCTGAATGAGTGCATTAGGGATAAAAAAATAGCCTTCTCTATTATTAATTTCTCTGGTTATTACCTCATTAGACTTTTTGTTTGCTTGGCCTGTGGAGACAGCTGTAATGACTTTACCTCTTCCATATAATTCTTGGAGGAAGGGTGGGGTTTGGAAAGATTGTGAGGATTGGAGAAAATGTCTAATCCTCTGTCTTGTTCACATCACTCAGAAGCTTCATACATTATCCTATTTGAGCCTTATGACAATCTTATAAGATAGGTACTATAGAAATTTTTATATGTATTTTACATATGAAGAAAGCAGAGGGGTTAAATGACTTGCCCTAAGGTCACACAGTAAGCAGAAGAGTCAGCATCACAAAATCAAACATTGACTCCAATCCAACATTTTTTTCATTGAACCACACTGCTTCCCATCCATGCTTCTAATTTTACCAAATATATAATTGCCTTTCTCTCAAGTTTTCATTTATATTTTTCATTCAACAACATTCACTAATTTTAAATGGCTGGGTATAGTAGCACACACATCTATAATCCCTGCAACTGAACAAGGACAAGGCTTTTGGATTGCTTGAGTTTGATGGTTGTGAGATGCTGTAGGGCTACAGTGTATCTGTTTGTCTGAATTACATATGTTTGGAATATGCTGAGACCCTGAGAGTGGAGGACCTTCAAACTACCTAATGATGGTAAATCAGCCTAGATTAGAAAAATAGAACAGGTTAAATCTGCCATCTCAATAAACACTGGAAATCAGGTAAGTGAATGGTCTTTTCATTCTTATACCAGATGAGATAGATTTCTCTTTATCTTCTTTCTTCTCCTTTTCTTCTTCCTCTTCCTTTTCCTCTTCTTCCTCCTCCTTTTTAATCTTCCTTCTCCTTTCCCTCCTCCTCTTCCTTCTTTTTTTTCTCCATTGGACTCCAAATAAATTCAGTGCTTAGGCCAGGATAGTCTATAACAGAATTCTGAGCTCCTAGGCCACAATAATTTCATGGAGAATAGCTAGTTAATAGCAATTGCCAGATGCATAACTCTTTAAAGTCAACATTGTTTATTTTATTACAATATCACTTGCCTATGTGGAATATTTTAAATTGTTTTCTTTTTTTGTGTTTGTGTCAGCTGTATGTAATTAGTTACTTTATCCTTTCTTAAAAGACCTTTTCCAAGTTTGTGTTTAAAAATTGGAACACGTATTTTGATTCGTATTTGCTTGTGGGTCAGGACACTCGTGCCGTCACTAAAAAGCACCACTAATCCTGTTGGGTTGGAGCCTTATTAATTTTTGACATGATGGTGATTCATTGTTTGTATTCCTTGAGTTCTTCGTCTTTCTTTCAAGTATGACAACCACTGCCAAGCTAGAATTTTTTAATAAGGCCAAAATTATCCAAGGATTAAAAAATCCCTTATACTTAGTGTTCTTATAACTAAAAGATCAAATGTGATAATATTTGTGAAGCACCTGGTGCATGATAGGTACTTAATACATGCTTATTCTCTTATCCTTTCCTCTTCCCTAGAAGTATAAGTGATTTTGAGGGTGAGCTTGAGGTGATGTAAAGACTTCTGGACTTAGAGCCAGGGAACATCTGAATTCAAGACCCGCCTTTGGCATTTATGAGTTATATGACCTTGGATAGGTCATTTGACCTCTGCAAGCCTGAGTTTCCTCATCTCTAAGGAAGATGTACAAAAAAGCTAACATTTATATAGTAATTACTATGTGTCAGAAACTCTGCTAAGTGCCTTCCAATTTTTATTTCATTTGATCCTCACATCAACCTTAGAAAGGAAGGAGGTTCTATTATTATCATCCCCATTTTACAGATGAAGAAACTGAGGCAAACAGGGTTAAGTGACTTGTCCAGGATCACATAGCAAGTAAGGTCTGAGGCTGAATCTGAACCCAGGTTTTCCTGACTCCAAGCCCAGCACTCTATTCACTTCACCACCTAGCTCTGTAGCTGACATTACCTCACAAGATTGTTTTGAGGAGATAATGTTATATTAAAGTTAGCATTACTTAAGCATACAAAATGAACAAACTGTGATGTAATCACCAGTCACCAATAAGGGGAAGCCATCAGGCCTGCCATAATGCATGTTATCTCTCTCCTGACAGTGAGCTGCTGGATGCAAGATGGAGAGACACCTGTTTTTAGATATGGCAAATGTGTGGATTTAACTTGCCAATACTTACATGTTACAAGGTTTCCCCATTCTTTCACTTAGTTAACTGAAGGGGAGACCTGGGGGAGAGGACTTCAGAAACAGTGATGACAAACACAAGTACAACATTTTTTTAAAAATGCGCAGAACAAAAGGAAGTTTAGAAGGAAGTGCAGATAAGCAGGACAGTTTTGAAAGTAATATACAGAATTTATTATATACTTCTTTAAAAAAAATCAAATGGTACAAAATAGAGATTTATAGTTTCATGCAAAATCATTTTTTTAATCAAGTTCTTTGGTATAAATGAAAATGCTCCATTTTAAGTTCAGAATTATATATTTGTGTGTACTTATATAGTGCATATATGTACATATGCATATACTTACGTGTGTAAACACCCACATGTGACACTCACTGAATTAACATGGGCAAGTCATTTAACTTCTCTGAACTTCAGGCAACTTTCTAAGACATGGCTACTAATCTATGGGCAAGTAGGGCAGTAGATAGAGTGCTGGGCCTGGAGTCAGGAAGACTCATCTTCTGGCGTCAGATACTTAGTAGCTCAGGCACTTAGTAACCTTGGGCAACTCACTTAACCCTGTTTGCCTCAGTTTCCTCATCTGTAAAATGAGCTAGAGAAGGAAATGGCAAGCCACTCCAGTATCTTTGCCAAGAAAACCCAAAATGAAGTAATGAAGAGTCAGATACAACTGAAAAAATAGCATATGAGTCAGTGGAAGAAGTTCCCATACCACAAAACCAGATTTGAAGTTCATATCCTGTCATGACTTTTTTTTTCTGTTCTAGATAGTCATTTGAATATGAATGAGATATTTGGGGAGAGAAAAGGGTAATGAAAAGAGAAGGGGCAAAGAGTGAGGCATGCTGGGTGATTTGTTTTGCCTTGGAATGTGTGGATGGCCCGAAGCTCTCATCTCTCTAGGGAGGGTTTGTATAGCTACATTTCTAGCAAATTACTAAAATACAGATATTATTAAAGTGAACTTGGTTCTCATTTTTTAAAAGGAAATTATGATTTGCATGGTACTCTAAGAACTTCTATACAAAGCCCTTTCCCTGGACAACCATTAGTCATATGACTCATAGCCATTTAAAAAGAATCTTAGTCTTTTCTTTCGTCCAAAAGTACAGAGAAAACACCCAATTTTTAAGTTCTTCCACTCCATTCTGCTACACCTAGGTGACAATGCTGTTGGACACCAACAAATTTCCAGTTCAGAAAAATTCAACAAACCCCACCTTTCCATGTTTCTGTAGCACTCTCTAGTAGGTGGCTTGGGATTTAATCTCTCATCTGCCATGTTTCTTTCTTCCTCTGACCCTCAAAATAGAGAAAGAACTTGGCAAAGATACTTGAGTGGTTTGCCATTTTCTTCTCCAGTTCATTTTTATAGATGAGGAAACTGAGGCAAACAGAGTTAAGGGACTTGCCCAGGCTCACACAGCTAGTAAGTGCCTGAGACCAGAATTAAACTCATGAAAATGAATCTTCCTGGCTCCATGCCCAGGATTCTATCCACTGTGCCACCTAGCTTCCCTGTTAACAGAGCTCTACAGGGACCTGAAAAACTCTGACACAGCTTCCCACTCATCAGCTGCATTCTTATTTTTCTTTGGTGACTCTCCCCCATTATTGCTCTCATTACCAATTTTAGTTGAAGTGGGATATTCAACACTGGCACCGGTGTCATTAGAAGTCTTTCTATGTTGTGTGCAATGCTGTTTATTCACCAACATGTTGTAATCATGATGTCACAGATTTATAAAATTATAACTTTGAAATAAGGACCTTTAAAAGGCAAAGTAAAATTAGCTTTACTAAAATTAGTTTCCACTTCCTCTTAGGTGAATAGAGGTGTTTTGAAGGTGATGTTAAAATCATGCATTCATTTTTTTAAAATGAAAACCAAGACCCTAATTAATTTTGAACTTTGGCAAAGGAGAACCTGAGTTCTCCATAACTTCATCCCAGCTACCCCTCACCCCATTTTTTGGGAATGTTCTTACCCTTCTCACTTCTACTTCTTGGAAATTGGTTTCTTTCAGGACTCATCTGAAGGGCTACCATTTGTAAAATGCCATTTCAATTCCACTTGGATGGCAGTGCTTTCCTTGCTAAAGTTTTATTATATTTACGTACTTTTTATGCATCTTTGATATGTCTATATATGTACCTATGGTCTCTCCCATTAGAATGTAAGCATCTTAAGAGCAGGTCCTGTTTAACTGTTGACTGTGTCCCCAGCACCTGGCATAGCACTTGGCACTATGATTGACATTAATTGAGTGATTGATATCCCAGTAGCCCTAAGGACAGCATTTGTTATTCAGTCATTTTAGTTGTGTCTTATTCTTCTTGAACCCATTTGGGGTTTTCATGGCAAAGATACTGGAGTGGTTTGCCACTTCCTTCTCCAGCTCATGAGGAAAACAGAGGCAAACAGAGTTAAGAGACTTGTGCAGGGTCACACAGTTAATAAGTGTCTGAGGCCTGATTAGAATTTGGGAAGATGAGTCTTCCTGACTCCAGATCTGGGACTCTATCCACTTGTACCATGAAGATGCCAAGGATAGTTATTTCAAAATCTGCTTCATGCCAAAACAAAAAATCTTCAGAATATTCTGATTTATAAGGTATAGACATGTGGAATCCAGTTTAGGAAGAATTTTCTGGATCATAAAAATTTAATTTGTAAATGACCTGATTTCATTCCCTCATTTCACAGATAAGGAAACTGAGACTCATTGAGGTTAAATGACTTGCCTAAAGGTCACATGGCTGGTAATTGGTGAAAATGGGATTAGAATTTAGGCTTCTTGACTCTTATTTAGTACTTTTTCTACTATATCACAATCCGTAAAGGTCAAACTTCAATTTTCTATAAAATTAACGTATAGAGCAATAGCTCTATAGCCCTAGCTGTGATGGATAAATTATTATTGTAGCCTCTAAGTGTGAAATAGATAATCCTAAAACAATGTTTCAGTCATGGTCAACTCTTCATGACCTTATTTGAGATTTTTTGGCGAAAATACTGAAGTAGTTTGCCATTTCCTTCTTCAGCTCATTTTACAGATGAGGAATCTAAGGCAAATTGGGTTAAGTGACTTGCACAGGGACATATAGCCACTAAGTGTCTGAGGCCAGATTTGAACTCAGGAGGATGAATCTTCCAGACTCCAGGACTGGCACTCTATCTGCTTCACCATCCACCTGCCCCCTGAAACAATAGAAAATAGAAAATTAGATGTTTTAGAACACTGAACAAAAGATGAAATGTAGAATACAATTAGAGGAAAAAACTTGACTCTTTATCCAAGCTTCTCTATCCAAATACATTTAAGAGCATCACTTTTGGACATTATTGTATTTAAAGTAAACCCCCAATAACAAAAACCAGTCCAGAATAGTGAAGTTCTTGTTAGAGGTAATTGTGTGCCAACATTTCAGTCTACCTGTTTAAGTCTGGGCACTGAACTGAGAGCTGGTCTACATACTATCAATTCCTTTCAGACGCCAGTGCCTGGTGACTATCTTTCCTAAAGGGACCTACATTCAATTCTTCTGGCTGTCCACTTTTAAGACTTTTTTTTGTGCTGAATTTTTCAATGCTTTTGGAAACAGCTGGTAAGTTTCATCTCATGCACATGTGGCAGATTTTTTCTTTCTGGAATCTGTCATCTGGTGTGTATTATACTTGGGCCTCAAAGCTTCCTATGCCTTTCTCAGAGTGACCCAAGGTGTTAATTGGAACCTTTACATGTAGTTGGGGCCCACTTATTTCAGATATGATTTGCTCTATAAAGCCATGGAAATTAAAAATCCACAGCATTTGTGCCAGAGACACCAATTTTGAGGATAGTATACCATAACATTGTTTAGAAAGGGGAAATATTTTAGAGACTACCTACTACTCCAATCCCATCATTTTACATTAATAAACTCAGTTTACATGAATATAGTGACCTAGGTTTAACATACACAGCTTGTCCCAGATTCAACCTCTGAATCCCAGTCATCTGACTACTAATCACTACTCTCTTTGGGGAGGATTTATGCCTTCTTTTATATTTTCTCCAAATTTTGTAAGAATCCCATGTGGCTCAATGTGTAAGGTACAGCTATGGGCTTCAGAATTTTTACATGTAGCAGAGAGTTGTGTGACTCAGTGGCTAGAGCACTGGATCTGGAGTCAGGAATACTTGAGTTCAAATCTGGCCTCAGACAGCTATTAGTTGTGTGACCCTGGGCAAGTCACTTAACCCTGTTTGCCTCAGTTTCCTCATATGTAAAATGAGCTGGAGAAGGAAATGGCAAACCACTCTACTATTTTTCCCAAGAAAACCTCAAAAAGGGGTCATAAAGAGTTGGACATTACTGAAAAATGACTGAACGAAAAAGCAAAGAGAGGCCAACAGGTTCCAACTCCAATCACATTTTGTATCTGAGGGCCTCCGTGAATCCATCTGCAATGAAAGAAACACTTCCTTTGTTAGAGCTAATTAGCCATCGAGGCCAGCGTGTACATCATCCCCTTTATTTTTTGTAGGTGCTCTTCCTTCCTACCAGCAAATTAAGGCAGTTATCTATTTAAAACAAATATGCTAAGCAAGCATATTAGGAAACATGAACTGGTCCAAGGTCTCTCCATATCGTTTAGATAGAGTTTCTTAAAGACCTAAACTTAACACATGAAATTTGTTCTGTTATTGCAAATGATAGTGGAGGATAGGGAAGAGTGATTCATATTCACAAGTTACCTTATGGTTTTGTGATTTGTGATTATGTGATTTTTATGTATTTTTTTCATCATATTCTCCCACCATCTTTCTGTGATGTAAGTAGGATAAGTATTATTCCCATTGTTCAGAGAGTTTTCCAAATCTGAGGCAGAATGTTTCCTGTAGAGGGCCCTTGACTCTGAAACTTTTCTTTCCCCTCATTCTATCAGAGCTTGGTGACCTTTGGGGTGTTATGCACGATATATCTTTCTGCTCCAGCATTCTTTACCAATTAGGGCTTTGGCTCTTTATTGAAGGGGAATTTTAACTGCTGGATTCCATTTAACTGTTGTGTTCGCCTTATGTTCATGTTTCAATAGTCTACATGCAATGACTACATTTCAAATTTGATTAAGTAAGCTATCACAGTAGTTTTGAGGAGTTTGGTCCTTCTAGCTATTGAAAATATTAATAAGCTTTCGAGTGATCTATGACCAGCTGTAATTTGGTTAGGGAGAAAAAAAAGTCACTAGTTACTAAAACCCTCTGGGATTTAGAGGTAAGAAAAGCAGAAAGCCAAGTCTAGGAATTGACAGGGAAAATGTGTGAGAAAAAAAATATTTGTATACAATTCACTCAAAGGAGAGATAATATTAAACTTTTAGATTATTCGTGGCTTTAGTTGAATGTAGATCTTTTGTAAGGTTGAGTTTTTCATCATATTCATCATGATGAGAAATTAGGAAAGTATGCTAATTTTTAATTTAGAACAGCTGGGGAATACAATTCCTGGAGTGAAAGCTTATCTTCATGTCTGTCAGCAAGCGTTTGCAGATGTCATGTGAAACATTTTAACTACAATTATAAAACTAAATGGAATGTTCAGAGGTGATTCAAGAAATCTGATTGGCTAACACAGGGAGTACTATTTCTTGGGAAATACTCTGTCCACTACCAGTTTTTAAAGTATTCAAGCTGCTCTTTTACCTTTTAAAGAGATCAAGTTTAGTATTTCAGGAGGAAAAAAGCAACTCCAAAGTAACAAGTAAGGGGAAAAGACTAAGTTTCAAATAAAAGCCAGTTTTTAATCATTTGTTTATAAACACACAGTAAATGAAAGCTCACTTTCCATTAAGCAGTTGTTTCTCAGTCTGCAAGTGTGTGAACTTGAGCCTGTGCTGTAGGCTGCAGTGATCTGATAGAGATTGCTATCTTACACTGGAAAGACCTCTTCCCATCCCCTTTGGACTGTTAAACATTTCCCTGCGTTTTTGGGGGAACTGTCTTAAATTCAGCTTTGTCACGTCATATCCCAATGGCTGCAAGCTAAATTGGTAAGTCATTAGAATGTCTCTAAGTCAATAAGATTTATTTAGTGTCCAACTGAGTACTTAGCATTGGAGTCAATTCTTGGGAGTTAGGATGAAAATATAAGCATGTTCTCTGCCCTCAAGAGTGTAATTTGATATTTTTATTAAATTGATTAGATACATGGAAACATGGTCCTAATCTGTGGCTGAAGTACTTTAGTCATTCTTTTTCACCATTCCTTTTAATGAACCAGCAAAAGATAAAGACACAATCTCATAAAGATCCAGAATATGTAATTTGTAAATATCAGTTAAAGAAATGGATCCAACCAAATTTTGGACACCCAAATAGACTTTTGTATCATATGTGAAGAATGCACATCAGCTTCTTTTTCTATTGCCTGAGTTGTCAAGGTTTAAATTTGTCAACCTCATGTTAAGACTGTTAGAAACCTAGTTCTTTGCCTACTTATAAGTGGAGTACAGCACGAAAATTCTGTACCTAAAAGGATATAATATCTCAAAAAAATAGAACTGTGGATTTTACTTGTAAGTTGCTGGGTTTAAATAGAAATGATTCTCCCACCTTACTGATAGCAATTTAAAATCATAAATCATAGAATGTGAACCTTGGAAGAGACATTAGAGATAATCTGATTCAAAAATGAAGATCCTGAGAAGCAATACTGACTTGCAAAGGTCACATAGTGAATATTTCTTAGGCAATTTACAATAACTACTTTAAATACTACTTTCTATAAAACTTGATTCTTGATACCAAATTTAAGTTACCTTTTATATTTTCTTCAGGTTTAACATTTGAACAAATCTTTATTTGAAAAATTATTTTGAGAGAAGTCAAAATAAATTTAAAGCTATTTGGAGTTGCTATATGTTGAGTTTTGCTATAATAATGAAAATATTAAATGTTTCAAAGAGTGGGACTTATATCAATCAGTATTTGTTAACTACCTACTTTTTACTTGGTGCTGGAGTTACAAAAGAAGTTCAATAACATTTCATTTATTCAGTGTCTTCAGGTATTAAAGTATGACACATACTTTCCATCTAACTGAAGCTTAACTCTTTAAATACTTTATTTTATTTTATTTCTATTATTATTATATTTATTATAATTATTTTATTTATTAATTAACTTTATTTGTTTATATCATTAACTTTAAATTTATATATATATATATGTATATATATAAAACTTTATAAAATATAATGGTTGTGAGAATTCTTTCTAAATTCTATTATGTAATTCCTGGGATAGGAATCAGTGTGTATTGAACATAATTTAGCCTTTTCTTCATGACTCAGGATCATCATTCAGAATATCAATAATTGTCATGTCTCAGACTATTTTCAACATCTACTCACTTCCCTCTTTGCTGCTTCCAGTGTCCATAACCAAATCTACTGTTTATGTTTCTCTCCTTTTTTTTGGTCATTCTCTTTGATTTTTTCTTCTTTCTTCTCTTTCCTCATTCCTGCTGTTTCCCCCCACAGTCTCCTGATTCTTTGCTTATAGGATTTGGTTTTTTATGATCCTTTTTAGCCAGTGGAAAGACACTGAAAATGAACAGTGAATTAAAACCGACAATCAATCAGAACACATTTATCAAACACCTACTATGTATCAGGAGCTGTACTTGTCAATGGAGTTACAAATACAAGGAATGAAAAAAATTCCTGCTGCGAAGGACCTCACTGGACCTAGAATTCAGGAGAAAGAGGAGTACAGGGCGGATTGAATTTGAGAAACTAGTTAGGACTTCTGCTTCCAGGAGCCCAGATGGTGGAGTAAGAAGAAAGTTGCTCTCACCCTCCCTTATTGGCCTCTGAAAGCCCAGAAAATATTGCCCCAGGAGACACCCTGGAGCAGCTGAGTCAGCAGAAAGATGGGGTGCAGCAGTCATGTAGCCCAGGAAGCTTGGGGGATTAATGACCATAGATTCTTATTATGAGGACTGGGAAGATCAAGGCACAAATTTAGAAGAGGATAACATTATCAACATACCCTCATCTGAAACCTCAAGGGGGAATATGAACTGGTCTCCAGCCCAAAAAGCCTTCTTGGAAGAGCTCAAGAAGGATTTTTAAGGGCCAGCTAGGTGGTGCAGTGCATAGAGCTCTGGCCTTGGAGTCAGGAAGACCTGAGTTCAAATCTGGCCTCAGACACATGACATTGACTAGCTATGTGACTCTGGGAAAGTCACTTAACCCCATTGCCTAGCAAAACAAACAAACAAACAAACAAACAAAATTAGAATTGGGCAAGTGGAAGCTAACGACTCTATGAGAGATCAAGAATCAATCAGAAAAAACTCATTAGTGCCTTCAAGAACCCCAAGAGCTTTCCTGAAACAAGTGACAAAACACCTATGTAAGTAGTATTATTCATCCAGTGATGGCAAATACTAGAGTTCTGCAGTCTCCAAATAAGTGAATTATAGTTCATTCAAAGAACAATAGGGAGACATATGATGGGTTTAAATATTACCTGTAGCAAATTTTGCCCATAATGAGTTGTTTGCAAGAAACGGCATAAAAAACATATATGATCAGGACTACGTAGGATAAGAAAACCGAGGTAGGTTGCCCTGGCACCCCAAAATGCTTAAAAATAAATGAATTTAGAGAAAAACCCCTACCTAGCATATTAAGCTGAGTTCTTATGAAAGATTTGTAAAACAAAAGGCGCACGCACACGTGTGTGTGTGTGGTGCGTGCGTGTGTGCGTGTGTGTGCGTGCGTGTGTGTGCATGTGTGTGTGCACGCGTGTGTGCGTGCGTGTGTGTGTGTGTGTGTGTGTGTGTGTGTTTAATCTTCCCCAGGAAATGGTGATAGTCTGTAGTCTGTATCAATGTCTATTCTTTTATCCATTTCTCATTTCATTTGGATCAAACCTTGCTTAAACAGTCAAGTTGGAACTGATGATTTTCTCATTTTTATTCTTCTATCTTGGTGTTGATTTTGATCTTTCATCTAAAAAGTTGGGAGAGATCAGACTGTATGTAGACAGGTAATTTGGAAATAATTCCTATATGAGACATCTTTTGTAACTAAATCTTCTTGTAAACTTTTAAATGTTTTCTTTGTGTGAACTATAGCCATTTTTTTCCCTGAAGTTTTAAAATCTACTTTTCTGGAGATGTTTGACTGTGTTCGGTACATGTTTGACCATGCCCAGCATTTCCTTGATATTAATGAAGAATATCTCGGGAAGTATTCCCAATCTTTTGCATTGAACATAACTATTTTCCATGCAATGCTACAGCTTTGAATAATGCAGTTCATTATTAGTGAAGAGTTGGTATCTTCCCCCCACTCCCCACCCCCCCCCACTAAAAATGAGTCAGCCATAGCATGGACATGAGTGTTGTCATGATTACTTCTCTCATGTTTTCCCATGATCATCACTACATGTATTGCATACTTACTCCTCTGAGAGCATTGTTTCTTAGAGTAATGTTACACCATAATCAAATATTACTAACTAGAAAAGTAGAAATTGGGAAAAAGTATTGGCAAAGATTCATTTAAAATACCTAGAGATGGTGATTTATTTTATTCCCCCTTCCCCCCCCAATTACATTAGTATTTACTCAAATAGTTTAAAACATAAAAAAGTTAAGCTAAACTTAAATTTTTTAGATAGGATCATCATTTTTCCAAGTACATTATTACAGGTTGAATTTTCACATGCAATTATCATGGCAAATTATGGACTACACATTTCATATTTCTTTGTCTCTTGGATCATTATTTACCAACCTAATCATACTTAGATTTCAAATAAATTTCCATTGATCTGTTCCTTCAGTACAGGTGTATCTCTAAGGCTACCTATCTACTCTGTATTAATCCAGTAAGTACAGATTTATGTATAAGTTGTCTTCTTCGTTAATTAGGAAGCCTAATCAGGGTAGGGACTGTTTCTTGCTTTTTCTTTGCATCCATAGTACTTAGCACATTGCCTGGAAAATAGTAATTTATAAATGCTAGTATATTGGAGAATTGAATTTTGAATATTAGGCATATTTTACTAGAGGGGGAGAATTTACAGCAGGCTTTCCTACATAGTGCTTACATGTGGTCAGAATGTTTCTTCCTCAGGAGATAGTAATTCCTCAGTCTTATGCCCTTCATAGTTCTTCTTCCTTCTGCATTCCCCTTTCAACCCAGAGTCCTATCACCTTGGAATTTTTTCTCGTGCCCCAATTTCCCCTACATCCTCCACAGGAGGGGATGGACCATACTTTCTCCTGGCATCATTGCACCTAAAGCCAAACTGCCCTCTATACCTACCCCTGATCCCAACCCTAACAGACTTTGTCCCAAGGGTAAAAATTCATGCTTATAGCTCTGGCCTTATAATGTTTTTTAGATACCAATGCAAGTATGTAATCTTTTAAAGTTTTTTTAAGGTAATTTTGGTCTAGACAAATTTTGTATGTATAATTTTATTCATGTAGGACATTCCCTAGTGTGAAAACTTCTTAGGGGGCAGAGCCAAGATGGCATAGTGAAAGCAGTGACTTGCTTGAGCTCTCCTCCAAACCCCTCCAAATACTCATAAAAAATGGCTCTAAACAAATTCTGAAGCAGCAGAACCCACAAAAAGACAGAGTGAAACAAATTTCCAGCCCAAGACAACCTGGATGATTGATCAGAAAGGTGTATCGTGCTGGGCTGGGAGCGCAGCGCAGCACAGAGTGGGTGCACAGGCCACAGTGAACCTGGAGCAGGCCTCAGAGGACTGAATTGTGGGCAGCTGTGGAGGTTTCCAGACTCCTCAATCCACGAATGCCAAAGACAACTTAGAAGGTCAGTGGGAAAAAGTCTGTTTCTGTCGGTGCTGAGACAGGAAGGTGGGGTTTCAGCTCCATTCCCCAAGAGCATGGTCCTGGGTGGGGGGGCAGCTGTTTCCCGAGCTCCCGGCCCACAGACTGAGGGGGAATCCAGTGGCTGATCAGAGAGGGACTGCAGGGATCTCTTTGCCAGTGCTGAGGCAGGAATCTCTTGCTTTGCCCCTGTTTGGATCTGGGTCACAGTTCTGGGCTGCGGTGCTGGGGTGAGGAGGACATTGGCATGGTAGAGCTTGGAGTGGCTGTGGAGAGGATCCCCTCCTCACAGTTACAGGACAGAAAGGAATACTTGTGGTCACAGGCCAGGAAAGGAGTAAACACCTCGCCCCTTATCATACCACCTTGGAAGAACTGAAAATTTACAGGTCCCTACAAGTATCTCTGAAAACAGCTGTAACCCCTGAAGCTTGGGACAATACATTCTCAATGTTGGAAGCAGACTCTTACCTTAACAAAGTTTAAAACTCAAGTAATTGGCTGGGATCATGAGCAAGCGCAAAAAGAGTCAGACATAGAATCTTACTTTGGTGAAAAAGAAGATCAAAATATACAACCAGAAGAAGACAACAAAGTCAAAGCTCCTACATCCAAAGCCTCCAAGAAAAATATGAATCAGTCCCAGGCCTTGGAAGAGCTCAAAAGGGATTTTGAGAAGCAAATAAGGGAAGTAGAGGAAAAACTGAGAGTGATGCAAGAAAATCACGAAAAACAAGTCAACAGCTTGCTAAAGGAGACCCAAAAAAATACTGAAGAAAATAACGCCTAACCCAAATGGCAAAAGAGGTCCAAAAAGCCAATGAGGAGAAAATGCCCTAAAAAAAAAATTGGCCAAATGGAAAAGGAAGTCCAAAAGATTACTGAAGAAAATACTTCCTTAAAAATTAGAATAGAGCAATTGGAAGCTAGTGACTTTATGAGAAATCACGACACAGTAGAACAAATCCAAAAGAATGAAAAATTAGAAAACAATGTGAAATATCTCATTGGAAAAAGAACTGACCTGGAAAATAGATCCAGGAGAGAGAATTTAAAAATTATTGGACTATCTGAAAGCCATGATCAAAAAAAGAGCCTAGACATCATCTTTCAAGAAATTATCAAGGAAAACTGCCCTGATTATTAGAACCAGAGGGCAAAATAGAAATTGAAAGAATCCACAGATCTCCTCCTGAAAGAGATCCCCAAAGGAAAACTCCTAGGAATATTGTAGCCAAATTCCAGAGTTCCCAGGTCAAGGAGAAAATATTACAAGCTGCCAGAAGGAAACAATTCAAGTACTGTGGAAACACAATCAGGATAACACAAGATTTAGCAGCTTCTACATTAAAGGACCGCAGGGCATGGAATATAATATTCTGGAGGGCAAAGGAGATAGGATTACAACCAAGAATCACCTACCAGCAAAACTGAGTATAATCCTTCAGGGGAAAAAATGGTCATTCAGTGAAATAGAGGACTTTCAAGCATTCTTGATGAAAAGACCAGAGCTGAATAGAAAATTTGACTTTCAAATACAGGACTCAAGTGGAACATGAAGAGGTAAACAGGAAAGAGAAATCATAAGAGACTTATTAAGATTGAACTGTTTACATTCCTGCATGGAAAGATGATATTTATAACTCATGAGACCTTTGTCAGTATTAGGGTAGTTGGAGGAAAAAAATTATATGTATGTATATGTAGATAGATAGATAGAGGGCACAGGGTGAGTTGAAGATTAAGGGGTCATATCTGGAGAATAAAATTAAGGGATGAGAGAGGATTATACTCAGAGAAGAAGAAAGGGAGAGGTAGAATGGGGTAAATTATCTCAAAAAAAAAACAGAAAAGAAAAGTCTCTTACAGTGGAGGGGAAACAGGGGAAGGTGAGAGGAATGAGTGAATCTTATTCTCATAGGATTTGGCTTAAGGAGGGAAATAACATACACATTCAATTGGGTATGGAAATCTGTCTTATTCTACAGGAAAATAGGGGGAGAAGGGGACAAGAGAGCAGGGGGATGATAGAGAGGAGGGCAGATTGGGAAAGGGAGTAATCAGAAGTAAATACTTCTGAGGAGGGACAGGGTCAAAAGAAAGAATAGAATAAATGGGAGGGCAGGATAGGATTAAGGGAAATAGAGTTAGTTTTTCACAACATGTCTACTATGGACGTGTTTTGCATAACTGCACATGTACAACCTATATTGAGTTGCTTGCCTTTTTAGTGAGGGTGGGTGGGGAGGGAGGAAGAGAGAAAATTTGAAACCTAAAGTTTTAAAAACATATGTTTAAAAAAATGTTTTCACATGCTACTGGGAAATAAGAAATACAGGAAATGGGGTACAGAAGTCTATCCTAACCTATAGGAAAATAGAAGGGGAAGGGGATAAGAGAAGGGGAGAGAGATAGAAGAGAGGACAGACTAAGGGAAGGGATATTCAGAATGTATGCCATCTTGGGGCGGGAGGAGGGGGATGATGGGGTATAAATTTGGAATTCAGAAACTTGTGGGAGCGAATGTTGAAAGCTAGAAATAAATAAATTTATATTTAAAAAAATGAAATAAAATTTAAAAAAAATCTTCTATTCATGCAGATCAGAAACTAATTTGCAACTTTTAGTCTTAGAGAGTCACCTGGGGAACTAGGAGGTTCAGTTTCTTGCACATAGTCACTAGCTGCATCAGAAGCAAGATTGGAACCTGTTTTCCTTACTCCAAGACAGGGTCTCTGTCCCCTATTCCATACTGTCTCTCTTTGAATCAGTATTTATTCATATATTCCCTAAGCAATGGTTTTATAGGCTGATAATTTCCATATTTAAACAGAAATGTTAGAGCTGTTTCTACAATATAAATAGTCTTTAAGAATACAAATTGCTTTTGAAAGCAAAAACTGTGTTCTGAAAATATAAATGCATAAACTGATTTATATGTGTTAAATAACTGACCCTACCTTGATTTTAAAGTGTTAAGTGGCAATCAAAGGGCTTGTCTAGATAATTATGGTCCTTCCATTATAAATGCCAAATAATGTGATATACCATCCCCCAATTTGTTCAATTGTCCCAAACCAGTTTTTCTTTAAAATGAAGAAAGCTGTTGTGTCTCAACAATGTATTGACCTTAGCAAATTACAGAAAAGTGTATGCTTTCATTTGACTATAAATTGTTTTGATTTCTTCATCAGAAAGCTGCCTATTCATATTCTTTGACCATATATCAGGGGATTTGACTCTTATGCTTATAGATTGACAAAGGTCTTTTTGAGATATGAGATCTTTATCTGTCTGTCTATAATTTTTCCCCAATTTTCTGCTTTCCTACTTATTTTGGCTACTTTCATCAAATGTTTTTAGAGCTAGAAAGAACCATAGAAATCATCTGGTTCTCATGTGTTGTTTTACAAATGAGGGAAATGAAACCCAGAGAGGTTAAATGACTTGCCTAAAGTCTCTTAACCTAGTTTCTACTTGGTCAATGGCAAAGCCCCTACAAAAATTAAAAGGAGTATTTATCCTTGTGCCTAAGGCTGATCTTATTGATTTAGTCAGTCATATAGGCTTGTTCTAAGGTGGGGAAAAAACTTCCTAACATTTAGAACTATTGAAAAGTGGATTGCACTGCCTTTCAGATATAGTAGTGATGTTCTGCCAAAGTTGAATGACCACCTTTTTGCTGTGTCATGATGATGATTTTGGGGGGGGTATGGGTTGGATTAGATGGTTGCAGAGGTCCCTTCCAACTTTGAAGTATTTTGTACTTTATGGTTCTCTGATATTTTCAGGTTATCTTAAAGTTCCAAATGTGGGGAGTCTCTTTACAATAAAAGGCTGATTGCCAGCCTTCTGCTATGACCACCCAACTGCCCTTGATACACTAAGGTTTGTGATTAAGCAGATTCTACTCCATGTTGGAAATGGATGATTGGTTATATTGGGTGCTTTTTCAGGCAAGCTGCAAATCATGGGGTCCAAGTCAGGGAGGAAAGGTGAGGCAAGGATGAAAGGAGAAAGGGGTTTGGTATAGCAATGGGAATAGTTCCCTCACCCTACCATTATTTTACCAGGCTAACACTGTTTTTTTTTATTGCAACATAAAAGTTGCATGCTAGCTAGCAATGTTTCCAAATGGACTATTAGTCTCTGTCAATCTATTTTGTTTCCTGCTTTCATGAGAATCATTTGTATTTTGTCCCCTTTTCTCTCCTCCCTAACAAATGGATTAATTTATATATTAACATCTTCCTTCTTCCTTCCTGAATATGTTATTCCTGATAACCTATGGTTATCTTTTCTGCAATGCTCCATCACTTTAATACATTACACAGTAAATTTCTTTAAATAAGACCCTATATATTTATATCTACAATTCAACCTATAAATTAATCTGATCCCATTCAAGTTTCCTTTTGCTTACAGATGGATTAAGACCTATTGTGGCTTTTATCTCTAATTTATAATCTTTCTGAAGAACAAACAGCATAACCAAAAATATTTTAATGCCACTGATTGTAAATCATGGGTCATTGTTCTAGAAATACCACTGTTTAAAGGGAATTCCCCAAATGATGGCTACAGGACAACACATGCATAGGAGAAATAAGAAATTGTTATGTACAGTGATTTGAGAAATCCCATGAAGATCAAAACACCAAAGAAATCCTCCTGTTCAGTGCTCATTATTTAAATGTATACCCTTACCCCAACACTTAAAACATCATCAGTAATTTCAACTGAAGCATGAAAGAAGGATCTGAAAGAAGGGAATTGATTTTGAAGGGGAAGTCAGGTTAAAGTTTGGAAGAGATAACAGAAATGGCCCAGAAGTACATCAGTTTTCTTGGTATGGAAGGTCAGGATGAGGAGATTGGGAGCACAGAAAATTATGGTTACCCTACAATTCTGCCTCTGAGTACTACATAGTAGTTATAAGATGAATTTCTTTGAAATAAAATCATTACTATCAGATGATAAAATAGTAGGTGTATTTGAACAAAGTGACAGCTTGTGGGCTTGCTATTCTTACACATGGGGCATTTATTACCAAATCTCTACTATTCTTCACATTAGCAAGACTCCATCCTGTTAGCTTCCTGTGGCCTAAAATTTGCTTATAGTTCCCAGTGCAATGTAGAAGGAAAAAGGAAATAACTATATATATAGCACCTATTATATGCCATTCACTGTAATAAGTTCTTTACAAATATCATCTCAAAGCAAGAAACTAGATCCAGGACACTAGAAGTCGGAAGTATTCCTCCAGTGCAGAAGCCTCACCAATGGTAAGTAGGATCACAGAGCTCATTGCATCATATTAGAAGGATGATAGCTTTAAAATTGCAAGGGATCTTAGTGACCATATTTTCCAGCACCCAGGATGAAATGGAGGCCCAGAGAGAGAGGTTAAAGGACCTTTCCAAGGTACCATATCCCTTGAAGTAATGGGGGTGCCTAAGCCAGCTGTGCTCTGTGACCAAATATTTGGAAAACAATTACAAGGGTCTGTTTAGCACAGTGGAAACACCTTCAATCATAAATCATGTTTACTAAGACTCTACATTTAAAAAAATTATTTGTAGTCATAAGTGAAAAATCTATTAGATTATTATATTAGAGGCAGGTAGGTAACACGATGGATAAAAGTGATGAAATTAGGGGTAGAAAAACCTGATTTCAAATCCCATCTAAGACACTGACCTTGTGTGACCCTGGTCAAGCTTTGCCTCAGCCTCAGTTTCCTCATATGTAAAATGGCTATAATAATAGCACCTAAACCAGTGCTGTTTTAAAGATCAAATTAAATAGCACACACAGAGTGCTTTGCAAACCTTAAAGTGCTATATAAATCCTAGCTTGTTGTTCTAGTTGCTGTTATTATTATTGTTACATGCTACTATTGTTATTATATGTCTAGAAGTCTGACCCTAAGGCCCAATTCTGTGTTGCTTACTTAGGAATAATCATATTCATGTTTTGAGAAATTTCTTCCCAAGATTAGACAGGATGTTAACTGAAACAAAAAAAGGGTTTGATATAACTGACTAGAAAAGATTTTTTCCCCTAGTGACCAGTATCTAAAATCCTTTCCATAAGGACAAAGCCAGAAACATTTTGTATTGTTCTTTTGAAGGGTCTTCTTTTAAAAATTCTATTAATTCTAAGTATCAACAAGAGGTGCTAAAGTCAATAACTGGCCAGTGGAAAACATAACTTGATTAACTTTCCCAACCTCATTTTAGGCAAATTAGTAGAAAGGAAATTAAGTCAGATTTTCTTTTGGATAATCATACTGATATTCAAATCATCCCCTTAATGAGAATTTTTAAGGCCATAGAAATTTCTCCTTTTCATGTTGTTGGACATTTTTTTAGTTGTGTTATGAATAACTCTACAGCTATGGGAATGTGCATTGTTGGGTTGGCAAGGAGAATCCTGGAACCAAAAATCTTTGTCTAAGTCAAAGGCTTGTAAATATTTCTTCCTGTTATACTAAACTGGATAGAGTAAGTCTTTGTGAGCCTAAATTCCAAAAGAGAACTTATATAAGTTGTAGTTACTTTTTTTTTTTATGACAATGATCATCAATATGTAAAGCTAGCCCTGTAGTCTTTAGGCTTTATGACAGACTCTACTTCTGCCATCTCATGGGAGTCCAGGAACCAGCAAAGATGATGTTGATCAGGCTTGTGTATTCTAAGGGTATCTATTTTTCTGAAATTACTTCTGAAAGGACAAGAGGAATGATCAGTGGACATACTAGTCAGAGGTTCAGACAGGTAGGTAGCTGTGCTCAGTCATGATTCCACAACTTCTCTGGGCTCATGTACAGTGTTTCATCTCAAAGCCTGTTGCTAGTCAGGGACATGTCGATATTCATTTTCTTGGCATAAGGAGAATAATTGCTAAAGGTATATTAGTCTCAGAGAATCTAGCTACCTGGAAGTGTCAGGGGGACAGATTAGAGCTTTGTTTAGAATTTCCATGAAGTGAGAATATTTATAGAATATAGGAGCAAAGAAGGGGCTGGGGCCTGCAGTCCTCTTCAGACAGAAGGATTAAAAATGGAATACTTGATTGGGTGGTTGGGGTGGGAGACTTGGAATTGGGACTTATATTGATTCTAGTGGCTGAGTGGATTTGAGAGTCTTCCCTGGGTTTTTCAAGACTAGTATGCACTGCTTCAACCAGCCTCTTGGACTTCCAGGATACAGAACTTCACCCAGGTCTAGTGGCAAACCAATGAATCAAAGCCCATCCAGTTCACATGGAACAGCTAGAGCCAGACCTGTAGAGTAGAAGGGATTAGGTGAATATAGACCCTGATAATCTGTCAAAGAAAAGAAAAGCTTTCTGCCCTTGATTTTGCTGCAGAGGTGTGAAACTCAAATAGAAACAGAAGGGTACATAAGAATCCTTGAAAGCTTAGAATATTGACTTTGAAAACCACATAATAACATTACCTATGTTCTATTTTATTTTTTATTTTTGTTAAATATTTGCCAATTACATTTTAACCTGGTTCAACAACAAGTACAAAGTGGGCAGCATGTTTGACACTTCTGTATTCCAGCATTTTGGAACCTCCCCTATCTGTATACGAAAATGCTTTGTCTATGGACTCAGAGGCAGCAAGTAGAAAAGCCAGGATTCATTCCCAACTCTAATGACTAAATCTGTTGTTCTTTTCACTACAGCAGAGTTTCTTCATGGTTCAAAGTGAACTAGGCAAAGGGTTCTGGGACTGCCTTATGGGCAGTTTATTGAGGGTCAGAAAGATGAGATTCTTTCCTGAGCTCAATTTTGCCAAGGAAACATCCTTCTGAAACGACTGTAAAAGGGCAAGGGTCTTCCAGACATTACAGGAACTACTAAAGGAACTACTAAACTATGTCCTCTGCCATTGCAGGCAATGCTTCCAAATCCCCAAGTCCATTCTGGTGTCATATTGATAGTGATTAACTAAATGACTAGAGACTTCCAGGATGCAGGTAACCCTGAAAGGGCAGTCACTTACTGGTAGATGTGACGCTACTAGATGGGTTTCTTTGGATTTTGAAATGGAAGGGACTTAAGAGGTCATTGAATCTCACTCTTCTATGTCACAGATGAGAAAAGCCAGGGAGGATAGAGGAGGCAGGGGCTGGGGTTGGGGGTAAAGTGATTTGGCTAAGGAAGTACAAACAAAGAGAGGTTAAGTGATTTGTCCAAATTCACACAGCTAATTAGGGTCAGAGCTGGGGGAGAACCCAGGGCTCCTTATTCCTAGCCCTGTGACTTCTTTGTATTATTATTATAAATATGTTATATTTATATTCTTCTATATATTACTTCAAAAGTAAGGGAACAAAAGTAAATTCAAGTTAATTTGACTTTCAGAAATCAGCTGACCAATTATAAACTATTTCCATTTACTTCCCATTTGCTTGCCTGCATTCTCAATATGTTGGATCACACAATATCATTTGATGAATCATTAGAAGCCCAATGATTAAAATTTCACAGTTAAAAACAAAGTAAATACACAGAGTTATAAGCATTGCATCTGTGATCCCAGAAATAGTAGAAGTTACTCTCAATATATGAGCTGTCATTTGTGAGTAATTTTATAACTGTCCTTAAAACCTTGTGAGTTTAAGCACTGTAAACAACCCTTTTGGAGTTCTATGTCTGCACCTGGAATGATGATAATCACACCAATATGCTACCAAGAATAGTGACAGCTGAGTCTCCCTCTCACCCCCCAATCCCACTCTATCAGAACTGTGTTCTCTTGAAGCCATGAAACAGTAGGGTGGGCCAGAATTCTGGGTCATCATCTCTGAGATCAGTCAATACAAAGCTGGTCTGGTGTAAATTGAACTTTTTTTTTTTAAATCTATCTATCTACATCATCACATCATCATCGTCTATTCATCACCTCTAATCTATCTATATCTATCATCTGTATTATCTCTAGCTATATCTAGCTATTGTTCTATTTATCATTTATCTATCTATCTATCTATCTATCTATCTATCTATCTAATCTATCATCTCTATCTCTATCATCCATCTTTATCATCTCCAGCTATCAATTCTTTCTAGCTATCATCTTTCTGTAACATTCTATCTTTACCTTTAGGCAAATTTCTTTGTCTTTTTGCTTCTATTTCACAAAGTAGGCATGAGCAGGGTAGCAACTTCAAAAGCATTCCCTCTTTTCGTTCCTCCTGTTTCTGCTTTTCTTAACCTCAAGAAGCAGAGTCAGTCTGGTATAATGGAAAGAAATGCTGGCTTTTGAGTCTGAGAATCAGGGTTCAAATGCTGCCTCTTCTAGTTAGTACCTCTCTGACCTTGGGTAAGTCACTTAACCTTTTCATCTCTTCTGTAAAAAGCGGGGATTAGATAACCTCTAATGTCCTTTCTAGCTTTAAATATGTTTGTATTTGCTTCTATCAGATATCTTCTAATGTAGGAGTGGGGAACCTGTGACCTTGAGGTCATATGGAGCCCTCTAGGTCCTCAAGTGAGGCCCTTTGACTTCACAGAACAAATCTCCTTAATAAAAGGATTTGTTCTGTAAAACTTGGACTCAGTTAAAAGTCCACACCCAAGGACCTGGAAGGCCACGTGTGGCCTAGAGGCCCCAGGTTTTCCACCCTTGTATTTAATCCAGTCTCTGTTCTAGGATTGTCATGACTTTTGTCATTTTCTCATCTCATTGCTTCCTGAAGTTCTTCCTATCACTTTTTATATCTTTATATATTCCCCAAATATCATATATCTCAGATTCCCTTCTATATTATTTTGTCCTGTACCTACAAAAAACCCCACTAAAAACAACATATGCTGGAGGTAATTTTGTATTTCCAATATCTTCTGAGAACATTGACAAAGGTGAATAGTAAAGAACAGTACAAAATGGAACAAACTCTTGGTGTCATGGGAAGAATTTTGGATCAGAAATAAGAGGAGCTGGGGTCACATCCTTCTGTGCCACTTACCACCCATTTGGCTTTGGGCAAATCATTGAAGTCTCTGAACCCTGACGGATTACACTAGAGGACATCTAAGGTCCCTTCCAGCTATCAGTGCTACATAAAATAGCTTTCATATGGACACATGTAATATGTGAGTGTGTATATGGAATATAAAGTAGTGGAGAGTGCTCAAGTGCTCAAATTGGAGTCAAGAAGACTGGTTGAGAATTAAGAGCTGGACGGAATATCAATAGCTGGGATGCAGAACCAGGCAGTATTTGAAAGTGTCTTTTTGCCTACACATTTACATCTCAAATCTACTCTAGTATGCATGTATGCTGCCTGCACCCAGACACACACACACACACACACACACACACACACACACACACACACACACACACACAGAGATACACACACACTCAATAAATATATGTATGTATATATGTATACTGATAACCTCTACAAGTGTGTATCTACACATACATGCACAAATCCTTCCTATATATGTATATGAGGATAACCTTCAGTGTGTTAGAAGGATGTCTACCCCAAGCATGTGAAGACTTCCTCTGGTGGAATGGGCAGATAAGAATATTTGTTCCAATAGCTACAAAGGTAGCTGAAGCAGGTGCTGCAGAGCACTTAAAGCTTGGTCAGACATCAAAGATGCCAAGGTCATCTACTGCATCCTGGGCCATCACTAGTTTGTCTTGATACTAGACTTTGATGACTCTGGAAGAATGAGTGAGGCTGATGACTTTCTGCAACTCTGCCTCACTTAAATCCAATTCATCCATGAGTCAAGACGTCAGACTGTGATGTCATTGGTCCTCTATGAAATGAAGGACAAACAACATATATACATGACTTGCATATATGTTGCCACGCCCATGCATATATGTGTATGTGCATACATACACAAATGATCCCTATGGGGATCACACACACAGATATGTGTGATTCATATATAATCATATGTGAATATGTGCACATATACAATATACCTATCAATATATATGTTGTTACTTATGTGTACACATAAACATGTGGCATAGTCACACATATGCCTATACAAAATATGTTTATTATGCTTGTGCTTACATATGTGAGAGGGCAACATAGTACAATGGTTAGCGTGCCAGACTTGCAGTCAGGACAATTTACATTCAATTTCTGTTTTTGATACCGGCTATTCAATCTTAGGCAAGTCATTTAACCTTTATTAACTTCACTCTCATATCTAGAAAATGGGGAAATAATAATAGTATTTGTAGTAATCATTTCATAAGGCTGTTGTGAGGCTTACATGAGGTAATGTATTTAAGGTGCTCTGAAAACTTTAAAATGTTCTATAGAAATGTCACTTATTGATAATATATCTAATTCAAGTATATACATACATACATATACATATACATATATACATATACATATACATATACATATATATACATACATATACATATATACATATACATATATATACATACATATACATATACATATACATACATACACACACACACACACACACACACACACACACACACACACTTTATAAGGTTACTTGCTCTACCAGTACAGCTCACAACCTGCCTATGACTCAGGAGGCTTTCTTTAATATTCAGTATGTCTGAAAAAATTATTACCCTGTTGCCAACTAACGGTGAAATATTGCAAATTTAATTTGGTCTTCAGATGCATAGTTTTTTATTAGGCCCTTCTAGCCCTCCTAGCTTGGTGAGACCTGCCCAGACTTTTCTTCTGCAGGTGTGCTTGGTTATTAAAGGCTCAAGATGGTCATTTCCATGTCACGGTGAGGCATCAGAGTGGGAATTTAGTAGAAGATGTGAGTCTGTCATTGAAGAGAGAGATGATAGAGAGAATGATGAGTCGGACATGGCTGAGAAAAACTGAACAACAACCGAAAACCCCTACTGCATACTGGGCACTGTGCTAAGCTCTAGGGACACAAAGAAAGGCAAAAAACAGTCCCTGACCTCAAGAAACTCACAGTCTAATGATCCTCCCTCAGTTTCCTCAGCTATAAAATCAAAATCATGATAGCATCTACCTCCCAGAGTTGATGTGAAATGAGGTAACATTTTTAAGTACTTTGCACACGTCTGTCACATAGCAAGTACTTAAATGCTTATTCCTTAGCCCTCTACCCCTTTATATCTCAAGCACCTAACACAGTGCCTTGACATCTATTAAGAGGTTAATAAATGCTTCTTGATTATAATTATTCATTAGATTTGTTGGTTTAAATTTTGTGTTCTGTGACATATGAATTTAAATGTAAGTGGATTTGAAATTATATGTTTCTAATTTAATATATATATATATATACATATACATATACATATACATATACATGTATATGTATATATATATGTGTGTGTATATGTGTGTGTGTATATATATATATATATATATGTATATATATATATATGTATATATATATATCACACACACACACATATATATATATATATATATATATATATATGTATTTTACTTGCTTATGACCTTCAGCTAAATTTCTCTCTTCTATGTCATTCATTCTTTCTTGGGGGGGAAATGGTGCATGAACTCCTGATTTATGTTAATAGGCAACTTGTACATATTAGTACAAATACAATAGATTGATATTCTTAAAAATATTGTAGGCAAGTTCTTTGTAGATAGATAATATTTTAAAATGTATCTATTTCTTAATAATATTTTATTAGTGTGTGCTTATCACTTGCTTTTGCGCGATGAAGACTAGAACATTTTGCCAAAATTTTTAGACTCCAGGGAACAAGTCATTTCAAGTTCATAATATCCCGGCCACTTGCCCATGAGATTGGGCTTTCAGCTTGCCAAACTTTTTTATGTGGACTTCATTTGAGTTCTTTAACCATGTGCAAAACAACTGTTGCTGATGTTTTCAGTAAGGATAAGTTTAGACTAGTCTAACTCAGATTAATTCAGTTTGGATATGCCTCAATGTGGTTGTCGTCCAGTCTGTGAAAATGTTTCTTTTATTTTGGAATCATAAGGAGATTATTAATGAATGGAGTATGACTGGGGATAAATAGGACTTTGCAAAATCCTGTTCTTTGGAACAAAACAGTCATAGACTATGTGAGAAAAGAACTAGGTTTGTCCTTTTATTCCGTAGAACAGGTTCAAGCTGGCTTCAATAGTGCTATAAGTAGTGTTCTCTGATTAAAATCATACTCTTGTGACCCATGGTAGCATGGAGAGAAGGTCAGATGGCCAATATATTGTTTTGTTTTACTTGACTGTACTTATTTTTGTTACAAGGCAGATTTGGTTTGTGGAGAGAGATGGTTTGAGTTAGTGAGGTGTGACAGTAATATATGAAAAAAAGAAAATGGCATCAACAAAAGATATAAAATTCTTTTTAAAAAAGATAATTCCAGAGGAACTCAAGCTGTAGACTTACTTATGACAAGCCTTGTTATATGGATTTTATTGTTATATGGAACTCCTAAGGAGGACACTCCTTCTAGCAATGCAGATACACACCTGTTCTGCAATATGTAGTGTCAGCCTAGGGCATAGAGAGGTTAAGGAACTCAGCCAGGGAAGCTTAACCAGTATTTGTAAAATAGAGGACTTGATCCCCAACTTAATTACCAGAGGTTGACTCTCAATCCACTACGTTATACTGGCTCTTAAACAAGGTCTTAACAAACCGGAAAGGATTAGAATATGTAATAAGTGATCACCCATGTTTCTTGTTCAAGATAACCACAGAAAGCCTTCTCGCCAAACAGGCTGGTCACCAAGTTGTGAATTCTTTCAGTCCCAGCAGTCATGATGATAGGGAGGTATTTGTAGTCCATATCAGCAGATGGAGTTCCTTTCCACACTCATGAAATCATACATCTTTGAAGCACTGATGAAAAATGATATAGTGAGTACAGATGAGAAAAGGCATTGATAAATGCTTTTTGGGACCTGAATTCTCTATTTCTTGCTCCCCTGGGGATAATCAATCAAATTAATTCAATCAAATGCTTTTTTATTAAAAAAAAAAAGAATGTTAGGAATAGAAGAGACCTAAAATATCATCTAGTCATACCTCATCATTTTACAAAAGAGGAAACTGAGATCCAGGGAAGTGAAATGATTCACCTATAATCACTTAACAAGTTGGTACCAGATAGAACTCAAATCCCTTGGCTTTCAACTAAGTGTTTTTCTTAGTCTCTCTCTCTGTCTCTGTCTGTCTGTCTGTCTGTCTCTCTCTCCAATATAAAAGGAATAACAAGAAGTTAAATTCTGAAAACTTTACCTGGTGCTCTTCTTGGGCTTCATATAGATGACCTCATATTCTATGTAGATTTTTTTTATCCCATTGAAAAGACGTCAGGGAATTGCCTCATTACTTTGGAACCTAGTCTAATTTTAAGTATAAGATTATGAAAAAAACAAAAGGTTGTTTTAACGTTTGTCAGTTTCTCCTACTACTTGTAATTTCATATGTTTAAAAATTGCCAGAGTTATACTTTACCCAAATCGAATTTTAGCTTCAAAGGTACTCTATAGACCAATGATTTTGCCAGTGGAAATCTTTATTTAATTTTCTATGTAAAATGAGGAATAAATATTGACAAAAATGCCTTTTCCACTCATTGAAGTTCTATAAAAGTTTTTATTTTAGGTCTTCATATACTTTTGCATGCTTGTTTGTTTACTAATTAATTAATTAATTTTACTAATCTCTTTGTTCTTCCTATTAATCTTCTCTTTTAAAAGTCATAGTTGGTTTTTGGAGAAATTGGTATGCTCCTGAATCTAAAAACAGAAATACTATGTCCTAGAAAAACTTCTCTCTTTCCTGCTACTTAGAGATGCAGTAAATCCATTTAACATTATACATTAATATCTCATTTTAAATACGCCCTATATATGAAAATCTATGTTTACAAAGGAAGTTAGAACAAAATTCTTCCTTTTACAAGGATAGTTACAATAAATCCCTTAAACAAGAAAATTTCCTATGATTTTCAAGTATTATTCAGGTTACAGAATTTTGTTGTATATACAGTGTGGTATAAAAGAAGGAACATAATCCTGGAAAGAATAAACAGAGCTAGAAAAATTGAGACATACCCAAAGGAACATGGTATAATTGTATAGCCAGAGGACTTATTATTCAAGAGAGAGGCAATGAGAAAGTAGATAGCAAATCAGAAGATAACTCACATTTATGTGGTGCTACATTTTTTTTTTCAAAGGACTTTTCTTGCAACCATTTATGGTCTATAGGGCAAGTATAATTATGCCCATTTTACAGATGATGAAACAGATTCAGGATGCTTAAATTATTTACGCACACACATTCCTAGTAGTAATCAGACCTGGGACAATACCAAGTCTAAAGTCTCTAATACAGGTCTTCTGACTTCAAATCCAGGGCCCTTTCCAGGATACTACATTATCCCTTATCAGAGTAGGGTGAAATAATCACTTGGGAAAGGACCCTAACACCATTGGCTGAAGTCCAAATGGTCCACAATTGAAAGTGTTTATCTAGGCAGGGTTGGATTGACAACAGATAGAGGTTTAATTGAGCACATAGTCATTGTGCAGAAAGCCTCAAAATAGCCTATTGGAATGGAATTAGGCGGAAGAAACACAGCCAGTGAGGGCACAGAGCAGAATTCTCAGCCACTGAACTTTAAGGGATTTGTGAGGTCATCTAATTCACTCCCTCTTTTTTTTTCAGGTGAGAAAATCAAAGCCCAGGAAGATTAAATTACTTTTACACTTTGCACACTTTACAGGCAGAATTTGAACTGAGGTCCTCTGACTCCAGAGTCAGTGCTCTTTCTGCTGTATCACGCTGTTGCCAGCTAACCTAAATAGTGTTAATTACATCCATTCTTCTCAAGGCCAGTACTGTATTGATCTGAGTGTCTAACCTAGGCCTGAACATATAGATGCAGACGAAATAAACTCATCCCTCCTGGTTTGAGAGATGTGATAGACTGGCAGTCTATAACGGGTTCTAGGCCTTGAGCTACTAATAAAGAGCTGTGTAGCCTTCTATGAGTTGCTTATAACCCATGGGCCTCAGTTTCTTCATCAGTAGAATAAGAAAGTTGGCTTATACAATCCCACTTCTCATACAACTGTAAATTTTATTATTTCTGATCTCTAAATAATTTGAGAACACACACGGTATAGAGTGATGTTATTTGGACCAAGTTATCTTATGCTTTTATCGCATTTGCAAAAAAAAAATAGCTAGACCTTGGAACAGAACGTGGGAATATATCTGTACTTAATTTTCTTCATCTGCTTCTACTACTGTGCTTAAAAAAAAAAGTGTTATTCTCCTGTTGTCCCAGGACACGCATTATGTTTCATGAAGTGTCTAATATGTTTTGGGAGCATATTCAGCCAAATTCTTTGAGTGTGAAGTTACTACCTGGGAATAGATTAGTAACTTTTTGGAGGTGTGTTAGCTATTTCAAGCCAATAGTTTAATTCAGCAAAATAGGACAGCTATCATGATGATTGGCAATAAGATGTATGAAGAAAAGCTAAAGGGACTGGAATGGTTATCTCTAACTAATAGGATGAAATTTAATAGCGATATATGTAAAGTTCTGAACTTGGGTTGAAAAAAAAATCAGGGTTATTAAGCCTGAAAAGGCTCAAGTCTTCAAGTATATAAAGGAGTCATATTTATTCTGCTGATTAACTTTTCTTTTTAGCATGGGGGCAGCACAGCTGGCACTGGAAAGTGATACAAAGGAAGTAGTAACTTCTGGTACACCTTTCTCAAGTCCAAAGATCACCTCACTGCATTTTGTTTCCAGTGATATTTGCAAATGGCACTACTTGTTTTAAATTGTTCTCAAAAATTATTTTCTCTTAAAGTTATTTATGTTTGGGGGCATCTAGGTGGTGCAGTGGATAGGATACCGGCCCTGAAGTCAGGAGGACCTGAGTTCAGACCAAACACTTGACACTTACTAGCTGTTGCCCCAGTTGCCAAAAAAAAAAAAATTATTTGTTTGGCTACTTTAATGGAAATAGAGCTTTGGTCATAAAATGTGTCATAAGGTATTATTCATAAATATACATCTAGGTGGGTTGTAGCAGAGAACCAACATGAAAGATATTAGCCATTTTGCAAAAGAAGACACAAAATAAAAAAATAAAGTAAAAACATATATTTACCTCACTCTGCATTGAGTTCATCAGTTCTCTGTCTGGAGGTAGATAGCATTTTTAATCGTGGGTCCTTTGGATTGTCTTGGATCACTGTTTTGATCAGAGTAACTAAGTCTCTCACTGTTAAACATTGGATTTTTAATTTTTTTTTAAAAATTCCTCTTTCTATAATAGTTATCAGATGGAGGGCTTATACTATCATTGTTGAATAACAAATTCAAAACAGGTGATTAGTAAATACAAATCACTAACAGAAAAAAAAATCAGATCATGACCATGATTTATATTAATCTTGGTTAATTATTAAGTTCATCTCATTTCCCTATTATCTTTTCATTTTTAGTGCTTCAATGACCATGCTGTTAAATTTTATGCATGAAGTTACATGATAAAAACTCAATCATATATTTGCATTTTGTAAAAGCTTGGATGAAACTAAATTATGCTACTTGTTCAATATGCGTAGTCATGTAGTGTTATCTATCTTCCAATCTACATATGTATAAAGTGTATATCACTACACTATCTAGGCACTCAAGCAACAAGTAAATTCCTGAATCTGGTTAATATATTCAGCAAGCAAGACTTTATCAATATCTGGCATCTGCCTTTATTTGGTAAGTTCATTTGAACTTACCAAAGGTGCATGGTGACCTTTGATAATTTTTGTGGTTACTTAGTATTCTCAGAGGTTTTATATTCCATGTATAATATAGCATATTTTAATATTCTTATCCATTTCTTGCCCTTCTTGGTTTTTATATGCACACTAGAAACCCACAACATCTACTACAAAAGAAATCAAAGCTCTTCTATTCAGACATTATAGTGTGGTCAGTCACTTGAGTAAATATTTCAAACTTGTTCAACTTTCCAAAGCTTAAGTATGCATGAGAATAGCAATATTTAAGTAGAAGATATAACCACATGAAAATGAAATAATATGTATCTTTATAGATATAGATATATCTGTATCTCTCTACATACATACATTTTTACATTATTGCTCATATACTGCTCAATAGAAAAAAGAAGCCAAGTCCTCAAAAATTGGGAAGGTTATTTTGTAAGCTAATTGCCATTTAACCTCTCTAACTACAAATATGGGGGGAAAGCATTAAAATCTGTGGTCATTTGAGGATTTCAGAAAGGTGATGATTTAGGAGGGTTGAAATACCTAATAGATACCTAATCAAATGCAAATATTTCTTTATGACATTTCTTGGTGAAAGGCTATACCAGTTACCTTCCACTGTATCATTGAAAGATGACCAAAGCCTCTGCTTGAAAACTGTGAAGAGGGGGCCACTATTTCACAAGTCATCATGTTCCTATGTTGGAAAACTTCAATTCCTCTAGAAAATTCTTAATACTTTTAATGGATATGTTATCTCATTAATGTGAGTACTACCTCCACTGGTAGAGATCTCAACCCATCCACTATCTCTGACCCTATGCAACCATTCTTCATGTCTTCTTATGAATTCTGCAGAGAGTCTACTTAGCATTTGAGGGGCCTTCCTCTGTATTTCTGAACATTGTTTGGAAATCATTAAAGAATGATTAATTATCACTTAAGGCAGTTAGGTGGCCTTAAGAACACTGGGTTGGAGTTAGGAAGATGTGAGTTCAATTCCTTCCTCAGATACTTACTGTCTGTATGTTCCTGGGCAAGTCATCTAAAATGTCAATATTTCAGTCTTAGTTCTCTCTTCCATAAAATAAGGTAATAATAGCACTTATATCACAGGGTTTCTATAAGCATCAAGTGAGTATGTATATACACACATATACTCTTGATTTTATGTAGGTAGATATAGATATCTATTATCTCTCTGTGTATCAAAAGCAAAAGAGTATATATGTGTCTATATACATACTCATTTGATGACTACATATACTCTTTTGATTATGGATAGATATAGAGATAGGTAGATAGATACATAATCAGAAAAGTACATGTGTGAATACATACTCATTTGAAGATCACAGAAATCCTGTATAAAGATATCTCTATATGCACATATAAATAGATATAAAGATATGCACATACATATACACATATATGTATGCATAAATATACACACATACACAGAGTGACAAAGAGACACATGAACGGGGTGTTCAAGGAGGAGTAGCACCTCTGGCATGAGAGCTTGCAAAGCATTTTTCAGGACTGCTCATCCACCTTTGGTGTCTGCCTTTCATCCTACACTCATCTGTGGCTTCAAGAAGCTGTAACATGAGCAGCAGCCACACTCTAACAAAACTTTCCAAATAGGTGGTTGAGGGTAACCAACAAGCCTCAAACCCATCGGTGAATTAGGGGAATGCCTACCCCAAGCATGAGAAGACCTCCCCAGTAGAATGGGTGGATGAGAACAATTTTTTCCAGTGGCCATGAAGGTGGCTGAAGCAGGCCCTATAGGGTACTTAGAGCTTGCTCAGACATTGATGACACCAAAAGCATCCACTGCATCCCGAGTCATCACTAGTCATCTTGACTTTTGTCTTGCCATTGAACTTCAGTGACTCTGAAAGAAAAGTGTGAGGCTGACAACTTTGTGCAACTTTGCCTCACTTCAATTCAATGCAAGTCAAGACATCACCCCATAATGTCATTAGTCCTCTTTGAAATGAAGGTCAAATAGCAGAGAGACACACAGAGACAGAGAGATAGAGACAGAAAAGAGAATGAGACCTTTGCAAATTTTAAAGGACTCTAAATATGAGCTACTATCAGTTATCCCTCACTCTTAACATATAATTGTCCTACCTCATTCTCTGGTTATACATCTCTGATAACAGTCTTTATGCCTTTTCTGTTACAAGCCTTCTTTCTGATAAAATGCTTTACCCTATTCACACTCATCATATACCTTTCTATTTCCCTTTTAACTTAGAGACTTCATCAGAGACTATAGTAATCTGTAAATCAAAGCAAGTCACTCAGTCTATAAATATTTGTTAAATGATTAATATTGCCAGACACTGTGGTGAATAGAGGGTACAAAGTAAGGATACACAGAAAGGCAAAAACATTTTCTGCCCTCAAGAAGCCTGAATTCTAATGGAGAAGATAAAATGCAAATAATTAGATGTATAGAAGATGTATACAGAATACATGGAAGGTAATCTCAGAGGTAAGAGGCACTACCAGCTGAAGGTGGGGCTGGCAAAATCCTACAGGAAGCAAGATTTTAGCTGAATCTTGAAGGATGCCAAGGAAACCAAGAGTTGGCACCAATAAAATACTGATATTTTAAAACATGGGATTTTTTTTTAATTTCTTGGAGAAGCTTTGGGCCATTAAAAGCACTATGTAATTTACCGAAAGCAATCTGGCTCATTTTCCTCCTGTTGTACAGTTCTGGATCCAGCTGCAGTGTTTGTCCAAGATTTGATTACTAATTACCCGTTGTTTTGGTTGTCCATCCATTGCATATCATAGTCTGAACAATAAGTATTTTTCAACCATTTGGTTAGGCTAAATGCTTTTAAATTTTTACTAAAGTATCTCATCTAGGCATCTCTTCAATGTTGATGGGCTTGGTTTGATTAGCACATTGTTGTCCTCGGATAGGAACATCTGGAGGCCCTCATGATCAATAGGAGATCCCTCATATTTAAACTCTGTGTTAGATATCCTCTACAAAAGTGGCAAAAACTGTTAATGAGCCTCAGCTGAGAGTAATGAAACTATCACCCCTGTCATTTCTTATAGCAAAAGAGTACTCTCTCACAATCATATACCACAACTTGTTTAAACCATTCACTGATGGGCATCCCCTCAATTTCTAATTCTTTTACACCACAAAAAGAGCTGCTACAAATATTTTTGTACAAATAAGTACTTTTCTTTTTCTTTTTTACTGATCCCTTTGGGGTCCAGGCCCAGTACTGTATTACTAGATCAAAAAATATGCAGTTTAATAGCTTGTTGGACATAGCTTCAGATTGTTCTCCAGAATGGTTGAACCAGTTCACTACTCCACCAACAGTTCATTAATGTACCTGTTTTCTCTTATCCCCTCCAGCATTTGCATTTCTGATAGGTGTGAAGTGGTACATCAGAGTTGTTTTCAATTGCCTTTCTCTAATCAATAGGGATTTAGAGGTTTTTTCGTATGATTATAGATAGCTTTGATTTCTTCTGACTTGTTCATATTTTTTGACCATTCATCAGTTGGGGAATGGTTTTTATTTTTATAAATTTGAATCAGTTCTAAACTTAGTATATACTAAAGAAATGAGGCCTTTATCATAGAAATGTGATGTATTTTTATTACCTTTTTATCCATAGTGCCTTTTAGCAAAATGTAGTTTCCCTGCTTGTCTCTTTTAATTAGGTCTATTTTTGCTTTTGCTTTGTCTGAGATCATGATTGTTACGCCTGCCTTTTTTATGTTAGCTGAAGCATAATAGATTCTGCTCCAGCCATTTATTTTAGCTCTGTGTCTGTCTTTCTGTTTCAAGTGTGTCTCTTACGCACAGCATATTGTTGAATTCTGGCTTCTGACCCATTCAGTTATCCATTTCTATTTTATGAGTTAGCTCATCTTATTCATGTTCACAGTTATTATTGCTGTGTATTTTTCTCCATCCTCTTTTCTGATCTGAGGCATTATTTTAAAGTTGTATGGAGGGGAATGTTGGGAGAGTTCAGCTGGGTACAGGCCTGTCTTCCACTATCTTGGCTTTGTTCCTTAACAATAGTCGTTAATATTTCATATTCCACTAGCAATGAATTAGACATTTCAAATTGTTGGAAGCCATTAGGGTAGACCTTGGTATACCAGTTTTGTTTTGTTCAGTTGTATCGGTCATATCCAATTCCTCTTGACCCCATTTAGCATTTTCTTGGCAAAGATCTAGAATAGTTTGCCATTTCCTTCTCTAAATATATCAAAGCAATCATTTAACAAATATCCTAGTAAGGCCTGGAAGAGTTAATGCAAGTCACAGAAGAATGAAACTGTAAATCTAAGACTCAACTTAAAATGATATATTTTTTTTGAGGTTTGGAAGGTGAGAATCTCTTTCTTTGTGTAAAATTCATCATTGCCCCCAAGCATGGAAAGTTTTGGTCCAAAAGGTGAATTTGAGAATGGATGAATAATGTTTTAAAAATCAACAAATAGTTTTTTTTTCCTGAGTCAGAGTAATTCCTTTTTTCACAAGATGTTAGAGAAAGAAGAGATCATCTAGTTCAATTTGACAGATAAGGAAATAGGATCTTGAGAAGACAAATAACTTGACTACCATAAAAAAGCTTTAATACCTATGTGACAAAGCTAGCATTCAAACCCATGTCTCCTGTCTCCTCGTGTAATACTTTTCTACCACATGATGGACAATGATCAGATCTTTCAGAAGTTGAATGAATTTTGAAAAAAAAAACTCCATAGGCTTCCAAGAAAAGGGAAGGAATATGCTCCTATAACCCTGTTGAACATATTAAGTCTTTTTTTTAGAAATAATGAACTTTTTTTTTAGTATCATGAACTTCTGAAATGTCACAGTATTATGTATGTAGTCTCCAAAGAGACTAAGTGACCAGACTCAAAGAGTAATGATTAACATGTTGCTATCAGCCTTGATAGAGAGAGTCTGGGGGGTTGGTTGAAAGCTCTAGGATCTGTTCTTGGCAATAAAGGATCCTCATTTTAGAGCCAGAAGAGGTCTTGGAGGCCATCTAGTCCAACTAACTTATTTTACCGTGCCCTGGAAAGACTGAATAATTTGCTCAGTGTCACACAACTATGTGAATCCAGAATGTGAATCCAGGTCTTCTGGACCGTAAGGTCAGCACTCTATATACTCTGCCACACTTGTTTTATTAATGCTTTCATAGAAGTTTCTTTGTCCAAGGGTTGCTAGTGTTCACCTTGTTAAATACAGGCACTAGAAACTAGATACTCACTTTGAACATTAACCTTGTTAAGGGTATAGTTATTTCTCAGAAAGTTGAAACAACTTCAGTATGGTGTCAGCATGGTTGAAGGCATAGCAGAGAAGTCAGAGTGCCATGTTTGAAATGAATTCTCGCCAGAGAAGTAGATGAAATGAATATCTCTACCCTTTACAACACTTCTTCCTGCTGGATTATTTCTTTGGAAAATGTTGCTAAATTCCAGAAAACATGGTCCTGTTTCTCGGTTTACCTTTAACTTTCCTTATGTAGCTCTTGGTTGAAGTTCAGATAAAAATAATCAGTACAATCAGAAACAGTTGCACAGAACAAGTCAGTTTGCAAGTATTTTAATCAAGCAAAGGTTACACTTTATCTTTTTCATTAGCCACAGCCTAATATGTTTAAGATGTATGGCATACCAGGGACTATATTTAATTGTTTTTTTTAATAGTCTGAAGCTTCATCTACACAACATAAAACAAAGTGGTATTGTGGTGATTATCCCAATGCTATAGTAATCAAGCTAGCCAAATCAGAGAATTCAAGTCCCAAAGTGCTTCCATGGACAGAATTAACAAGTTTTCATCATTAGTATTTAGGATCCAATTTCTCATAGTTCTTTGTCAGATTTTATTTTTGCACTTCACCATTTTCTTCCCTATATAGTAGCTATTTATAATGTTTCTTGTGTCTTGGTTTCATTTAACTGGATTTAGACACAAGTGATGTGTGTTTAAACCATACCTTGGGTATTTACTTAGCTATATGATCATTAGTGACTCACTTGAACTCTCAGAGCTTCAATTTAATCACCTCTAACATGGGATAATGATACTTGTATTTAGTTCAAAGGCTTGTTGTGGGGAAAATGCTTTCAATTCTTAAAGAACTATATAAACATGAATTCTCATTGTCATCACCATAGCTTCATTCTTCTCAACTTGTATCAGTGGATATCAGATAGAAACAATCAGGGACAGGTTGCTATTCTATTATTTATTGTTCTCTTGTTAATATTCTATAGAGTATTGAATAGGTGGATGAAATGACTGTTTTCTATAATTAGATAAAAGCATTGGGATACAAGCTCCTTACCTATGGGTACACTAAAAGCATCTTTGGGAAAACTCCAGTAGCAGACAGGATGATGGGAATGCTATACATGTAACTTACCCTATTTCCTCATGATTTTCATTTTTTCCTCTGGGCTTATACGTTTTAGAAACTTTTTTATTCCATGTAGTTTAGAGGTTGGATGTTTCACATGCAACTATTAAAAACATTCTTGAATTGTGTGAATCAGGATGACAAGTTTTGTCTGTGATGGTGTTCAGATTCTAGCGCAGTTATTTTTGTTGAATTTACCAAGGATATTTTGACATTTGTATTTGTAACATGGGGATATGTCATTCATCTATTAATCAAAGATAACAAGTTTCTAAAGTATAATTGTGTCTTTTTCAGTAAGCTTTTTTTTTCCAATTTTTAAAATCCAGCAGTAGTATGTGAAATACTTCCTACCATAATCTGGATGGATTTATACGTCCAGTCTCCTTAAGAATTGTTGTTGTTCAGTTGTTTCAGCCATGTCCAACTCTTCATGACCCCATTTTAGGTTTTATTGGCAAAGATACTAGAGTGGTTTGCCATTTTCTTCTCCAGCTCATTTTACAGATGAGGAAACTAAGGCAAATGGGGTTAAGTGACTTGCCCAGGGTCACATGGCTAGTAAGAATCTCAGTCCAAATATGAACTCAGATCTTCCTCACTCCAGGCCCAGCACTCTACCCACTTTACTTAAGAATTACCTTTCTATAATTTTGGTGGCAATGACTGGGTGTTGTATCACCATAATAAATCCCTATAGTTTTATAAACAAATCCACCTGATGGTGATAATTAAACTTCTGTATGTTAGGGTCTGTTTCTTATTTAATATTTATACTTATAGTGGTGTATGCAGTAATTCGTACATAGGAGGTATTTATAGATTTTTTTAAATTATCAAGCATTTATTTTCTTGTCTCTTCCTCCCTCCCCTGCCCAACAAAACAAACAAAATAAACTCCCACATTGTCCATTCCCAAAAATGTATGTTAAAATCTATATCTTGAGTCTATCATGCATCTGTCCTGAAGTGGGTAGGATCCTTCATCATTAGTCCTCCGGAACTATACTTGGTCATTGCACTGATCACAGTAATTAAGCTTTCCATAGTTTCTTGTCATTACAATGTTGTTATAAATTGTGATCATAGTTCTACTAACTTCACACTGCAAGACTTCAAGGATTTCTCAGTAAACTGTTCATATCCTTTAAGCACTAAGGGAATGGCTTTTATTCTTATAAATCTACTATATGCAGATATATGTATATATATATATATATATATGTATACATATGCGTGTGTGTGTGTGTGTGTGTGTGTATGTGTGTGTGTGTGTGTATCTTAGGAATGAGATCTGTATGAAAGAAACTTGCTGCAAAATTTTGGATCTTTTCCCCCTAGTTAATTGTTTTTGGCTTCTTTGGTTTTATTTGTGCAAAATGTTTTTAATTTCGTGTAATCAAGATTGTCCATTTTAACTCCTGTGATCTTCCCTCCCCACCTCCCCATCCCCTCACCCCCACTCTTCCCCTTTCCATAGATCTGAAAAGTTTGTTGTTTTATTTACATTGCTGTGGTCATTGTGTGTATTGTTTTCTTGGATCTCCTTATATTATTTCAAATCAGGTGATATAAATCTTTATGTGATTCTTTGTGTTCTTCATGTTTCTTTATTAGAGCACAGTAATATTCATAAATCAAAATTGCTTACTCATTCCTCAAACAACAAACATATTCTATTTCCAGTTCTTTGATACCATTTATAAATATTTTGCCATATATGGTGACTTTCCTTTCATCGGTGACCCCCTTGAAGTTTATACTTAGCAGTGAAATCCCTGGGTCAAAGGGTATGGATATTTTAGACCTTTTATTAGTGGAATTCCAAATTAATTGCTTTATAAAATTTGTTATTCAGTCATATTCAGTGTGTCCAACTGTTTGTGACCCCATTTGGAGTTTTCTTGGCAAAGATACTGGAATGGTCTGCCATTTCCTTCTTCAGTTCATTTGACAGATGAGGAAACTGAGACAAATAGAGTTAAGGGACTTGCACAGAAAGATGAGTCTTCCTGACTCTAGGCCAGGCACTCTCTTTACTGTACCACCTAACTGCCTACACTTTACAGAATAGTTATAGACTTATTCAGAGCTCCATCAGCAATGCATTAGTGTGTCTTTCATTTCATACCCCTTCCAACACAGACTATGCCTGGCTTTTGCCTTTTTGTGTGTGATAATTTTCTGGGCATGAGGTGAAACATTACAATTATTTTGATTTTCATTTCTCATAGAATTAATGATTCTTTCATATTGTTATGTAAAAAGGGCAGCTGGGGGGTGCAGTGCATAGAGCACCAGCCCTGGATTCAGGAGGACCTGAGTTCAAATCTGACCTCAGACACATAACACTCCCTAGCTGTATGACCCTGGGCAAGTCACTTAACCCCATTGCCTAAAACCAAAAACCAACCAACCAAACAAACAAACATATTGTTATGTAGAGTTTTCAGTTTTTCCTTTGAGAACCCTTTGCTCATATCCTTTGACCACTTATCAATTAAGGTACAAGATGAAATGAAAAATTGATTAAAATGTAAAATCTGCTGAGGTAAATAACTCTCTGCTTCCACCCTGCAGGGATCTTTCATTTTCTCCACATACTTCCCACAGTCTTCATATATTCAAACAGTCAAGCTTTTATAATCACATAGATTTTTGAAACATGTAAGAAAATATTAAGAAAAATAGATGAAGCCTGCTACATTGTCAGGGCTGACTAGGAAATTTCTCCCCCTCTCCAAAGATATGCCTGAAACTTGTAAAGAAAAGAACTCTGGGGAGGGAAAATGCTCACACCCCTACACCCTCAGGCATTTAAAATAAGTAGTTTTCCCCTAGCACAGCAGCTGAAAGGCACTAGAGATTATCTACAACTCAAGAACTCATTTCTCTTTGAAGCTCCCAGTTGCTCCAACTACTGCTGCAATTTACTGGCACCACTCCCTTGCTTCTGTTTCAACCACTGCTACCACCATCTTGTTCCAGAAGTCTGGCTGTAAGGTCAGAGAAAAAGAAATGGAAGAAGGAAGTGAAAAATTCAGATAATTAGCATCATTTTATTCTACTACATGGTTTCTGCCCCTTGGCAATCATTTTCTTTTTAATTTAATGCCAGAACCATCAGAAATCAATATGATGTCTCTCCTCCTTGCTACATCCCTTCATGTGGTCAAAGGATCTCCACAGACATGAGTAGAAGCATTAAGCCAGAGTAGGCATAGTAGCAGCAATAGTGGTCACAGCCAAAGAACTGGTAGTAGGCCTTGGTGCAAACAATGTCCAATGAATGAATGTTCCCATAAGCCTCTACACCAGAGAGAAGAGAGTAGCTGAAAATAGTTATTTTACATAAGAGTTTCTTGATCTTTTTGTGAGCTTTTGGTTACTCAAGTCACAAGATACCCTGATATTTGTGATACATGTGAGTTTAATGCAAGAAATAGCACTGGGGAAGAAAAGGATATTAAGAAGGAAAAGCTGACATTTAGATAGCATTTTAAAGTTGGCAAAAACACTTTTTCCTTAATAACTTAATAAGGCAGCAGGGTGGAGAGGCTAAAGAGATGGCCTTGGACTTGGAAAGATTCCCTTCTGCCACATACTGGCTGTATGATCAGAACTAAATCATTTAACCTCAAAATGCTCCAGGCAACTCTGAGAAAAGGTGCTGAACTGCATTATTAAAGGGAGATTCCTCATCTGGGAGTTCTCCACACCAGTGAAATCACAGACCTAGTGTCTCTTGTCCTCTAGAATGTTTTACATAATTTCATTTGATCCTTACAACAACCCTATGAGGTTTATCCAAGGCTCAGACAGGGGGTTGTCATGTGATCTGCCTCTGCTCATTCACTCAACTTGTGAGTGTCAAAGGCAAAAACTGAACCAATATATTCCTGACTTCAAATCCAGGAATATATCTACCATCCCACACTATCTGGTCCCATTTTGCACTTAGTCATGAAGTGCCTTATGTAGAGAAAGGAAGGCCAAGGGATGGAACATACTACATGTAAGTAGGGGATATGTAGAAATGGGGAACAAAGATCATGCTTAAAGGCTTAAATTTGAGAATCAAAAGGTCAGAGAAAAGAATTTACAAGGAAGTTAGGATGGGCATAGTAAAGATAATGGACCATGTAGTCACAGAAAATAACAGTTCAAGTCCAGTGATTTAAATGTTAAATAAATGGATCTCAGTAAGTAATGGGAAAACATTATATCATCTCAAGTGCTGTCAGAAAAAAAGAAAGAAAAAGAAACACAGAGAAAATATTTTTCTTGTCTTCAAGAAATTTATAATCACTATGGACACTATTTCACTCCTTTTCCTCCCAGCTTTATTTCATTCATGACCACATTTAAGGACGTCCGTTCATCTTTCCTCTTTCTGGATTTTTCTGGTGCAGCGATTCAAGGGAACAACACATTGTTTTGGTACTTTCTTGGTACTGAGTCTTCCTCCTTTCCTCAGAGTAAATGACTATACTTTTTGTCCTATATAAAAGTGAGATTCATTCTTTAAATCTTTTATTTTATCATGGTGATGAGCAACAGTAAGCATTTTCAAATAGCTGTGTATATTGCTTGTGGCAGACTAGACACCTAGTAAAATGCTAGTTGGTTGATGTATAACTGCAAATGCATAAATACTTAAAGGTGTCCCTGATCTTATCAATGTGAGTGCTCCCTCCACAGGTTTAGATGACAGCCCATCCATTCCTTCTCTTTCTGTATGACTTTCATTCATGTACTCCCACAAATTCTAAAGGATTTTTCCCAGCATGCTGGATTCCTTCCCTAGGCCTTTTTAAAATTTCATGAGTAAAAGAAAAGCATTACCGCTTTTGACATATAGCCATCCTACTTCCTTCTCTAAAAACATGTTTTCTTGATTTTATCTGTTCTACAACCTGCTACCCACTATGTATCTTGCTATTGCTTTTCTGCTGAAAATTTTTATTTGTCATAAATCATAGTATTCTAAAATTTGGAGTCATATTCTGGGAGTATTTATCACTTTAAGGTTTGCAAAGTGCTTTTCATATGTTAACTTGATATTTAAAAAAAATTGTTGTGTTTGCTTGTTTTTTTTTTCCAGAAAAGATTTTGGGATCATTTAAAGTGTTGTACCATTTCCTAAATGTCATTAAGTCTGATGTTTTCCTCTTCTGTTCCAGTTTATTATCCATTGACAGTGCCTGTCCAAAATATTAGTAGTGATGGACTAATCCAATAGGCTCCCCATATACCTCTATTTTATTATCTGGACAATTTGCGTTTTCTATTTGCTTTGATTTTCCAGTGTGGATTTCTAGTAAGCCAATCCTTTTTGGGTAGTGGTGGATCTCACTGAGGAGACCTGGAAATCATTTATAGATGTATATTTGCAAATTGTATTGTGCCTCAGTGATTGATTTGCAAGTTTATTTAACAAATGGAGGTGGGAGAAGGAGTCTCAATGGACTATGTAAAATCTAGTAAATGGTAGAGTAAGAACTAGCATACTTGCCTCTAAAAAGAATCTCTAATAACCTCAAGTAGACAAAGCAAAATTGCACATTTTTGCACTCCATCATGAAAATTACATTTTATAAGCACTTGCATTACACATTATAAAATAAAATGGGCTTTGTAATGTTAATTACCAAAAACAGAAGAACACCTAGGTTTATGAATATTTTGCTAGATTAGACAACCCCCCCAAAAGGTTTAAGATTGTAGTTAGTCATGTGAGAATGAGAATGAACAAATTAACAACTTGAGTTTTAGACTGGTGTTGCCAAAATTTGGCCGTCTTCCTCTGGGAAGTTTTATGGAGGATTTATGGAAAAAGGCATAGACAAGAATTACAAGGAATCAAATGTCATGGGGGGAGGGGTTATCATATGCATAACGAAGTACCTTGCATATGTTGAGTAATTAAGAAATGTATATTGAATGGCAACATTTCCACATTAATCGTGTTGTGAAAGAAGAAACAGAATAAAAGAGGAAAGCCACGAAAAACAACAAACAAAGTGAAATAATATGCTTCAATCTGTATTCAGGCTCAGTGGTTCCTTAAATTTGGATAGCATTTTCTGTCATGAGTTTTTTGGAATTATTTTGGATGATTGTTTTGCTGAGAAGAACTAAGTCAATCATAGTTGATCATCGCACAATGTTACCGTCACTGTGTATAATGTTTTCCTGGTTCTGCTCCTTCACTCAGCATCAATTGGCTCATGTTTGTCTTTCCAAGTTTTTCTGAAATCCACCTGTTCATCATTTCTTATAGCACAACAGTATTCCATTACATTCAAATGCCACAGTTTGTTCAGCCATTCCACAACTGATGGGCATCCCCTGCATTTGTAATTCTTTGCCACCATAAAAAGAGCTGTTATAAATATTTTTGTACATGTAGGTACTTTTCCCTTTTTTGTGACCTTTTTTTGAAAAAGACCTAATGGTGGTATTGCTGAATCAAAAAGTATGGATAGGGGCAGCTAGGTGGAACAGTGGTTAGAGCTCTAGCCCTGGAATCAGGAGGACTTAAGTTCAAATCTGGCCTCAGACACTTACTAGTTAGGCTGTATGACCCTGGGTAAGTCAGTTAACCCCCATTGCCTCTAAAAAAAAAGAGTATGCACAGTTTGATTGCCTTTTGGGCATAGTTCCAAGTTGTTCTTCAGAGTGGTTGGATCAGTTCACAACTCTACCAGCAATGTATTAGTGTTCCAATTTTTCCACATCTTCTCCAACATTTACCATTTTCCTGTTTTGTCATATTAGCCAATCTGATAGGTATGAGGTAGTACCTCAGAGTTGTTTTAATTTACATTTCTCTAGTCAATACTGATTTAGAGCATTTTTCCCATGACAATAGATAGCTTTAATTTCTTTATCTGAAAACTTCCTGTTCATATCCTTTGACCATTTATCAGTTGGGGAATGACTTGTACTCTTATAAATTTGACCCAGTTCTCTATATATTTGGGAAATGAGGTTTTTATCAGAAACACTGGCTATAAAAATTGTTATGTTTCTGCTTTCCTTCTAATCTTCATTGCATTGGTTTTGTTTGTGCAAAACCTTTTAATTTAATATAATAAAAATTATCCATTTTGCATTTCATAAAGTTCTCTATCTCTTGTTTGATCATAAATTCTTCCATTCTCCATGGATCTGACAGGTAAACTATTCCTTGCTCTTCTAATTTGCTTATAGTATTAAATTTTATGTCTAAATCATATGCCCATTTTGACCATATCTTGGTATATGATATGAAATATTGGTCTGTTCCTCATCTTTGCCATACTATTTTCCAGTTTTTGCAGCAGTTTTTGTCAAATAATGTGCTATTATCCCAGAAGCTGGAGTCTGAGTTTATCAAACACTAGATTGCTATAGTCATTTGCTGCTGTGTCTTGTATACCTAACCTATTTTACTGATCCACCATTCTGTTTCTTAGCCAGCACCAAATAGTTTTGATGATTACTATTTTATAATATAGTTTTAGATATGATATGGCTAAGCTACCTTCCTTTGCATTTTTTTTTCATTAATTCCTTTAATATTGACCTTTTGTTTTTCCAGATGAATTTTGTTACTATTTTTATAGCTCTATAAAATAAGTTTTTGGTTGTTTGATTGGTATGGCATTGAACAAGGACATTAAATTAGGTAGAGTTGTCCTTTTTATTATATTAGCTCAGCCTACCCATGAGGAATTAATATTTTTCCAATTGTTTGGATCTAATTTTATTTGTGTTATTTGTGTTAAAAGTGTCTTGTGATTGTGTTCATATAGTTCCTGGGTTTGTCTTGGCAAGTAGACTCCCAAATATTTTAAATTGTCTACAGTTACTTTAAATGGAATTTCTCTTTCTATCTCTTGCTGTTGGGCTTTGTTGGTAATATATAGAAATGCTGGTGGTTAAATTTCTAGTACAATATTGAATAATAGTGGTGACAATGGGCATCCTTGTTTCACTCCTGATCTTATTGGGAAGGCTTCTAGCTTATTTATCCCCATTACAGTTAATACTTGCTAATGGTTTTAGGGAGATTACTACTTATAATTTTAAGGCAAATTCCATTTATTCCTATGTTCTCTAGTGTTTTTAATAGGAATGGGTGCTGTATTTTCTCAAAAGTCTTTTCTGCATCTATTGAGATAATCATATGATTTCTGTTGGTTTTGCTATTCATATGGTCAATTATGCTGATATTTTTCCAAATATTGAACCAGCCCTACTTTCCTGGTAATATCCCACCTAGGATTTAGGGTTATAGTTAGGTGTATTGTTATCCTCATGATAAATTGCTGTAATTTCTTTGCTAATGTTTTATTTAAAATTTTTGCATTAATATTCATTAAGGAATTTGATCTATAATTTTCTTTTTCTATTTTGGCTATTCCTAGTTTAGTTATTAATACCATATTTGCATTGTAAAAGGAATTTGGTAGGACTCCCTCTTTTTCTGAATAGCTTCTATAGTATTGGAATTAATTGTTCTTTAAATGTTTAGTAGAATTCATTTGTAAATCCATCTGGCCCTGGAGATTTTTTTCTTAGGGAGTTCATTGATGGGTTGTTCAATCTCTTTTTCTGAAATGGGGGTTAAGTATTTTGTTTCCTTTTCTGTTATTCTAAGCAATTTGTATTTTTGTAAATATTCATCCATTTTACTTAGATTGTCAGATTTATTGGCATATAATTGGGCAAAATGGCTCCAAATTATTGCTTTTATTTCCACTTCATTCATGGTGAATTCACTCTATTTTTGGTAGTGGTAATTTGGTTTTCTTCCTTTTTTTAAGCACAGTAATCAAAGGTTTATCTGTTTTTTTTTCATAAAGCCAGCTCTTAGCTTTATTTGTTAGTTCAATACTTTTCTTACTTTCAATTTTATTAATCTTTCCTTTGAGTTTCAGAATTTCTAATATGATGATTAATTGGGGATTTTTAATTTTTTTTCTAGTTTTTAAAAATTGCATGCCCAATTCATTGATCTGCTATTTCTCTATTTTATTCATGTAATCAATTAGAGATATAAAATTTCCCCTAAGTACTCTTTGGCTGTATCCCATAAATTTTGGTATGCTCTCTCATTATTGTCATTCTCTTTGATGACAATATTGATTGTTTCTATTGATTTGTTGTTTAATCTACTCATTCTTTAGGTTTAGATTATTGTTTCCAATTAATTTTTAATTTGTCTTTCCATGGACTTTTATTGCACATAATTTTTATTGCATCATCATCTGAAAAGGATGCATTTAATATTTCTGCCTTTCTGCATTTGATTGTGAGGTTTTTATGCCTTAATACATGGTCAATTTTTGTGTAGGTGCCATGTACTGCTGAGAAAAAGGTATATTCTTTTTGAACCCTATTCAATTTTCTCCAGAGGTCTATCATATCTAAATTTTCTAAAATTCTATTCACCTCCTTAACTTCTTTCTTGTTCATTTGGTGGTTAAATTTATCTAGTTCTGAGACTGGGTGGTTGAGGTCCCCCACTAGTATAGTTTTGCTGTCTATGTCTTCCTTTCCTCTAAGAATTTTGATGCTATATCACTTGGTGCATATATATTTAGTACTGATATTGTTCATTGTCTATGGTGCCTTTTAGCAAGATGTAGTTTCCTTCCTTATCTCTTTTAATTAGATCTATTTTTGCTTTTGCTTTGTCTGAGATGAAGATTGCTACCCTTGCTTTTTTTATTACAGCTGAAGTATAATGTATTCTACTCCAGCCTTTCATCTTTACCCTGTGTATTTCTCTTTACTTCAAATGTGTTTCTTGTAAACAACATATTGTAGGATTCTGATTTTTAATCCACTCTGCTATCTGTTTCTGTTTTATGGGAGAGTTCATCCCATTCACATTCACAGTTATGATTATTGTGTATTTCCCTTTATCCTATTTTCCCCCTGTTTATACTTTTCTCTCATTCTCCTTTCACTCTGTCCCTCCTCACCATTGTTTTTGTTTTTGACCCTGGCCTCCCTCAATCTGATCTTCCTTCTATTGCCCTCCCCTCATTTCTTTTCCCCTTTCCCCCCTTTCCCTGTAGGGCAAGATAGATTTCTTTCACCAACTGAGTGTGTATGTTATTCCTTCTTTGAGCCAAATTCAATGAGAGTAAGGTTGAAACAATGCTCACCCCCTGCCTTCTTTCCCTCTACTCTAATAGGTCTTTCATGCTTCTTCATGTGCTGTAATTTACTCCATTTTGCCTCCCTCTTTCTCCTCTCCCAGTATAATCCTTTTTTTAACCATTTAATTATTTTTTTATCATAACATCAAAGTCAGTTTATACCCACACCTTCACCTTCTAACTGCTCTAATAGAGATATAATTCTCAAGAGTTAAAAGCATCATCTTCCAATATAGGGATATAAATAGTTTAACATTATTAAATACCTTGGAGGTTTTTTTCTTTCCTGTTTACCTATTTTTGCTTCTCTTAAGTCTTGTATTTGAAGATCAAATTTTCTGTTAAGTTCTGCTCTTTTCATCAGGACAATTTGAAATCCTCTATTTTGTTGAATGCCCATCTGTTCCCCTGAAAAATAATGCTCGATTTTGCTGGGTAGTTAATTCTTGACTGTAATCTTAGCTCTTTTGCCTAACCAAATATCATATTCTAAGCCCTCTGATCCTTTAAACGGGAAGCTGCTAAGTCCTGTGTAATCCTGACTGTGGCTCCTTGATATTTGAATTGTTTCTTTCTGGCTGCTTGCGGTATTTTCTCCTCGACCTGATAATTCTGGAATTTGGCTATGATATTCTTTGGAGTTTTCATTTTGGGATCTCTTTCAGGAGGTGATCTTTTAATGAGTATTTTACCCTCTGGCTCTAGCACCTCAGGGAAGTTTTCCTTGATAATTTCTTGAAAGAAGCTATGTAGGCTCTTTTTTTTTTATCATGGCTTTCAGGTAATAAATTATCTCTCCTAGCTCTATTTTCCAGGTCAGTTGTTTTTCCAATGAGTTATTTTACATATTTTTTTTCCTATTTTTCATTCTTTTGATTTTGTTTGACTGATTCTTTATGTCTTATTGGGTCACTAGCTTTCACTTGCCCAATTCTAATTTTTAATGAATTATTTTCTTTAGTTAGCTTTTTAACCTCCTTTTCCATTTGGCCAATTCTATTTTTGAAGGAGTTGATTTCTTCAGTCAATTTTTGTGCTTTTTTCCCAAGCTGTTCACTTTTTTTAAATTACCTTGCATAATTCTCATTTGTTTTCCCATTTTATCTTCTACCTCTCTTACTTGATTTTTAAAATCCTTTTTGAGCTCTTTCAAGAAGAATTTTTGGGTTTGAGACGAAATCATATCCCCCTTTGAGGTTTTGCATGTTTTGACAATTTTGACATTGTTGTTCTCTTCTGAATTTGTATTTTGAGCTTCCCTGTCTCCATAGTAGCATTCTATGGCCAGGGTTCTTTTTGTTTTTTTATTTTTTGTTCATTTTAAAAATTTGAGCTCTGCTCCTGAGATAAAGGGGAACTGATTCAAGCTTCTTGCATGGGGTCCAGGGTCTTGGTCACAGGCTTTCTGTACCAGGATCTCGAGGACTAACAGCTTGCCCACTGTAGTAGGATAGCCTGGCCTAGTCATGCCTGTTGTGCTCTGGGTTCAGAGGCTGGCAGTTTGCCTGCTGCATTGTGGCTGGAGGACTCACTCCTGGCCTACTGGCCTGCTTAAGCTGGACCATGAGGCTTTGGTTGCTGATCTGTGCTGTGGCTAAGAGTCTTCTTCTAGCTTGCCTGGGCACTGCTTGTGTTGGGCTGTGTTCTCCTTTAACCCAAGTGAGACAGAACTTTCCTGAAGTCCTTCTAAGTTATCTTGGGTTGGAAAATTGTTTCACTCCATCTTTTTGTGGATTCTGTCCCCATTATGAGACAATCCCTACCTCAATTCACACTCAGAGATTAGTTTCACTGGTAGAACACTACTCTTGGTTCAAGGCACTATATCACTAATCACTATTTATCTGTAATATACAATTAGTTTAAGGCAAAGTATGGAATGGTATAGGAAGAAGAGTAGTAATACAACATCACCCTTACAATCTTGGGGCATCCTATCCCACAAATAAATGTAAATGCATTAGCAAGAAGAATAGATTACCATAAAATTTGCAAGTAATGAAGTGCATATATAAGGAATACATAGTAGAGGTAAATACAAGGATCGGCAACACATGCTCTATTGCTGTTGGATGACAATGTTTGTTACATTGGTCCTGCCAACCTCTGTTTCACAATCTCCATTTAAGTCTGCTATGCTCAACTCTGGTCTTCACTGCTTCCAGCTGATATCATGACCCATGATACTTCTATGAATTTTTGAAAAGAAATGAAGCACACACCCCAATACAAGGAGGAGTCTCAGCTCTAGGACCTACTGTCTCACAAACTAGATCCCAGATCAGAAACTAGACTCCACAGCTAAACTCTGCACTGTATATCAATTGCATGATAACATTGAAGTTTGGCTTGAGGTAGTGGAGAAATTCCGTTCTCCACCTTGCTGCCCTCTATAAGAGGAAAATGGAAAAGGAGGAATAACACTCTCTCATCTCAACTGACACAACTCCTCCCCTCAGAACTACATGACTTGTTCTTTAATATAAGTCCAAGGGGCATGGTTGAGGCTCTAAGCTAATCAATCAAAAAATGTTTATTAAGTCATTATCAACTTCTAAGCAATTAGTATGAAGGCAAAAAGACAATTCTTCATCTCACACTCACAGTTTAATGGGGGAAACAGCATGCAAATAACTATGTACATAAAAGATATATGTAGTGTCAATTGAAGTTAATTCAGAGGAAAGACTATAGTAATAGGAAAAGGGGAAATGTGGAAAGGTAGCAATGGTTCATTCTATGAGAGGAACAAGTAGGCCAGAGTATCTGTTGCATACAGTAGGGGAGAGAAGTTGGGAAGATAAAGACTGGACAACTAGGAATGGGCCAGGTTGGGATGTGTATTAAATGGCAAAAAGAGGATTTTAAATTTAATACTGGAGGTAATTGAGAGCTACTACAGTCAGCTGTGTCAGGGATAGTTGGCATGGTTATTTTTGTGCTTTAAATAAATCACTTTGGTATCTAAGCAGAGAACAGATTAGAATGGGGAGACACTTGAGGCAGGGAAACTATCTTGAAAATTATTGTAATAGCCCAAGCATGAGATGATTCATGCCTGTACTTACATTAAAGAGAAAGTGTGTGTGTGTGTGTGTGTGTGTGTGTGTGTGTGTGTGTGTGTGTGTATGAAGAGAGAGAGAGAGAGAGAGTATATCATATGCCCATGGGACATCCAATGTAAGATGTCTAAAAGACTATTTGTGATGTAAGACTAGAGATCAGGAGGGAGATTAGACTGGATATGTACTTCTGAGAACCACCTGCATAGAAATGATAAAACTATGGGAGCTGATGAAATCATCAAGTAAGATATAGTATAGAAGAAAAATTGAAGAATCCAAGATAGAGCATTTTAGGGACACTCCTACCCTCTTCCTCTTATAATAGGCATAACCTGATTGAAGATCCAGTGAAGGAGACTGAGAATTACTAGATTATTCCCTAGGTGATATCAGTTGACTTTATTCAATCACCAAGACCCCTATGAGTTTCTTAAGTTAAGTAACTTCTTCATACTCCTTAAAGCATGAAAAACCAAATACTTATATACCTCTTTTACACTTGCCTATCAAAGTGTGAGAGGAACATCCTCTTTATGAGGTGAAAATGGCTCACTCCAAAGTCTGAAAGACGATTAGTCTTGTATTTTATTCCCTGTTCCCTGTCCCTTACATTGTGTGATCTCATCTAGTGATTTTGGGGAAGGGGTATGGTAACTGATCAAATACCTCCCACTCCCACCCATTATACTTATTTTGAAATTTTAAATGATCTTTAAACTCATTTAAGTGTTTATACATTTAATTCAGTTGAATTCAGTAAACATTTATTAAATACTTGCTATGTGCCAGGCACTGTTCCAAGCACTGAGGACAAAAGAAAGACAGCCCCTGTCCTCAAGAAGCATACTATCTAAGGAGGAAAGCCAACACAACCTTTTCTCACAGTGATAGAGGAATCAGTAAACCTAATGTGTTATGATCTCTTTCTTTTCCATGATACAATTTGTACGAAGCAAAACAAGAAGTCAAATAAAAAATAAAGCTCTGTGAAGTTAGGAACAAACAAACAAGAAAAACCTCTCCTCTTTTTAAAACAGTTTAAGAGAGACAGCATGGAGTGGTGGGACAGAGAACTAGCCCCCAAACTAGGAAGACCTGGGTTCTGGACAAGTCACTTAACTTCTCACTGCCTTCAGAAGCCTCTTTAAAACCAAGTTGCAGAAACAGTATGAGTTTGCATTTATTTGTAGAGGAAGTTCTTCACCTAGAATGCTCTCTCACCAATGAAATCACAAGTAATGCCCCAAAATAACAAAAGTAAAAACAACAAAAAAGAGCTGATATAGTAAATAGACTCCTAATCAATAAAAACAGATACATGCTTCCTTAAAAAAATAAATTGTATATTGCACATATAGAGGGAGATAATTCTACTGTGTTCTACACTGCATACACTACACATGGATTTCAGTTCTAGGCACCACATTTTAAGAGGGATATTGACAAATAGCTAGATACAGTGGAGGATAATCAGAAAGGAGATGGGGCTTAATAATATGTGCTAGAACCACAGCTGGGAATGGGGCATTGGTATACCTTAAGCAAAACCTAAAAAGTACCACCCACATGCATTTCAAAATGTCATCACGGTGGGGGAAAGGAGAGTTATTAGAATCTAGTGGAATTTTTAGACCTCTTGTTGAGTGAATGAAGCTTGATCTATCACAGAATAAATATCTATGTTCTATAGAGAGCAGAATTGTTTAATATTAAAATTGGTGTTTTTTTTAAATGCCCATCATTGTGTTCACTGCCTTTTATATTATAGGTGGCTACCCTCCAAACCTTCCATTATTCTCAGCTCTGCATTTAAGGAATGATTGAAAGAACTGGGAATGTTTTGAAAAATTTTAGGAGATTGCCATTCCTATCTTTAAATATTTGTAGTGTGGTCATCTAGAAGAGGGATTAGACAATATTTATAGCTCTAGACTGAACAAACAACTGTGCAAGTTCACAAAGTGATGGCTGTTAGTAAATACTGTAGTAGAATTTCTCCCCCCCAAAATGAAGACTGTTAAAAAATGGAGTTGGCTGTCTTGTAAGGTAATGAGTTATTTGAAGTAGACTTGAAGTAGAATCTGCCTGACTGCCTGTCAGAAATGTGAGGGCAACTCCACAATGTGGAATAACTGTTCCTCATGCCTGGAATGATTTCCTTCCTCCTGTCTACCTCTTGGCTTCCTTGGCTTCTTTCAAGGCTCAACTTAAATCCTGCCTCCTGCTAGAGGTCAATCTCAGGGGCTTTATTTATTAATGCCTTCTCTTCTGAGGTTACCTTCCATTGAATATGCATACCTCTTTTATGTGCCTAGTCAATTTCCTGTTGTCTCCCTCATTCAAATGTGAGTTTCTTGAAAGGAAGTAGTATTTAGGCCTGATGTTCCCATCACTTTGCACAGTGCTAATAAATTTATATTGATTGACTAAAAGTTCCCTTCCAACTCAGATTCTATCATTCTTTAAATCATAAATCAGATTAATTAGAATATGTAGGTGTTATTGCACAATGGTTTGTAACCTACTTTTTAACAAGTGAAAAAATTTCCGTGAATAATCATTGATTAGATATAAAAATTTAATTATCCAAAAAGAATCCTTCATGAAATGTTATTTTATTAAATGGATAATTACCAAAAATAAAAAGGTCCAAAATTTTTGGGGAGAATTTTAAAAAAAATCTTTCCTTCCCACTTCTGTTAACCATACTTATTGCAATTTACAAAAAAATTCAGATGGTGGCTTACATTTATGTCTGTTTTTTTGGTAGTTGGACAATGTGGGTGGTCATTTAATTAATATTATTATTTAGATCCATAAACTATTACCCTTGTTTAAGAGATTAGAATTCATACGCTAATACATTCAGACATTTTGTTTAGGAATAAAACTCAACAGTTGAAGTATATCATTGTAAATAAAATTATTTCAAATAAGTTTTTGGTAGCTTGTTAAATACTTGTGTTTTCTATCTATGTATAGGTTTAATTACTGATTCTTGACAAAAAAAAGTAAGGTTATCAGGAATGTGGGAACATAGAAATAATCTTATTGTTGAGGTGTAGGGGCTTACGGATGCTAGGACCCCAAAATCACAATACATGGGTCCTGTCCATAAGAACTCGACCCAAGCCTTCTTTCAGCCAAAGACAAGTTTTATTAGAACATTCTTCATATTGGGCAGACTCTTGAGTCTAAACATTAGTGAGCCATTGGCTAGATTGTAAGAACCTGAGCACCTTAATGGAGACAAGATGGACCTTATATACAGAAAGACTGTAGAAGAGATCCAGGAATGGCCAAGTAGTCTGTGGGGACTGTGAGGTAATAGAACTCCAGGGACTGTGGCTAAGGAAGAATGGAGCCTAGCCAGGATTAAGGGTGGGAAATGGCTGGGGGCCATAGGGAAGTAAAACAATGGAGGGCTAGGCTAGGTTAAGGGTAACAGAATTAGGAGATTGGGTGTAGCCACAATGAAAGGCCAATTGGTGGGATTATAACCTCTGGTGAATGCCAGAGATTTGGCCTTGTGGGAAGTCCAGGGTTTTTCCTTTCTGGAGTCCAGATTCCAACCCCATCACTATTAGATGAGCAAAACTATTGATAAAACATTAAAGTTAAGAACATAAACAACAAATTTCATTTGAAATCAATTATGAAAAACAAAGATTTGATTAGAGCATAATTTTACTTGAAAAAAAATTTGTTATATGAGGCTGTGTGATATAGTGGATAGAAATCTGGACCCAAAGGCCAACTCTGACACTTACCAGTTATGTGAACTGCTCAGTGCTCTAGGAAACTCTGTAAGGCCTCCTGGCTATTCCAGTAACAAGCCCCTGCATCTCTCTAATCTAAACATTTTCATTGGCTGTCCTCCATGCCTAGAATGCTCTCATTCTTTATCTTTACCTCCTAATTCTCCTGGCTTCCTTCAAGTCCCAGCTAAAATCTCACTTTCTACAGGAAGACTTTCCGAAGCTCTCTTAATTCTGTTGCCTTCCCTTTGTTGATTTCGTATTTATCCTGTATACAGTTTGTTTATACATACTTGTTTGCACATTGTCTCCTCCTTTAGATTTTGAGCTCCTTCTAGGCAGGGACTGTCTTTTGCCTTTCCTTGTATCCTCAGAACTTATGTTTAACAAATGCTTATAGACTGACAATGACTGAGACTAAAAGTTGCATGAAAGGTTCTCACCTATATTAGCCTAGGGAACTTCCTCACTCAGGAATACCAATAAAATCACAGGTCAATGACCTAACCTCTAAATCTTCATTTAAATTTATATTTCATAAACTTTTCAATCTATCTCATTTCCATAATAAACAATTTTACAAAAAAACCAGATCTGTAACTGATTCTTTAAGGGCAGATTTTAAAAACTGAAATCTAGTACATATAAACATCCAAAGGGGTTCAGCTTGGCAGAGATGATGAAGAGTCAGTATTGAAGCCAGGCAGAGCTGGGTAGAAATCACACCATAGCTTCCTGGGCAAGTCCCTTACTTTCTCAGTGTTCCAGCCATCTCTTTAAGACTGGAAGTTGCAAAGTAATGTTGACCTGGGTTGCTACAGAGCTTCCTCAGGTGTACCTCATACCTAGGAAATCAGAAGTCTAGTCTCTACCCCTTTTTGACCAATACTTTAATTCCAATTTATAGTTAAAGTTCAAGAAAAAAAACAATGATCTGCTTGAAATTAGAGTGCAAAAATGAATGTTGCTTTTGAAAAAGTTTAAAATATAGATGTATGTATGTGTGTAAATAAAGTGCTAGAATAATAGAAGTTTAAAGTATCACTGCATAAAAATATAAAATATATAATTTAGGAATTATTAAATATGGCAGCATATTATGTTCCATATTTTCTCCTTATTTTTCTTTTTCTCCTCTTCATCTTGGCTAAATTCCATGAAAAAGTCATCTATACTACTTGCCTCTACCTCCTTTCTTCTTGCTTTCTTCTATAACCTCTCCAGTCTGGGTCATGTTACTCTCAACTTTCCTCAAAGTTATCAGTGATTTCTTGATTGCCAAATCTGATGGCCTTTGCTCATTTCTCATCCTTCTTGATGTCTTTGCAGCATTTTGCCAATGTTGTTCATTTTCTCCTCCTCTATATTCTCTCCTTGGGGTTTTTCTGTACTCCTTTTTGTTTTCCTCTTAACCTCTCTACTCCTCAGTAAGGTGGATCTTCATCCTTGTCACATCCTCTAAACGTGAGTATCCCCTGAACCTCTGGCCTCTTGTATTTTCTTTCTACAGTAGTTTACCTGATGCTCATATCACTACTGGGAATTCAATTATCTATGCAGATGATTCCTAGATCTAAATATGTATCCTCTTCTCTGACCTGAGTTTCAGTCCACCCACCACTTCCTGTTTTGAACTGGATGTCCCATAGAAATCTCAAATTCAAAATACTCAAAACAAAACTCATTGTCTTTCCTCAAACGTCCTGCACACCAAACTTCCTTGTTATGGTCAAGGGCATCATCATCCTTCCAGTAACTGATGTTTGGCCACATTATTTAATCATAATCAACAAACATATTTTTTTCTGCCTCTGTGATATCTCTTGTACATGTCCCCTTCTCTCTACACACTCAGACACTAGTCTAGTTCAAGTCTTCATCATCTTTTGTCTGAACTAATACAAAAACCTCTGATCGCTGTCTTTGCCTGCTTTAACCCATCCTCCATTCAGCTCTCAAAATTTTTTTTATTCTAGATCTGTTCATGTCCCTTTCTTGATAAACCCTAGTGGTTCCCTATTATCTTTAGGAACTAATATAATCTTCTTGGTTTATCTTTTAAAGATCTTCAAAACCTGGCCCTTTCCTTGTCCTCACACATATTACTTCCCTCCACAGGGTATATGGTTGAGGCATATTTGCCATTTGTGGCTTTTAATTTCACCAGTATTAATGAATTAGACTTAGCACCAGTCAATCAATAGATTCAGAGGGGAGAAGAGACAGCATTCTAGGCAGGAGGAATCATGAGTACAAAAGTAAAGAAATGGGAGGTAGAGAGTAAATGAGTGAGTTAGACAGAGCAAATATTGTTGGTTTTCAGATGGCTGCCAATGTAGAGAGGTTTACTGTGGTATAGTACAATACCCTCACACTGCAGTCTGACACAGTTGAAGATAAGATTCAGACTTTTATTTGTTTTAATTTTAAGAATTTATCTGCTGTATTTATGTAGTATTTATGGTACTGTAGATTTCATGTGTTATGAAAAATGAATATTGTCTAAAATCAGTTTTTTTTATTGAGATGTCAGCATAAAAGGTCCCAAAATTCTAGGGAATTACTAGTGAGAAAAAAAATGTTTTGCATGTTACCAATTTTATTTTGTATACTGCATTTTATGGGTTATTTCATGGTTATTCTGTTAGGAGAAGTGCATATTATCAGAATTAATGTTTTATTATAAAGAATTATATGCAGAAAAGTATATTTTCATCAGTCTCTAGCAAAAGATTATAGTTGGTGGTGGTTGCAGGAACCTAACCTCATATTTCCCATAAATTCACTGTATCAACTTTCATGTGCCCCAGGAACTTCTGTGACATTAAATCCCACAATAATTGCTGATGCTTATTTATATGTGTATGTATATATCTGCACTCATCAGTGTAGATATTTACTGAGGGAAATATATATCTATATCTATCTAATTTGAGAATACTGGGCTTAGAACATGACATTCTCATGGAAAGATCTTGACTTTGTAATTCTTTTCTTCTGCTCTAATAGAATCAAAGTTTGTCCACCTTTGTGGTACACTGCTGAGGCCATCTGTTTTATTTTTCCCTGTGCTATAAAGGGTAGAAATGGGTGTTTGGAAAATGGCCATTTAAAAGATTTGTGATGGGAGACTGAAGGGATTTTATTAATTTACTACTCATTAATTTGGCTTCAGATGCCTTCAACATTCTCCTGCTGCTCATGTCTTGGCCTCTTTGGGGTTTTTTGTTTTGGTTTGTTTTTGCATTTTATTCTCTTGAGATACTCTTTAAGTAAAAAAAAAAGAAAAGAAAAACTTTGTCAGCAGTTCACTATCAACATGCAGATGATGAACCTTGAGCAGACTATGGAAATAAAATTAAAAAATTGTTAACCTTTTTTTAAAAAAAATCATTGAACAGGTATAGAATTGAATATGAAGGTCATAGAGAGAAATGAAAATTTCAGTTAGGAAGATCTGAGTTCAGGTCCTTGCCTCTGACTCTTAGTAGTTGTGTGACCAAGGACTATGCTCTTAACCTTTCACTACCCAAGGTAACTCTTTACTACCATAATTCCCAGAGAAGTTGCCTTCTACATCAAAGGATGCAGTTTCTATGAAAACTGGAAGTTTCTACCTAGATAAAATCACAGGTCCAGATCTCTTAACTATTCTAGGTTACTGACAGCCAATTTAAGATAATTTAAATGGTCCCATAATGAAAGATCTAACCAAATGCTACACTAGTTTTTCAAATTTTAACTTCAAAAGGACAAGTACTAAGTTTAAGCAAAACAAGAAATTGCTATATAATTCTTAGAGTGCAAACTCAAATTAGAAAAAATGAATTTGTTGTAATTCAATTCAACTAATATTTATCACGTCCTTATTATATGTGAGATTCTCCTCGTCTCTTGGGGTACAAAAGGTAAGGAAAGTGCTTTGAAAGACTAATTTTACAGGAGAAAACACACATACAGTTCTGAAACAAGGAAGTAATACAAAGGACAAGTGCAGGGAAAGTACTATAAAAAAAATTTAGAAGGAGTTCCCAGTGTCTTCCAGTGGATTGAAAAAAATGATCTATAAGCATCTTTCCAGCTCAAAAATTGTTTGATTCCATTTGGGAAAGTCAGACAAGAAGCCAAGTGATTGAGAATAGATATGCTGATTTGAATGGATGTCTGTATAACTTTTGATTTTATTTTTAGTTCCAAATTCTCTGCATCCCTTCAGCATTGAGTAGGCAAGAAATATGACACCCAATATAATATTCAGTAATGTAAAACAAATTTCTGCATTAGCCATGTTTTAAAAAAAAAAGAAAGCAAAAAAGTTAATGAAAGGAAAAATATATACTATGAGACCATCAGTTCTCTATCTGTTTAGTTAGCATGTTATGTTATGATTCCTTTGGAATTGTGGTGGACCACTGTATTCTCTTGGTTCTGTTCACCTCACTTTGTATGCGTTCACATCATCTTCTCAGGTTTTTCTAAAGCCATCCTGCTAGTCAATGCACAATAATATTCCCTCATATTCATGTACCATAACTTGTTTAGCCATTCCCCAAATGATGGGCATCCCCTCAGTTTCCAATTCTTCGCCACCATGAAAAGAGCTGCTATAAATATTTTGTACATATGGATTTTTTGCCCTTTTTTATTGATCTCCTTGGGGCATAGATCTGGTAGCGCTATTGCTGGGTCAAAGAATATTACAAATTGTTCTCTAGCATTTTAGAGCCAATTCACAGCTCCTCCAAGAGTGCATTGATGTACCTATTTTCCTAGATCTCTTCCCACATTTGTCATTTTACTTTTGTGAGCTAGACATATGCCGAACAGTGGCTGACAGATGGGACTGGGAAGGCCATTTTGTCATTCACTGCCAGACAGCATTAGGCAGGCCATGTTGCCATTGGGCAGTTGCTGCCAGGCTGAGGCAGGCAAGATGCTTGTGCACTTTCCTCTTTCAGCCATTGACTAGGGAATGTGGTACTCTTCTCCCTTCTCCTGTAGTGTTGCTATATTGTTTTCCATTGAAGCGCTCCAAAGTTCTTTAAGCTGCAGCAATGACCTTTATTGGTTTTGCTGAATTTTTTTTCTCTTCTTTTTTATTCTTTTTTATATCAGATGGCTAGGCAGTCATGATGGAATGGGGGGGAGTATACATTGGGAATTATAGGCAAGCTAAAACCCAAAAAATATTAATAAAAGATAAGTCTATTTTGAAAATTAACCACTTTGTTCTACTTTGTAGAAAGTAAACATTTACTTCTTGTTATTTGTGTGGAAATTTAGGATTGGCACTCAGTTCAGATACTGAGTGTGAACTGTTATTTATAATGGCTTTGTACCTCTGATAAACTGGATTTTCAGAATAAGAAAGCAAAAAAGGAATTAAATGCTTTAGTATTTGTATTTAGTATGCAGATCAGTTATGGTTTGTCTCTACTCATTTTTGTCCTAGAACTTTTTCCACATAATATGTAAAATTAGAGTTGTTAAGAAAGTACTAGTAGAACTAGAATAGGCTAAATATTTATACTCAGATAGATGTGTAACCACAATTCCATGCAATGACATCAGTTGCCAATCCACCTATGCCTGCCCATCCTGTAGGACTCTTGTCTCGATCCTCCAAAAGGTTCACCATTGAATGGGGTGTGGGGGAGGCAGAGTGTGGAGTCTACCCAACATTCAGGAGAATTCCTTGATTTCTCCCAGCATCATGAAGACACAAAGAGAATATGCATCATGTACCAGATATCTGTTCCTCTTGTTACATGATCTGCCAATCTTATTTCTTGATCGTACATTTCTTTACATCCTTTACTCTCAGTCTTCATTGTCATCTTCTTTGTCTTCATCTTTATCTTCCTCTTCATCATAATCTTCATCCTCTTCTTCTTCCTTCTTTATTTGCTTTGATACAGCTTCCTTAGATCCATGTTGTGCTTCTCCACTGTCCTTTCAGATATATTAATTTTCAATTCTCTGGTGACTATAGTGTTGCATGCAACAACCCAAGTAGAGTATTTGTTCTGAAAAGGTTCTGCCTTTGTTTTTTTTTAAATTAATTAATGTATTTTTAGTTTTGAACATTCACTTACACAAGATTTTGAGTTCCAAATTTTCTTCCCATCTCAATCCTCCCCCTACCCCAAGACAGTGTGTACTCTGAATACCCTTTTCCCTAATCTGCCCTCCCTTCTATCATCCCTCCACTCTCTTATCCCCTTCAACCCTATTCTCCTGTACGGTAAGATAGCTTTCCATACCCAAATTGAGTGTATGTTATTCCCTCCTTAAGCCAAATCTGATGAGAATAAGATTCACTCATTCCCTCTCACCTTCCCCCACTTCCCCTCCACTATAAAAGCTTTTTTTGTCTGTCTTATGTAAGATAATTTACCCTATTCTACTTCTCCCTTTCTCCTTCTCCCAGTATAATCCTCTCTCACCCTTAATTTTATTTTTAACTTATCACCTCATTCATCTTCAACTCTCTCTATGACCTCCATCTATCATGTATGTATGTATGTATGCATGCATGTATGTATGTATGTATGTATGTATGTATCTATCTATCTATCTATCTATCTATCTATCTATTTATCTATCCATCTATCCATCCATCCATATATTTTTTTCCTCCTATTGCCCTAATACTGACAAAGGTCTCATAAGTTAAAAATATCATCTTTCTGTGTAGGAATGTAAACAGTTTAACTTTAACAAGTCCCTTATGATTTCTCTTTCCTGTTTACCTTTTCATGCTTCCCTTGATTCTTGTATTTGAAAGTCATATTTTCTATTCAGCTCTGGTTTTTTTCATCAAGAATGCTTGAAAGTCCTCTATTTCACTTAGTGTCCATTTTTCCTCCTGAAGGATTATACACATTTTTGCTGGGTAGGTGATTCTTGGTTGTAATCCTATCTTCTTTGACGTCTGGAATATTACATTCCAAGCCATCTAATCCCTTACTGTAGAAGCTGCTATTGAATTGTTTCTTTCTGGCTGCTTGCAATATTTTCTCCTTGGCCTGAGAATTCTGGAATTTGGCTATAATATTCATAGGAGTTTTCCTTTGGGGGTCTCTTTCAGGAGGTGATTGGTAGATTCTTTCAATTTCTATTTTACCCTCTTGTTCTAGAATATCAGGGCAATTTTCCTTAATGATTTCTTGAAAGATGACGTGTAGGCTCTTTTTTTTTTTTTATCATGGCTTTCAGATAGTTCAATAATTTTAAAATTATCTCTCCTGGAACTATTTTCCAGGTTAGTTGACTTTCCAATGAGAAATTTCCCATTGTCTTCTAGTTTTTTCATTCTTTTGGTTTTGTTTTACAGAGTCTTGATTTCTCATAAAGTCACTAGCTTCCATTTGCTCCATTCTAATTTTTAAGGAAATATTTTCTTCAGTGAGCTTTTGGACTTCCTTTTCCATTTGGCCAACTCTGTTTTGAAGGCATTCTTCTCCTCATTGGCTTCTTGGACCTCTTTTGTCATTTGGGTTAGTCTATTTTTTTCTTTTCTTTTTTTAGTCTTTTTTTTTAATCTCTCTCTCTCTCTCTCTCTCTCTCTCTCTCTCTCTCTCTCTCTCTCTCTCTCTCTCTCTCTCTCTCTCTCTCTCTCTTTTTTAGGCAATTGGAGTTAAGTGACTTGCCCAGGGTCACACAGCTAGAAAGCATCAAGTGTTTGGTCTGAGTCTGGATTTGAACTCAGGTCCTCCTGACTTCAGGGCTGGTACTCTATCCACTGTGCCACCTAGCTGCCCCTAGTCTATTTTTTTAAGGTGTTATTTTCTTCAGTATATTTTTGGGTCTCCTTTAGCAAGCTGTTGACTTGTTTTTCATGATTTTCTTGCATCACTCTTATTTCTTTTCCCAGTTTTTCATCTATTTCTTTTACTTGCTTCTCAAAATCCTTTTGAGCTCTTCCATGGCCTGGGACTGATTCATGTAAGAGCTTTGACTTTGTTGTCTTTTTCTGGTTGTGTGTTTTGATCTTCTTTGTCACCAAAGTAAGATTCTATGGTCTGACTTTTTTTTTTTGTGCTTCTTGCTCATGTTCTCAGCCAATTATTTTACTTTTAAACTCTCTGTTAAGGTAGGGATCTGCTTCCAGTGTGGATAGTGTACTGTCCTGAGCTTAAAGGTTTTTTTGCAGCTGTTTTCAGAGATAGGGGATGGTAAATTTTCAGTTTTTCCAAGGTGGTGCGATCAGAGGTGAGGTGTTTATTCCTTTCCTGGCCTGGGCTCTGGTGTATGAGTGACCACAAGCACTCTTTTCTGTCTTGGAACTGTAAGGAGGGTTCTCTCTACACTGCCGCTACAAGCTCCACTGTGTCAGAACTCCTCTTCGCCCTAGGACCACCACCCAGAACTGCAACCCAGATCCAAGCATCGGCAAAGCAAGCGAATCCTGCCTCAGCACCAGCAAAGAGATCCCTGCAATCCCCCTCTGATCAGCCACCTCATCTCCCCTCCATCTGTGGTCTGAGCTTGGGAAGAAGCTGCCACCCCTGGGCTGTGCCAGGACTGGGTCTGGACTGAGCTCCTATCTCACTGTGATCCAACAGACCTTTCCCACTGACTTTCTAAGTTGTCTTTGGCATTTGTGGGTTGAGAAGTATGGAAACCACCATAGCTTCCCTGATTCAGTCCCCTGAGGCCTGCTCCAGGTTCACTGAGGCCTGGTCTTTGCCTACAGGACCCATGCTGAACTGTGCTCCTCTCCCAACCCAATGCAACAGACCTTTCCTATCAACCATCCAGGTTGTCTGGGGCTGGAAATTTGTTTCACTCTGTCTTTTTGTGGGTTCTGCTGCTTTAGAATTTGTTTAGAACCATTTTTTACAGCTATTTTTGAGGGGTTTGGGGGAGAGCTCAAGCAAGGCACTGCTTTTACTCTATCATCTGGGCTCTGCCCCCCTCTGCCTTTGTTTCTGGGAGAAATTATAAGTCATGCAAGAAGATTTGTAATCAGTACAATCTGCCCTTCTTTTTAAGTTTTAGGCCTAATTCATTTTCTGTTTGCAGTCTGTCCAACAAAATATATTCAGGGGCAAATTCTATAGGTTATCTATTGAACTATCTAAAATCATTTCGATTATATGGATGTTCATCTACTTCTTAAAAAAAAACTCTTAAACCAGCTTTCACTACTAACTGTTATCCTATACCACCCTCCCCTTCATATCTAATTTCCTTAAGAATTCCACCTATACTAGGTACTTTCCCTTCCTGTTTCTCACATTTAAACCTTCTACAATTTGACCGCCAATCTCATCTTTCAAATGAAACTGCCCACCCCAAAGTTACCAGTGATTTCCTAATTACCAACTTTTATTTTATTTTATTTTATTTTATTTTATTTTATTTTTTTTATTTGTTTTGCTTTTGGTGAGGCAGTCGGGGTTAAGTGACTTGCCCAGGGTCACACAGCTAGTAAGTGTCAAGTGTCTGAGGTCACATTTGAACTCATGTCCTTCTGACTTCAAGGACGGAGCTCTATCCATTGCGCCACCTAGCTGCCCCCATAATTACCAAATTTTATAGTGTTTTCTCAAATCAGATCAATCTTGACCTCTCTGTGTTATTTGACACCGTTGATCACCATTTTCTTCTGAATTCTTTCTCTTTTTTTAGGTTTTTGTTACACTGTTCTCTCCTGGTTCTTTTCCTATTTCTCCCTTGATGCTTCCTTAATTAGTTCTTCATCCATGTTATACTTACTAACTCTGAGTGTCCCCCAAGGTTCTTTCCTGGGGCCTCTTCTCCTTTTAATCTACAGTATCTCACTGGGTGTGGGTCAGCTAGATGGCTCAGTGGATAGAACACTGGGACTGGAGTCAGGAAGACTTAAGTTCAAAACCAGCCTCAGACACTTACTAGCTGTGTGACCTGGGGCAAGTCACTTAACCTCTATTTGCCTAGGAGGCAGCTAGGTGACTCAGTGGATACAGCACTGAGCCTGGAGTCAGAAAGACCTGAGTTCAAATGTGGCCTCCTATACTCACTATGTGACCCTGGGTAAGTCACTTAATTTCTGTTTGCCTTGATCCACTAGAGAAGGAAATGGCAAAATACTCTAGCATCTTTGCCAAGAAAACCTCATGGACAATATGGTCCACAGGGTCATGAAGAGTTGGACATGATCAAACAGCAACAAAAATCTCACTTGGTGATCCTATCAGCTCCCGTGGGTTCAATTATTATCTCTATGTAGACAATTCCCAGATTTTTCTATCCAGTCCTAACCTCTCTCCTGACCTATTTCCAACTGCCTCTTGGATATCTCAAACTGGATATCCAGTAGACACCTCAAATTCAACAGGTACCCAAACAGGACTCATCCTCTTTCCCCCACTCTCTCCCAACTCCGTCCAAAATTCCTTTATAGTGATAAGGGCATTATCTAAGCCTGCAGCATTGGTGTCATCTTCACTCTTCCTTCTCACTAATTCCACATATCCAATCTACTGCTACATCTTGTTTCACCTTCATAACAAATCTTGTATATGTCACCTTCTCTCCACTTGTGCAGAGTTAACCATAATTCAGGCCTTTGTCACACCTATTTGAGTATGGGATAGATTGAAATATATTCAGAAGAGAACAAGTATGATGATGAAAGGACTAAAAACTGTGCCATATGATGCTCAGTTGAAGGAACTAAGATGTTTAGTCTGAGGAAATTCAGATTTGTTGAGGGAGATAGGTGTGAGGACTGTCTTAAGTAATTGAGGGGTTGTAATGAAAATTAGTATTAGGATCATGTTTGGTTCCAGAGGACTGAACTCACAGTTCCTGCCTTTTAGTATGGAGAGAAGAAGAAGGATATTTCACAATCTGAAACATGTCTTTCTGATCTTTGTAGGTATTATTCCCCTCTACACATTCCATTATTCAGTCACACTGGCCTACTTGTCATTCCTTACACATGATGCCCTCTCCCATCCCTGTATCTTTGTACTAGCTGTCCTTCATACCTGGAATCCTCTTCCTTCTCACCTCCACTTCGTAAGATACCTTGCTTCCTTCAAGATTCATAGTAAATGCCACCTTCTTCAGGATAAGACTTTAGAGAGTCTGGGAACTTGGAAATTTTAAATATATTGATAATTGTATTTCAATATATTTTCTTTGTAATCCTATGTAACTCATGCATATAAAAACATTATTCTAAGAAGGGGACCATAGGCTCCACCTGGCTGCTAAAGATTTGCATGATATAAAAAAGGTTAAAAACCACTGCTTAAATGATTAGTTTTTAAAAAGACTACCAGTGAATCAGAGAATTTCAGAGCTGGAAGGATCTTAGAGGTCATCTAGTTCAACTTTCTCATTTTACAAATAGGGGAGTTTAAAAGACACGGAGTGACTTCCCTAAAGTCCCAGAGCCAGTCAACGGTATACCTGGAACTCCATCAATCAATCATTAAATATTTATTGACACCTACTACGTACCTGGCTCTGTGTTAAGCACTGGCTCAAATGTGAATTTACTAATGTTCATTCCACACCATCTTTGCAAAAAAGTCTAGTCCTACAGCCCTCTACAAATAAACTGCATCAAATTCAAGTGATTAAAAAACTTATATATAACTCTCTCCTAAAATTATGAACACTTACTGATAAGGAAAGGAAACAAAGTTATAAAAGGAGATACAAGAAAAAGCACACATTTTACATCAAGTTACTATAAGTGCTTTTGCAATACTATCTGTGGGCTTGTTTGTTCTGTGAATTTCTAAGTAGATTATAAATGCTGAGGAAGATTTAACAGTTTTGGGATTAGTGAAAAAAAACAGGAGACAAAATATGGCATTTTCAGATGTAGCATTTCTGGCTAAATAATTCAACTTTGTTTTACTCAACAATGTTTCATAGCAACCAACTGTCCTCCCTGCTATGTTAGTAAGGAATCTGGAATCTTTTTGAGACAGAAGCACATAAGCAATCACAAATTCAGCTGGATTTAATTGCAATATATAAAACAGGTGTGCGTTTTAAGCTCACAGCATTGTGAAGATCAGACTGAGAGCTGCAAAGTATAGTGTGCTCAGATCTCCAAATATTTTACACAGCCATTTGAAATTATCTCAGTCTCACTATCTTTGTAATGTCTTTCATTAAAAAGGCAATTGTGTGCCCTCAGAACTCAGTCAGTCAGCTCATCAGATTTTATTTTTTACATCTAATTTGAAATTAATGTGAGCTGGGTAATGTTATGCAGGTTAGGGTAGGGGAAAGAACATGGAGGGAGTGGAACTGAGTTCCCATCGCAGCTCTGACACAACCTGTGTCACCTCGGCAAACTCTCTTAACTTCTCTGGTCCTGAGATTCCTCACCTGTAAAAGAAAGAGGTTAGACTATATGGTGTCTAAAGTCCCTCCATCTCTAAGTTTATAATTGGGGAAGGAATTGTTGTACATTAAGCTTTTGTCATTTCACACAACCTTGCAAACAACCAAGAGGCTGTTATCACAACTGCCTTTACTTAGAGTCAGCTAGGTGGCAAATTGGATGGAAAGGTGCACGGGGAGTCAGGAAGACCTGAATTCAAATGCAGTTTTAGATGCTTGCTAGCTGTGTGGCCCTGGGCAAGTCATTTAACCTCTGTTTGCCTCAGTTTCTTCATATGTCAAATGGGAATAATAATAGCACCTACCTCCCAAAATTGTTAAGATCAAATTAAATAATGTTATGAGAAAATATGGAGTGTTTTGCAAACCTTAAAATGCTTGTGCGCTGTCTCTCTCTGTCTCCCTCTCTCTGTCTCTCTCTCTCTATGGGTGTGTGTATGTGTGTGCATATACACACACATACACACGAGCTAACTATTAATTTTGGCATTGTTAAAAGTGAAAGAAGAACATAGGAGTCAGAGCTGGAAAAGAGACCTTAGAATTACCTAGTCCATTACCTTATTTGAGGAAATTCAGACCCAGAGATAGGAAGGGACTTGCCGCAATTTCTACATGGAATAAGTTACAGAACCAGGATTCAAACTTAGTTTGTCTGACTCCAAGTGAACTCCTCTTTCCAACATATTCAGTCCCTCAGAAGTCCTAGAGTCCAGGCTCATTTTTAGTAGAGAAAACTGAGTTCCAGTGAATTGAAGTGACTAGCCCAAATACCACAAATGGATTAATTAATTTAAAACACTAGGAACTTGCTTATCGATTTTTGCTATTGTTTACAAAATGATCCCTTGTAGACCAAATAAAACAATGCTTGAGAACCTCAGCTTTAAGAATCTACTTCATTAATTTATTTTTCTTTTGTGACTTTTAAACAAAACATAGCGTTTGACACAGAAGCATATTTTATGAAAGAAGCAACACATCTCACTAGTTTGATTATTCAAGACCTCTCAATTTAAAATAAGAAAAAAAAATCTCATTTTAGCCAGGAAAAAATTGAGAAATAAAAGAGCTCTTTTTTAAAAAAAATCCCATTAATATGTCAGTAAATTTCACATTTAGGAAAATCAAAATTTTGCTCCAAATTGTAATGAATTATAAATTAGTTGCTGGAGTCACTCAATCAACAACCTTTTAGGAAGGGCTCCCTCAGCTCCTGGTATTATAATAACTGCTAGAGATAGAAGTACAGATAATGCAACAATCCCAATTTCAAAGAACTTACATTTACGTTCTTATGAAGAGGGGTAGACAAAAATTGCGTGTATGTATAAGTATATATGTGTGTGTATAAGTATATGTGTGTATGTATATAAATATATGTATATATATTTATAGCGTAAATATAAAGTGATTAAATTAAAATGTGCACAAAGCACTTAAATATAAGGTAAATTGTTAGAGGGGACACTAGGAGTCGGAGAATCAGGAAGGTTTTCATGCAGAAGTCAGAGTTACATTTGCATATGAAGTACCATGGGATCTAAACTTTTGTCATCAGTAATAATAGGCCTCTGGTCCTATTGGTATGGTTACTTTCTTCACTTGTACACAGTGTAACCCCTCAATCCTTTCCAACGTCTAAAATTCTTATCCATGTCTTTCAATCTTAAGGAGTATTCACCAAATGTGCTCAGTGTCTCCCTTTAGTTCTTTCAACACTTTGAAAGTACCAATGCTGCCCACCCACTCATTTCCTCTCAAATGATATGAATTGTCCCCTTCCTTTTTTGGTCAGACGTGTCTCTGGTGATGTCTTTTAAAACACTTGTGCACAATTTGTTGTTGAAAATGTGATGCAACTTGCTGGGGCCGTGTATGTGTGTGCGTGCATGTGTGTGTGTGTGTGTGTATTGCATTTGGCTCTGTTTTGTGATTTTTTTTAAAAATCATAGTGCTTCACGTTTCATACTCAAGTATAATCACTGGGACAATATTGGCATTTAATAACATGAGCTTTTGCAATAGTGAGCATTACAAGATCCCTGAAAATATTTCCTATTTTATGACATGAAATCCAACCCTTCTACTACTAAAATCTGGAGCTAGCTAGCTCATTTTCTAGATGCACATAGGTTTGGCATTCAAAGATCTTCATAACTTGCTCCCTGAACCTTTCCAGTCTTCTTACAGCTTACATCTCACCCCTAACTGTGACACTGTCCAGTGACACTGGTTTTGCTATTCCTCCCACATGACACTTCATCTCCCAACTCTGGGCATTTTCAGTAGCTGTCCTCTGTACCTGGAATTCTCTCCTTATCATTTCCTCCTGGATTTTTTGGCTTTTTTCAAACCTCAAATAAAATCCCACCCTTTACAGGAAGCCTTTTCTATTTCTCCTTGATTCTAATGCCTTTCCTCTGTTGATAATCTCCAATTTATCTTATGTACAAGCGTACCTCACAGATATTGCAGGTTTAGTTCCAGACCACCACAATAAAGTGAGTATTTCAATAAAGCAAGTCACACAATTTTTTTTGTTTCTCAGCACATATAAAAGTTACATTTACACTATACTGTAGTTTATTAAGTATAAAATATTATGTTTAAAAATGTACACACCTTAATTAGAAATACTTTATTGATTAGAAAATACTAATCATCATCTGAACTTCAGCAAGTCTTCTTGCTGATGGAGGGTCTTGCCTTCCATGTTGATGGCTGCTGAGTGATCAGGGTGGTGATTGCTGAAGTTTGGGGGGGCTGTGGCAACTTCATAAAATAAGACAACAATGAGGTTTAGTGTATTAATTGACTTTTCCTTTCACTTGAACACTTAGAGGCCATTTTAGGGTTATTAGTTGGCCTAATTCCAATATTGTTGTATCTCTAGGAATAGGGAAGCCTGAGGAGATGGGGAATGGTCAGTCAGTGGAACAGTCAGAACACAAACACCATTTAGCAATTAAGTTTGCAGTCTTATATGAGTGCAGTCTGTGGCACCTCAAAGATCACTAATTATAGATCACCATAACAGATGTAAAATAATTAAAATGTTTGAAATGTTGCCAGAATTATTGCCAAAAAATTTGCCAGAAATATTGCCAAAATGTGACACAGAGACATGATGTGAGTGCATGCCATTGGAAAAATCGCACCAGTCACCAAAAGCCAAAAGATGGAATGTCTTGCTCATGGAGCAGCCAGGAGGCCAGTGTCTCTTAATCAAAGAGTATATATCAAGGAATAAGGAGTAAGAAAACTGGAAAGGTAGTAGAAATCTAGGTTATGAAGGGATTTGAATTCCAAACAGAGGATTTTGTCTCTGATCCTGGAGGCAATAGGGAGCCACTGGAATTGATTGATTTGGGGTGACATTATTGGACCTGCACTTCAGGAAAATCACTTTAATTGCTGAATGGAAGATAGACTGTCATGGGAGTGAAGGGGAGGTGAGCAGACTTAAGGCAGGCAGATGCACCAGCAAGGTATCACAAAAATCCATGGTTTTGAAGGTCTGTACTAGAATGGCAGCAGTGTCAAAAGAGGGAAGTGGGTGTAATATAGAGAGTTTGCACAGGTGAAATCAGAAGGCCTTTGGAACATATTGAATAACGGGAGAGATGAGAGAGAGAGAGTGAGGAGCTCAGGATGACTCCTAGATTTCAAAGTAATCTCATATAATCAATCAATAAGCATTTTTAAGTACCATGTGGGAGATAATTGTGATAGGTACTCACATACAAAGATGACAAAACAGTCCCTGCCTTCAGATAGCTTGCCTTTTAATAGGGAGGACAATATGCACTTCTGTAGGTAAAACATACAGAGCTGACACAAGGGAATCTAGGAAGGCACTATTATCAGAGGGGAACCGAAGAAAGGCATCATGTGGAAGGCAGAGCTGCAGCTCCGTACTGAAGGAAACCAGGGATTACAGGAAGGAGTTTGTTCCTGCAGGGGAGGGTCAGTGCGAAAACACAGGTACAGAAGACGGAATCCAATTTTAAAGGAGCAGCAAGACCAGTTGGGGTGTACTATGTGCATAGAATTGATTTATATGAAGCTTGGAAAATAGCACGTGACCGGGTTGTGAAGAGCTTTGCAAAGGTGCCAGACTGGTGTTTATATAGTTGTGGTAACAAGGAACTATTGGAGTTTACTAAATTCCATTTACCAAAAAGAAGCTATGGCTGTTCCTGACATTTAGTCACATTTTCATGCGGGGTTTCATTAATGTTGTATGCTATTATGGATGTGGTCTCCTATTTCCATGAATATACCAAGTTCTTTGTCATTGGACACAAAATTACAATTTGAGAGTAATACTAGTTAATGAATGCTTGTAAGTAGTCCATGAATTATGTGATTTTTAGCTTCCTCTTGCCTTTCCTACCTTCATTTTTGAAGCTAAAGTGGGCCATGCAGAACTGAGGGCCATTTATATTTTGCTGTGTTTCATAGGTCTTAAGGTTAGAGAATTCATCATTTATCAATGAAACTTCTGGAAATGTCCCTTTTCTTATTTAAGTAGACTGGTCTGCAGACTGCACGCATAGTCTGGTGCTCTATATGTGTATATCCAAAACTCATTAGAAACACAGACCCCAACAAGAATCTTACATTCTGTTGGCTCAGTATTTTAGAACCTCACCAGAGACCAACAGCAAACAAACAGACAAACAATAACAATAAACAGAAAAAGACATCCAGAAGTATAGAAATCAGGTGTTTTTAGAAACACAAATGCACAGTGATGGAGCCACAGAAATAGAACCTGACTGGGACAGAGACAAAAAGAAATCAAGACGTGGGCACTGACCCTAAAATATAGGCCACAACAAAAGCTGAACCTCAGAGAACAGCCCTGTCTAAGAGATAGAAATAGAAGGAAAGTGAAAGAGTGGTAGAAGAGAGGGGAGAAAGAAGGGGGCAGAGAGGGAGGAAGGGAGACAGAGAGACAGAGATAGAGACAGATAAACAGAGAAACTGAGACAGAGAGACACACAAAGAGAGCTGAACCAGAGACAAAGAGAACTACTTTTCAGAGAGACAGAGAAAGGGAAGTACAGACATTTGCTGAGACAGAAAGGGGACTTTTGTCATAAGAACCACTATAAAAAGCAAGGTCATCCCAGATACACCTGTGAAACTGTACTATCAACTAAAATAGTAGATGCATAGATGGTCTTTAAATGTCAAGCTAAAGAGATTGGTCAGTGGACTACTGTATGTGTTTTAATTTCAAAGGTGGCATTTATCTTCCTTAAATATTTTTTTCTATTATCACAATATTGTGTTTCTAAAATTAAATAAATATTTAAGAGGTAAAATGTCATCTTTCAAGTGACAATAATAATGAAGTTTTGATATTTACCCACCAAAATGAGGTACTAGGGCAGAAGACAGTAGGTGTGTGAATTTTCTTCTCTGCTACAGGTCAGAGAATATAGCAGTGAAAAATGCCTAGCTTTTCTCAATCAGAAGATCTACCATGAGGCAATTCAATCATTTGAGCTGAAGTAGCTTTCTAGCCTCTTTAGAGAATTTAGATTCACATAGGGCTTCAATCTAATCTGCTGGGTTACTTCATGAAACAAACTTTACAGGAATTTTCATCCTGTGGATCTAGCTTTTCAATAGGATAGCAAAACATTAATGTAAAAAAGATTGACAGGTAAATAAAGGTCCTGATCATCAACTCATTGTAAAAATTAATCAAAAGGATTTGCTAAGGGGATTTGAATAAATCATTATTTTTTCATCCCTTTGAGGGAGATAAACATCATTGAGACCCTAAGGATTGTGTCCTTGCAGTCATTTTCTGCTACCTGCCTCTCTGGAATGCTACCAGAAAAATTCTTTGTAAACCATAGACATTTATGGAAATGAACTATTATTATATTCATTAATAACAACAAGACTAATAATAATAAATACAAACTACTTTTCAAGGTAGTGATTTTTAGAAGGGAATTCTCATTTGTCTAAAACATGTGAAATTAGATGGCATCTCTACTCATATCCCTTCCTCTTTGCTCCCTATTTCTCTCCTCCCATAAAAATTCCTAAGCATCTAAAATATTTTGATAAATAAAAATCACATCATGTTTAAGTCATAGACTTTAAAGTTGGAAGAGACTTTAGAGATCTTCTAGTCCAACTTTCTCATTTTACAGGTGAGTAAACTGAGCCTCAAAAGCATGAAATATCTTTTCTCAAGATTTCACTCCTTATAAATGGCCAGGGTATAACTAGAGCCCAGTTCTTTTGATTCTTTATCCATATGTCTTCTTATTGCTAATTACCTCAAAAATACAGAGAACTGCTTGCCCACTAACCTGTTTTTGAGGGGAAAGCTGCCTTAGGTCAGGTGAGAAGAAAGAAATAGCCAAATACTTTTGCTGCTGCAATTTTGATTGAAGGGTTGAAGCAGGGATCACTTATTGTGGTGGGGTTGGAGTTTTCTCTAGTTGTCAGAGGGCAAAGATTGAAAGGGATGAATGGGGAGGATGAAGAGGGACTGGAGGAGAAATGAGCTAATTGGTGTTTGCAGTTTTGATTATGATTGAAATTGTTGAAGGCTGGTAGAAAACAGGAAATTAAATCTCTAGAAATGGAAGAGGTAAAGTACAATCTTACTCTAGTCCATTCCATTTCGTCTCACTCCAAAGTGATAAAGTAATACTTCTCTTGTTTTGTTTTTGTTTTTAAAGAAAACTTCCCCTCCCTTCCCTAAGCTTGTTTTACCAAATGTCACTTGTTCTTTTGGGTTTAATAAAATGTTCCTTTTTTACCCTCAAGTGTGGAAAGGAGAAAAAGAAGTCTATGTTTTTGCACTACTTTCTTTGAACAGCGAACAGCACGGATCTATCGTTTTACCCTGGGGAAGGGCCTATGCCACTTAGCATATTCCCTTTTTTAACATTACAGCCTTTGAGAAATCCCATTAAGTCCCAGGAGTGTTTGACCCTTAAAAATGCAGATTTGCTAGACACCCAGTTGACCCTCTGTAGCCATAGCATGAGGATGTAGTTATGGAGTCAGGCCTTGAGAGAATAGCTGCAGGTGTGAACTTCACTGTCTGTTACCAATTCCTTTTTCTCTGATCCCTAATATCTGAAGAGGACCTGTACTTTTAGGTGTGGCAAATTATTTTAACATGATCTATGTGTGGGCTTTTCCTCCTGTGAATTTCTAAAGATTCCTGGGAGCAGTCAGTGAGCAACACTCTTAGAGGTATAAGGGGTAGTTCACAAAAATCTTGACAAGTCAGCTGAATGGACCAATAACGCTAGCTTCTTATCCAACTCAGTGCCTAGTTCTGCTTCACTGACAAACCTAGGACCATTAATGGTGTCAATAAGGCAGGAGTGGCAAAGGGTTGCTATGGAGTGATTGGGGACTGTTTAGTCAAGTAGAGCTTTCTAGGTCTACCTCCTTGGCTAGAATACAGAGATATTTGCATGATTTGGCCCTGAGCCTTAGGTTTCAATACCTCTAGGTTAGGTTCCTGGGACACTAGCCCCTCTTCTTGGAACCAGTGCTTTTTTTAAAAATTAAATTTCTCTTATTCCTAAAACCAAACCCTTGTGGCATCAAGCCTGCTGGACCTCCCTGGTCCTTCATCTGTCTTGGCTCTCTGTATGTAGAGATCATTCACACCTAATCCATCTTGCTCTTCTTATGCCATCATTTTCAAGTGTCCTGGTTTCTTTTTTCTCTTCACACCAGTGAATTTTTTAGAGCTCGTAAATAGAAGAAACACTACAGAAATTTCAGAAAATTCAGAAATAACATGACAATTAGAAGTACACCTTTAAAAATAATCTACCCTTTCCCCAGAGTAAGTGGTGCTTAAGCTTTCTAACCTTATTTTTTAAAATAATAATAGTGGCCATGACCCCTTTAATCACAAAACTGCATTCTGTCCACATGGCAGTATAGATGAGATTAATATCTTCAGAAAAGACGGCTGATTTGGCTGATTTAAGGATTACCTGATCTAGACTCGCCAGAGCTCATTCATTCCCTCCTCCAAACGCAGGTCCACTTTTAGCCAATCAAGAAAACTGTTGATTGAATAATAGCTTGGCTAGGGCTCTATCCATTTTGTTACATAACCACTTTGACTTCTACTCCTCCCTCAAAGCAGAGTAGGAAAAAAAGAATTAATACAAAGTTGTTTGTTTGCTTGTCTTTACATCAAAAATCAGAATAATTTAACCTGACACAGATGTCATCTCAAATTTACAACAGACCTTTTCCCTAAGATCTATTTTTTCTGCCTCCAGTCACTCAGTTAACATTTGTTAGGCATTACCAAATGAGACAGGTAATACTAGCCTGTATTCAGTAAGACCCAAGTTCAAATCTGCTCTGACACTTAGCTAGCTGTATAACCCTGGACAAATTACTTAACATCTTTCTGCCTCAGTTTCCTTAATTATAAAATGTGAATAATGATAGCACCTACCTCAGAGGTTTTTTGTGAAGATCAAAGGAGATAACATTTGTAAGGCATTTAGCACAATAGTTGGCCCGTAGTAGTCCAACTTATTCCCTTAAATGCTTATTGCTTTCTCTTATCAGAGTCACTAAATTATCCATAAGAACCTGAATATTATTCTATATCCTCAAATCCATTGTTAGCCTGTGCTTTAGCTGGTGATATGCACTACAATTGAAAATATTCAACCTGTGATAAGTTTATGCACAGGTAAAATAAATTCAGGGCAGAAATGTCAACAGCAAATATGTCCCAACTCCTTGGATAATTTTTTTAAGAAAATGACATTTTGGAGACTTCTCAACCCATAAACATCAAAGACAACTTAGAAGGTCAGTGGGAAAAGTCTGTTTCTGTGGTGAGAGAAAGAAGCAAGGTAGTTTCAGCTCCAGTCCCCAAGCTTGGCCCTGGGGTGGCAGCTGCCTCCTGAGCTTCTGGCCCACAGACTGAAGGGAAATTGAGTGGCTGATCAGAGGGGGATTGCAGGGGTCTGTCTGCTGGTGCAGGACTCTGTTGCTTTGCCTGTGCTTGGATCTGGGTCACAGTTCTGGGCCGTGGTCCTGGGGTGAGGTGGAGTGCTGCGGTGTGGTGGAGCTTGTAGTACCTGTGAAGAGTAAATCCTCCTCACAGTTCCAGGACAGAAAAGAATGCTTGTGGTCACTCATAGACCAGAGAACAGTCCAGGAAAGGAGTAAGCACCTCGCCCCTTATCATACCACCTTGGAAGAACTGAAAATTTACAGGTCCCCAGAAGTATCTCTGAAAACAGCTGTACAAACCCCTGAAGTTTGGGACAGTACATTCTCCACACTGGAAGCAGACCTGTACCTTAACAAAGAGTTTATAACTCAAGTAATTGGCTGGGATCATGAGCAAACTGTGCAAAAAGTCAGGCCATAGAATCTTTCTTTTTGGTAACAAAGAAGATCAAAACATTCAACCACCTCCAAAGCCTCCAAGAAAAATAGGAATCAGTCCCAAATGTTGGAAGAGCTCAAACAGGATTTTGAGAAGCAAGTAAAAGAAGTAGAGAAAAAACTGGGAAGAGAAATGAGAGTGATGCAAGAAAATCATGAAAAACAAGTCAACAGCTTGCTAAAGGAGACAAAAAAAATACTGAAGAAAATAACACCTTAAAAAATAGCCTAACCCAAATGGCAAAAGAGGTCCAAAAAGCCAATGAGGAGAAGAATGCCCTAAAAAGCACAATTGGCCAAATGGAAAAAGAAGTCCAAGAGCTTATTGAAGAAAATACTTTCTTAAAAATTAGAATAGAGCAATTAGAAGCTAGTGACTTTATGAGAAATCAAGACACTGTAAAACAAATCCAAAAGAATGAAAAATTAGAAAACAATGTGAAATATCTCATTGGAAAAACAACTGACCTGGAAAATAGATCCAGAGAGAGAATTTAAAAATTATTGGACTATCTGAAAGCCATGATCAAAAAAAGAGCCTAGACATCATCTTTCAAGAAATTATCAAGGAAAACTGCCCTGATATTTTAGAACCAGAGGGCAAAATAGAAATTGAAAGAATCTACCAAGCTCCTCCTGAAAGAGATCCCCAAAGGAAAACTCCTAGGAATATTGTAGCCAAATTCCAGAGTTCCCAGGTCAAGGAGAAAATATTGCAAGCAGCCAGAAAGAAACAATTCAAGTACTGTGGAAACACAATCAGGATAACACAAGATTTAGCAGCTTCTACATTAAAGGACCGCAGGGCATGGAATATAATATTCTGGAGGGCAAAGGAGATAGGATTACAACCAAGAATCACCTACCCAGCAAAACTGAGTATAATCCTTCAGGGAAAAAATGGTCATTCAGTGAAATAGAGGACTTTCAAGCATTCTTGATGAAAAGAACGGAGCTGAATAGAAAATTTAACTTTCAAATACAAGACTCAAGTGGAACATGAAGAGGTAAACAAGAAAAAGAAATCATAAGGGACTTATTAAGGTTGAACTGTTTACCTTCCTGCATGGAAAGATGATATTTATAACTCATGAGACCTTTGTCAGTATTAGGGTAGTTGGAGGAAAAAAATTATATGTATAGATAGATAGATAGGTAGATAGATAGATAGATAGATAGATAGATAGATAGATAGATAGATAGATAGAGCACAGGGAGTTGAAGATGAAGGGTGATATGAGAATAAAATTAGGGGTGAGAGAGGATTATACTGGGAGAAGGAGAAAGGGAGATGCCGAATGGGGTAAATTATCTCACAAAAAACAGAAAAGAAAAGGCTTTTATAGTGGAGGGGTAACTGGGGAAGGTGAGAGGGAATGAGTGAGTCTTATTCTCATCACATTTGGCTAAAGGAGGGAATAACATACACACTCAATTGGGTATGGAAATCTATCTTACCCTACAGAAAATAGGGGGAAAGGGGACAAGAGAGCAGGGAGATGATAGAGGGGAGGGCAGATTGGGAGAGGGGTAATCAGAAGCAAATACTTCTCAGGAGGGAAAGGGTCAAAAGAAGGAATAAATTAAAAGGGGGGGCAGAATAGGATTAAGGGGAAAAGAGTTAGTTTTTCACAATATGACTACTATGTTTTGCATAACTGTACATGTATAATGTATATTGAGTTGCTTGCCTTTTCAATGAGGGTGGGTGGGGAGGGAAGAAGAGAGAAAATTTGGAACCCAAAGTTTTAAAAACATGTTAGAAAAAAAGTTTTCGCATGCAACTGGGAAATAAGAAATATAGGAAATGGGGTACAGAAATCTATCCTGTCCTACAGGAAAATAGGAGAAGGGGATAAGAGAAGGGGGGGAGAGACAGAAGGGGTGGTAGACTAGGGGAAGGAGTATTCAGAATGTATACCATCTTGGGATGGAGGGAGGGGTGAGATGGGATGAAAAAACTCAAAAAAGAAAGTGTGAAAACTAAAAATAAATAAAATCTGATAAAAAAAAAGAAAATGACATTTTGTACATACTTTAGATTTAATAAACCATCAATAACTTTCTTTCAGGTTCTTCCTGACCAAATTAAGCTTGGAAAATAACTTTTGAACTGACATCTGTATGTATGCATATATATGTTTACATATAGTATATATATATGTCTGTGTGTGTGTATGTATATAAAAACATACATACATATAAAAATGTATTATGCACACACACACAAAATCACATTTTATTTTGATCTTGTCAGTGTTGCTTTTCATACCAAACTATGGCAGAGGGTGATGAAATGACCTACATTTACTATAATTTCATTTCATTATTTAGTAGATAGCTAGCTATCAGACATAAGAATGGGTATTCTTAAATATTACAGAATGAAGTAGCCAGTTGTCTAGCGACATATAAAATGCCAGACTATAATTGTCATAAAATCCTTCTTTTGATTATCTTCCAATGTTTTCTCTCTTTAGCTAAGCATCTTTCCTATGTGAAATAACCAATTAGTTAAGATTTGTACATAATTCACATATTTTAATCACTTTCACTTACCAAAAATTACTTCGTATTATGTTGTATATATAGACATACATGTGTATATTAACATATGTTTATTTACATGTACATATATTCATGTACACTTATATATAGTATGTGTATATGTGTGATATATGTATGTATGCATGTTGTTTCCTCCAATAGAATGTAAGCTCTTTGAGAGCAGAAACTGTTTCATTTTTTACTTTGTATATTTTACTTTGTACCAACATATTTCCTTGAACATAGTAGGTGCATAATAAATGGACATTTATTGAGCAATAATTAACAACAATTAAACTTGTCGCTTAATTGATTTTAATATACTGCCACATAGGACCAGTTTTGCATAAGTTATCAGTTGAAATCAAAATTTCCATATGCTATATAACGGTAACTAGTTAATATGAGCCAAACTAATTTTAAGGTTGTTTTATATAGCTCATTTGACACTGTACCACAAAAAAAAGTTGGTAGCATATCAACAGATGGGATGTTGGCATCCATGAGATCACAGATACTTAATTTACCTCTCAGTATAGTAGCTCTTAAAAAACCAAAATTATGTCCTCACAAAATGAAAATAACGTGGTTGTCCTGACTTAAACTAACTTGAAAAATTAAAATACAAAAATGTCATTTAGTCTCCTAATTGCCTCAATTTTTAACAATTCATTTAACAATCTTGGTGATTTATCAGTCTGTCAATAGATATAGAACAAGCTTTATGGAACTAGATCACATGGCAAAGTTATGCTGTTAACTTTGTACCTCTTCCTTCCAAGTGAATAATGCTTATAGAAGAGAAAGCAATTATACATACATACATATACACACACACATACATATAAATATATGTATGTGGGTGTATGTGTATAGATGTCTGCATATGTATGTACATACATATAGAATGCAGTAAAATTCACTTTCAGGTGTTCTGTGCTTTTCCTGCTCTGGAGAGAGTAATTTACTCATTATAGGTCCAAAATTCCAGGGGACACGCTAAATTATAAAATATAAATTTTTGTATTTACCCATGAGTTGCTGGTTCAGGAATTTTTTTAAAACCCTCTTGCATTCATTTCCATTCTTTTTGAGTAGATCTAGAAGAGTTTTATGAGTCTGTTGCTATAGAGACTCTTTAGAATATGCTTCAGTATATCCTATTTAGTAAACACACACATATACATGCAAACATACATGTGTGTATGTATGTATATATAATATATACACACACACATGCTTGTAAGCACTAACAAATGCCATGTGAACTATTTCTTATTTTAAAAATACACATTTTGACAACTAAACAATGTCAGCACTGTTACAGGAAAAATTTCTTTTCCCTAAAAATTTCAAAAGTCTCTGCCATCAGTGTAAAGGGAAATCACATTTTTAAAATGGAATTTTGTACTCCCATGTTTATTTGGTGATTCTAAGGCAACACCTTAGCACAGTCCCTGATATTATTTCAAAAAGTTTGTATTTAGATATTTAGATATTAGAGTAAAATAAAAGTAACATGATACTTCACTGTTTGTTTGACTTCACTGGAGAGTAATACAGGGGGAAACATCTAATTGTCAAACTCCTAAAAGCAACTATGTATGAAATTGAAAGTAGGACCATATATCTGTAGTTGAAAGAACAATTGGGTACAAATACCCATCTTTATAAAGAGCAGAAATAACCGAAAGTTAAAATTGATAATCAAATAGTAGTTTGCTAAAAAAAAAAAGTCACAGCTAGTTTTAAAAGCTTTGAATTGAGCAGTAAGAATTTAAAATCTTGTTTTCAGCATGAACTCTGTAGCCAAGACAAAATAAGTACTGTGTTTTATTCATCAAGTATTTATTGAGCATTTATTGCAGAAATAAGTAAAAAGTTATAATTAATTAACAAATTATAGCTCCAAATGTAATTTAAAATACCTAATTTTAAAAGTTAACTTAAAATAATGTTTTTATCATGAACACTGTAGCCAAGACAAAAATAAGTACTTTTTTTCATCTATTCTTCATACCTTTATTTAGCACCAACTATGTGCAAGTCACTGTAGCCTCTTCCTTCAAGAAAAAGAATCATTGTACAGCAAGTGTTAGCTTTCTGGCATCTCCTAAACCCTACAATTTGAAAAGTAATTGATATTGCATGTTTCTTTAACAGGATCATGCAAGCAAAGATCTGGAAGAGCAGTTGCGGGCCGTGTCCAGTGTGGATGAACTTATGACAGTCCTTTATCCAGAATATTGGAAAATGTTTAAATGTCAGTTGAGGAAAGGGGGCTGGCAGCAAAATGGGGAGCACCCCAGTCCTGACACAAGAGAAGAGAATGTCAAATTTGCTGCAGCACATTACAATGCAGAGATCTTGAAAAGTAAGTGCAGGAAAGAAAACATGTAATCAGTCCTGGCAGTGAAACCAGGAGTGGGGGGAATATCCTTCCTTAACCTGTCCCATCACCAACAACAACTGAGTATCTGTACTTTTATATACAACCTTTAGAACTTCATATGCTGAAAGAAAGGGATTGATTTTAAAAGAAAACTTTTATCTTATTCAGTAATTCCTCATTGCAGTCAAATTGGGTGGGAAATAAATTTGTGTGTTTCTCATGATGCTTTTGTTCCTTCATTTGCTGGTGAGGCCCCTGGGGGAATGGAACAGTAAATACCCTTTCATATCTATCTATCTATATCTATCTATCTATCTATCTATCTATCTATCTATCTATCTATCTATATCTATCTTTCTATATATATATACACACATATATATGTTTGTGTGTATATATATATATATATATGTTTGTATATATAAAGTGCATATTTCATATGCATGCTCTTTCTTACAAATATAAGTATTCTCCATCTTGTAAATCACCTGGTCATTCCTTCAAGTTAGGTCTCCTAAATGTTCTGTTTACATGCAATGGGAAGAGAAAGGAGTCATTTACTCAAGAGGTACTTTATGGCTGACTGTTCAGAGACTGGCTTCAGTAGACTTAGGGTGACATAATCAAAAGAATATTGAATTTGGAATCAGAGGAACTGGGTTCAAATCCTGCCTCTTTCATTTACCACCAGGCAGATCTCTTAACTTCTCTCACTCTCAGGTGCCTCATCCATAAAGTGAAGCAGTTGTACTGTGGCCTCAGAGGCCAATTCCAGTTTGAAATCTTCAATTCTGGACCTTTGTGAATCCAATGACATTTTCTAAGTAAGCTCTGTGGGGAAAATAAGCATATAAAAATAACTAAGGCATCTCTTGCCTACCATTCCTCGGTTTCCTTTAGTGGATGATGCTATATTGAATTAATGGCATTGTAGACAGCTTTCTTCAGTTGTTAAATAAAATAATACCAATTTTGTAATATTATTATTTGATTTGAATGTGTTGATATTTATAATTTGAGGCAAAAATCAATGCATCTTAAAAGGAATCAGTAATACATTTTTTTCTCTAATAAAGCTTTACTTTTTTAGTGATAGGGAACAAACTAGAACTTTGAGAACAGCATCAATCATGACAGGGGTTATAATTTAAACATTTGGGTCAATAGATGGGCCCTTTGCATCTCAGATCCATAGAGCAATTCAAAGTGAATGGCCTAGAATCAATTAATGTTAAGAGCCAAAAAGGGAATTACAGATGAAGAAACTGGAGCCCAACAGAAAGCAGAGCCAGAATTCAAATCCAAGTCTTAGGAGTCTTTGGCTTACAAGTATATGACTCTTTCTACTATACCATGCACAGGCAAAGAAGACTAGCTTGCCAAAAGACAGCAGGGTATCCTTCCTTATTTGCAGAAATACTTATACTGTATGTAGGTACAGCCTTGCCACTTTCTAGATTTTCCAGCAGTCTCCTCTGAGGATGGTGTTGGACAGTGTCCAGCACCCTCTCCTCATTTACATTTGTTTTAATGAGAACAAGTGATGATATTGTTTGTTTTTGCTTGAAAACCACAAAGACAGTGCATGCTGAAGAAAACTGGCATGATTACATTGCTGCAGCATTTATAAACAGCAGATATTAAAGACTCATTCTCTGAAGCAAGGAAAAATCTGCACATAGATTCCGTGGACTGGTCTTTGTGGTTTTTCATAAAGTATAAAACCTTAGATTGTCTGAAATTTGTTGAAAGGGGTTTCCTTTGAAAAATTCTCAGGTGGTATGTGAGCTCTTCTGCTCCTTATCCCAGTATTAGGGATTCTAGCTCCCACTTCTTTATTAAAATTCCATATTTCACCAGATAAAGCACATAAGAGTATGAACATGTTGGTTTTATTCTAAATGTGAGTGACCTCCTGCTGCCATGTTTTCTTTATAACTTATGGACTTCCCTATGACTCGGCAGGTATTGATAATGAGTGGAGAAAGACTCAGTGCATGCCACGTGAGGTGTGTATAGATGTGGGGAAAGAGTTTGGAGCAGCAACAAACACCTTCTTTAAACCTCCATGTGTATCCATCTACAGATGTGGGGGTTGCTGCAACAGTGAGGGACTGCAGTGTATGAACACCAGCACAAGTTACCTCAGCAAGACGGTAGGTATTTCAGCCATGCTTTGAGATCACTCTTCATGAATATATACCTGTCACAGTACGCATGTTGTGGTTTTATATTTTCAGGGACTTTGAATAGAGATTTAACCAGTCCAGAAAGTATGGTGTATTTCCTTTGGGGATCAAAGTGCTGCAGTATTTCTCACTAAGATTGTGATGCTTTTTTTGTTACGAAGCCCTAAAGAGAGGCAGCAATGCTTAATATGATTGGTACAATGCTAATTAGATAAAATTAAAATTATTTTTAGGTTAAAATTATAAAAGTTGTCATTTAGGTACATATGCATATATATGTATATGTGTGTGTACATGTATATACATATACATGTACACACATATACATATATATATATAAACTGTCTATGCATACATATACACATATACAATTATTTGGTTGTTTTTAGGTACAGATTTAGCTCTTCTACACATAGAAATATGACAAATTATTTTGTAAGGTTTTGTGGAATAATCAATGGAGTGGAAATTGATTAATATAAGCTAAAGAGTTCAACAAAATCATGATCCTTTCAGTGTTTACCAAGTCCCCACTATCTTCAAGGCTCTGTACTAAGCACTGGAGGTGCAAAGCCAAAAACAGGTAGTTCTGATACCGCATCTACAGTGTTTTGTGTCATCTATGTTTTCTCAAATTTTAAATTTTAAGGTTTTTGGTAAGCAGGAAAGTATGTCTTAAGTTCCTCATTCGTAACTACTGTTATTGGGGGGGAGGAGAGATATGTCTGCATGTGTATTATGGGTCATATATAGAAGAAGAGGCTCACTGTTGGAACAGCTGTGCATATGGCTTGTTATAACTATGCAACTGAGCATCATCTTGTTTATGGAGGTTTGAAATGGAGTGTGTTTATAGGAAAAGATATGCAGGGGATTGGTGATCTGGGCAGGGCCAATTCAAATTCTACCCAGCCAAAGAAAATTTTTATGGTATTAAAAGATTTTTCCAACCCATTTTCGAGGCTGTAGTTGGCAGAAAAAAAATTTTAAATCAACTTTAAAATGTAATCTAGTTACATTTTCATATACTCACCTGCAAAAGCCCAGCAAAAGACTCTTGCCCTTTGTGTTAAAATATACAGTAATTTGAAAAACTGATCTTTCTCTTCGAATTTGTTATGTATGGCACTGATGTTAGCCACTATTTTGGGTGTGGGGTGTGATTTTTTCATTGAAATAATCACTAGATGTATCCATTCGAGCACCAAGACTAGGATAAGACAGATCTCTAATCAGACCGAAGCTCTCTTACTTCATTTCCCCACCTGCATTCTGCCACCCAGGTAGAAGCATTTTAACTTTTTACTGTACTAATGCTTTCTTCGGTGAAATGCTGCTCATCTTTGCAAAAAAATAAGTTTACAATCAGTCATAGAAAATTTTAGTTGATTTGTTTTCTGCCATATCTGATCACCACCATCTTGAAAGAACAAGTCAACATCTTCTGTTTTATTATTATTATTTCTTTCCATCCTTTTCAGACAAGTATTGCAAGGAAAAATAATTCTATAAACCTGAATTTCATATTCAACTTTCCTGAAACTAAACTCTGAAGAATAAAAATTGTATATGGTGATTTTGGACCTCCTCTTCTTCCTATATTTGCCCCACTACACATAGCTTTTTAAATAATATCATAAGTATTCTAGTCTTTAAGTATTTCCCAAATGAATGACTGATTTTGTTGTTGTTCAGTCATTTTCAATTGTGTCTGACTCTTTGTGACCCCATTTGCAGTTTTCTTGGAGTAGTTTGCCAGTTCCTTTTCATTTTACAGATGAGGAATTAAGGTGACTTGCTCAGGGTCACACAGCTAGTAAGACTCTGAGATCAGATTTTAACTCAAGAAGATAAATCTTCCTGATTCCAATCCAGGCATTTATCCATTCTATCCATTGGGCCACCTAATATAGCAAAAATGATACAATCATCTATATGTCACATATTATATGTGACAGTTAAATAATTTGCATAATAACAAATGATCTGCATATTGTTAATACCTAGAGTTTCCAAAGCAGAATTGCTTTGTTTATCTTTGTAGTTATTCTACTACTTTGTGTCTTCACATTGAGGATAGTTATTCATTTATATACTTAGCCATCACACAAACAAACAGATATTATATGTCACGTATAAAGGAAAGAAACTGGTTTATCTCTCATAAAACTAGTAAGAGATTACTGATAGAATCATATGGTTGCTGTTTGTTAGCAGCAGAAAATATAATCAACTTGGAAGGCTTTTCACTAGTTAACAAACTTTTGATGTATGAAAGTTGGAAAGTACAATAAAATTGAACAAATTTTAAATGCAAGAAACCAAGGAAAATAGGATTTTAAATATTTTATTTCATAAGATATTTTATTAAAATAAAAACTAGCCAGTCAGCCAAGGAATTGTTGCTTGAAATTATACACTATTTTGAATAAGTTGATATTAGCTTAACAAGATTTTACTTGGTATAGTTTGTGCATCTTACTACTGAAGCATAAACATTCCTTCCAAAATCCTTTTATAAATATTAAAATTCCTACATTGGTGAAGGTGGACTGCATTGTCAATTAAGTATTTGGAATCTCTATTTTCTAAGTCACTGATTCATTCCACTATTAAATAGGAAATGATTATGTTGCTCAAATATCCTCCAAAAAGAATCATCCTTACACCAAATTTATCATTATTGCAAAAATGTTGCTGTTGTGTTTTACTATTAAGTTATATATACAAGAATTTGGTCTCATTTCTTTTCTGTTCTAAATATGGGCTTTTTTAATAAATGAAAATGTTGAAGTAGATAACCTGCTGAACTTGAAGTCAGGAAGTCCTGTGTTCAAATCTCATTTCAGGTACTCCCTAGCTGTGTGTTCCTAAGTCCATTTTTCTTGCTCTTCCTCTCCCTTTGTTGTCAAATGTAAGGGGTGGATTGGCTAGTCTCAAAGGCCCTTTCAATCTTTAAATCTATGATCCTGTAATCCTAAAAATAAATCAGTGATCCAGATCTATGGGAAATTAAAAGACAGGTATTTTCTAGAAAAGTATACTTCTTGAGTCTATTTTCCCCTGAAGGGTTCCCCTTATCTGTGTGATTGTTCAGTCATTTTTAGTCATGTCTGACTCTTTATGATCCCATTTGGGATTTTCTTGGCAAAAATACAGCATTGGTTTGCCATTTCCTTCTCCAGCTCATTTTACAGATAAGGAACTGAAGCAAACAGGGTTATATTAACTGAAGTCAGATACTAACTCAGGAAGATGAGTCTTCCTGATTTCGAGCCCAATGCTTTATCCATGGAAGTACCTACTTGCCCACAGTCCAGTTTAAAAAAAAAAGTTTCATTTTAATTATCATGTAGTATCTTTTAAGGGAAATATCCATGAAAATAAAATTTTAAGATGGCATGATTCTAATTTGGGACATTTTTTGTTATAGTGTTGGATTAAAACCACATCAAGCTGATTGATGTTGAGAAACTTTTTTAAGATTTGACCATATACATTTTTAAATGTGGCAAAGGATATAAAGCATAATATAGTGGCTAGAGGACCAATCTTGGACTTATGAAGACTCTTTCGAGTGCTTCCTTTGATGCATAGTAGCTATATCACCCTAGACAAGTCAGTGTCTTGTCTTCAACTTCTCAGTGAAATAGGTAATTGTAAAATTATAAATTACAGAGAAATTGTTGATCTGCATTGATTTAATGAATAACATATACTGGAGAGGGCTCAAAGGAGAAATTTGGGAGAAAATGTTAAAGGTTTTAAAGATTCTATTACTAAATAAGGCAAAATGTATCCTTTTAGGTGACTTTAGCCAACCTCTCTAATGTATCTTAATACCTTTAGTAATTAGAATAGTAAAGGCTATAATTTTTTAAGCCACTATACCTCTCTAGCTGTATGACCTTAGCCATAAAGATGAGAAGCTTTTCTTCTCAAGACCTGTTTTTTGCTGCTATATTATCAGCAGACCACAGTTAAGTAATTTGCATAATGACAGATGATCTGCATATTATCAATACCTATAGTTTCCAAAGCTGAATTGCTTTGTTTGTCTTTGTAGTTATCCTACTACTTTGTGTCTTCACATTGAGGATAGGCATTCATTTGTATATTTAGCCATCTCACAGACAAATGGCTGAGGACCTGTCTGACAAATCCCTTATAAGGGGATTGGAGCAGGGGCTCTATATGTCAGAAGCCTTTCTGAAAGTCTTGGCTTTGGTGCTGAAGGCATGGTGGCTAATAGGAAAGAATGCTGAACGTGGCATCAGGAAACATGGGTTTGAATCCTGTCTTGGATGCTTCTTAGCTGATTGATAATGGACAAATTACCTGACTATTACCTAGGAGCCTTGAGAGGAAAGCACTTTGCATGGCACCAACAAATGTATAATCACTTTTCTTATAATATTTCAAAAACCATCTCCTTAAAAGTTTCTTATCTTCTGCTCATCTGGACCATGAACACTATAGTTTAAATAAAACTACAAATAGGGGTAGGCAAAGTAAGGAGATACCTAGGATATAGTTTGAAAGGGGTACACAAGGGACATTTTCAATATTGCTTTTATTTTTAATGCCAAGAAAATGCCACTTTCCATGACACATTGATATTTATTTTACAATAAAGCAAGTCACATGTGTTTAATGAAGGCTCAAAACCTTCAGAAAGCAACAGCAAATATAGCCAATTTTTCTATCATGGGTGTTGGGAGCACTACCGGTAATAATTTCCAAAGCTCATCAAAGATGTGCAAAAACATTTTCCTGGTCTACACTTAGCTTTTCTGTGTTACCATGAGAAAAATTGACCTTTTCATCAAACAATAAATACTTCAATGATTTATGCTTGCAAATTTCAAATGTATCTATCCCCTTTAATTGTCTTTCCCTTTTGAAAGTAAGGAAAATGCTCTCTTCCACATTAGCTGATGTCAATAAAACTCCAAATTCCATTCTCTTTGTGGAATATTATCTTAGTTTCTTTTTGATTTAAGCAAAATGGAAATCTGAGCTTTTAGTCACGGGTTTTTAATCTTGGTTCTTGAACCTAGTTTTCTTAATTATTATTTTGATAAATGCATGTCAATATAATTGCTTTCCTCTGTAATCTTACATGTTTTATATTATGTATTTTAAAACCTCATTCTGAGAAGGGGTCCAGAAATTTCACCAGGCTGCCAAAAGGGGACACAACATGGAAAATGTTAAGAGCCCTTGCTTTAGGTAGAACCTAAGCTGGGAAATTTCAGGACACAAATGCTCTACTGTTAATTTCAGGATTGATGATTCACATTTAACAGTCAAATACACACAAGCTGTTTTTAAATGGCCACCTTGCCAGGTAAGGGTTGGGTCAAGCTGGGAATATGACAGGTATAGAGAAGTTTTTTAAAGTTGTCCATACATATTATTGTATGTCTTACTACATACCAAAGTCAAGCACAGGTAGTATTCTACATTGAACTATCTAAATAATCTATATATTCTTTGCTTGTTTGTCATACATCCTTTGCTACCTCAGACTAGATGTCACCTGAGACTCTCCTGCACTTTCTTCTCTTTTTATACTTGTAGTTAGGTAGCAAAGTGGATAGAATGTTGGAGTCAGGAGTCAGGAAGACTTGAATCCAAATTCCACCTCAGATATTAGTTATATGATCCTGGGCAAGTCACTTAACAGCCTCAGTTTCCTCATTTGTAAAACAGGGATAATAATAGGAAATACTACCATGGGTTGAAATGAGAATCAAATGAGACTTATAGAAAGCACTTGGAAAACTTTAAAGTGCTATAAAAATGCTAGCTATTATTATTAACAAAATAATTATCGTGACATTCTTATTGTAGTTGGGTGGTTTTATCCATTTCCATAGGTTTAGTTATCACTTGTACACTGATGACTCCCAGTGCTGGATATCCAACCCTAATCTTTCTCCAAGTCCTACTTTCTGAATAACTTGTAAACATATCCACCTGGATGTTGCACCAGAACTCCATATCCAACATACCCCAAACTGAAATCCTTCCAAATTTTTCCACTAGATCTGCCTCTTACCCAACCTTCCCTAGGGCACTACCATCCTTGTGCTCACCCAACTTTGGAATATCCAAGTACTCCTTGACTCTTCCCTCTCCTTCATCCTGTAACCCATCATGTCAAGTAATTCGCCAAGTCCTACCATCTTGGGCAAACCACTCAGGATTCTTATCAGTAAAATTAAGGCATTGTATTAGATGCCTTTTGAGATTCATTTCAGCTCTAGAGCTGTGTTTCTATAGCCCTGGGATTTCACCAGTTGCATCTTCATGCTACTGTCACTTTAGTTTCAGCCCTAATTGTTACTTGTGTGAGTTATTGTAATAGCCTCCCAGTTGCCTTCCCTGAATCCCAGTCTTTTCTCTCTCAAGATCACATTTGCCATAGCTGACAAAATAATTGTCATAACCACAGGTCTGGAAAGACATATCACTATATCTTCAAAAATATCAAGTGGTTCTATGATAAAATCCATTAAGCAAGCAGTTAAGGCCCTGTGCAATCTAATTCCAACTTGCCTAGTTCCCATCTTATTTCACATTACTCCTTTTCGCATACTTGATGTTTCAGTTATAACTAACCTCAAAGGCCAATTACATATCAAAATTTGACTGCTAGTAGTTCTCCAAACTCAACATGTTATCTCCTATCTTCTTGTATTGTCTCAGACCTGTGAAGCAAACCTTCATTTTCTCAGCCTTCCAGTTTGATCTTATTTGAAGGTTCAGTTCAAAGACCATGGAGGGGTCCACAGAGCCTTCCCAGATTAGCACAGTTGAAAATATTCTCTCCTTCAACAAATATTCCTAGAGCTCTTTGCCTGCCTCTCTGTTACTTCTCCCTATATTATACTTATCTACGCACATAAGTCTCTGGTAGAATGTTAGTTCACTGAAGGCAAGGATTGTTTGTCTTGGTGTCCATAGCATTTAGCATTATTTCTTGCATCTAGCAGTAGTATGAGAAATTTTATTGAATTTCTGTATCTGCCTTCCTTCCTTTATTCCTACTTTGACACATCTACCCCCTCTAAAGTTGCCGGAGCTCTCCTCCCTCATTGCTTCTAGAACTAATACTACATAGAAGCCCTACCCAGCCCAGATTCTTACTGCCTAAACACATAATGTGAGCATCTTTATAGAACATGATTTTCTACCACTCAATATTATTCCCTTCAGCTCATTGGTCAATGTAGAGGGTTGAAAAACTCCTTGTTCCCTATAGCCACTTCTAGGCTCTCCCCCTACCAACTCTGGTGTGAAGGCTTGCTGAGCCCTTTTCAGGGCTGCTCATCCACCTTTGGTGTCCACCTGCCACCCAACTCTCACTGTGGCTGCAAGAAGCAGTAGCATGTGCAGTGGGCGCACTCCAGTAAAACTGTCTTGTAAATGGCCTAAGCCAGGTTGAGGGTAACCAACAGGCATCAAACCTGATCCTAAGTAAATTAGGTGATGTCTATCCCAGGCATGTGAAGACTTCCCCCAGTGGAATGGGTGGATGAGAACAATTTGTTCCAGAGGACATGAAGCAGGCAGTTGGGAGCACTTAGAGCTTGGTAAAACATCAAAGATGCCAAGGTCATCCACTGCATTCCGGGCCATCACCAATCATCTCGACTTTTGGCTTGCCACTGGACTTTGATGACTGTAAAAGAGAGAATGAGGCTGCCAACTTTGTGCAACTGTGCCTTACTTAAATCCAATTTATGTGCAAGTCAAGACATCACCCCATGATGTCACTGGTCCTTTTCAAAAATGAAGGACAAATAACAAGAACAACCTTTCCTCCTTTAAGATCCATACTATTTATAGCCAATCAAACTTGTTGGTGAGTTACAGGAAATGTGAAGACTACACCTGGAAAAATGGGCGGATGAGACCAATTTGTTCCAATGGCCATGAAGGTAGCTGAAGCATGTACTCTGGAGTGGTCTGAGCTTGGTCAGACATTGAAGTTGACAAGGTCATCCACTGCATCCCAACACATCACCAGTAATCTTGACTTTTGTTTTGCCACTGAACTTCAATGACTCTAGAAAAGACAACTTTATGCAACTCTGCCTTATTTAAAGCCAATTCATCCACAAGTCAAGGCATCACCCCATGTTGTCATTGGTCCTCTTCAAAAAATGAAGGACAAACAACAACAAGAACCAATCAAAATCCTGGTAGCTGTTGACTACAGACCACAGGTCACTTCAATTCCTTGTTTAATGAGTCTGGTACATGGTTCACAATTTTTCTCTCCTTTCTAATATCTGTTCTCTTACTAAGGGACTTCAACATACATATTGACTTCCCTCAACCATCCTAACCACTTGGTTCCTCAACCTATTTACTATGAGCTACTCCTCCATCCTACCTCAAGTTACACACAAAGATAGTCATAACCTTGCTTCTGTACCTCTACCACCTCTACATTCAAGAATCCCTAAATCCTTTTATCCAACAATGATCATTTCATCTCTCCTATGCCTTCCCTTACAAAACGCTACTCTTTGTCCATACCATGACCTCCAATCCTTTTCCCCCTCAATTCTCTTTCAGGACATGTCCTCTGTCCAAACTACTCTCTCCTCTTTTCTTCATCTCAACACCCTGGTGAAACAATTCAGCTCTATACAATACTCTTCTCTAAAAGTCTCTAGCTTCCTTATCATATCACCAATCATGCCCTGCCAAACCTCAACCTTGTATCACTCGCATCATCCACCACCTTCAGTCCTACAGATATGCTACTGAATAAAGGTGGAGAAAATAAAACAGCCATTCTTCCTGGGTCTACTAAAATTTATGTTCTACAATCTCAACTGGAGCCTCACTGTTACTAGGCAAGATTTCCTTTTATCCCTGCTTTATCAGCTCTGCATCCCACTCTCCACAATAGCTCTTCCAAACTTTTTCATCCCTCCTCAAATCTCCCATGACTGCCTTCTCATGCTCCACCCTCTCAGCTGAGAACCTGTAAATTCCCACTTTACCCATTTCTTCATTTCAAATAACTCATATTCCTTCTGCCATTATGTCCTCTTCTACCACTGTCTCACATAAAGAGGTGGTCTTATTCTTTACCAAGGCTACCTGTTCAAGCAACCCCATCTCTTCCAACACATGACCCCCTGTATTATTCCCACTCTATCATTTATTGTCAATTTCCCCCCTTCTAATGGCTCATTCTCATTAATGGCTCGTGTCTCCCCCATTCTGAAAAAAACTCTTACTTAATCCTTCCATACCTGCTAAGTATCAAAATATGTTTCTTCTACCTTTTGTGGTTAAACTACTTGAAAATGCCATCTACATAGGTGTTTCTACTTTCACTCTTCTCAGTCACTTCTTAACCCCTTACAGTCCTGATTCTGACTCTCTGACATCATTAGTGATCTCTTAATTGCCAAATCCAATGGCCTTTTCTCAACTCTACTTCTCCTTGACCTCTCTGCAGCCTTTGACATCTGATCACCTTTATCTCCTTAATACTTTATTCTCTTTAAGTTTTCAAGACACCATTCTCTCTTAGTTCTCTTCCAACCTATCACACCACTCCTTAGTATCCTTTGGTGGAACTTTATTCAGACTATGTCCTCTAACCTTAGGTGTCCACAGGGTTCATTCCTGGCCTCCCTTCTTCTTTTTTTTATTAATTTGTTTATTTTTAGTTTTCAACATTCCCTTCCACAAGATTTTTAGTTCCAAATTTTTCTCTCCCATCTCTCACCCTCTCCTCACTCCGATAGTGTTCATTTTGAATACCTCTTACCCCAATCTGTTCTTCCTTCTATTATACCCCACCTTACCCCCTTCCCTTTCTATTTTCCTGTAGGGCAGGATTAATTTCTATATCCCATTGCCAGTTTTTCTTATTTCCCAGTTCCATGCAAAAATAATTTTTAACATTTGTTTTTAAAATTTGAGTTCCAAATTCTTTCCCTCCCTCCCTCCCCAGCCTACCTTTACTGAGAAGGCAAGCAATTTGATGTATGTTACACATGTGGAGTCATGCAAAACATTTCCCATAATAGTCATGTTTGAAAAACTATTTCCTTCTATCCTTTCTCACCCTCCATTTATTCTATTCTTTCCTTTGACCTTGTCCCTCCTCATGTGTTTGCTTCTGATTACCCCTTTTCCCCAATCTGTCCTTCCTTCTATCATCACCCTTTCTTATCCCCTTCCCCCCTACTTTCTTTTAGGGTAAGATAGACTCTATATCTAATTGAGTGCATATGTTATTCCCTCCTTAAGGGATGAGAGTAAGATTCACTTATTCCCTCTCACCTCCCTCCTCTTCCCCTCCACTGTAACAGCTTTTTCTTACCTCTTTTATGTGAGATAATTTACCCATTCTACCTCCCTCTTTCTTCTTCTCCCAGTACATTCCTCTCTTACCCCTTAATTTTATTTTTTAGATATCACCCTTTAATATTCAACTCACCCTGTGCTTTCTGTGTGAATATAAGTGTATAATAATATGTGTATAATGTGCTTTCATTATCTCATGCCTGAAATACTGCAGCAGTCTGCTGATGAGTCTGCCTGCCTCAAGTCTCTCCCTACTCTAAACCATCCTCTATTCAACTACTAAGTTATTTTACTAAAGCACAGGTATGATTATTTCATCCCACCTACTCAATAAACTCCAGTGGGCTCCCTGTTGCCACCAGGATCAAATGAAAAATTGTTTCAGTGCCCCTAATAACCTAGTCCTTTTACCTTTCCAGTCTTCTTATACCTTGTTCTCTGACATATACCCTTTGATCAAGGTCAATGGCCTCTTGGCTATTCTACAATCAAGATACTCTATGTCACAGCTCCTGGCATTTTCTGTGGCTGGCCTCCATGCCTGGAATGTTTTCCTTCCTCATCTCTGCCTACTAAATTGAATCTTCTACAGGAAGCTTTTCCTGAACCATCTTAATTCTAGGGCTTTCCGTTTGTTCATTAGTTCCCATTTATCTTATATACAGCCTCTTTGTATATATTAGTTTACATGTTGTCTCCCCATTAGATTGTGAGTTCCTTGAGGGCAGGGTCTGTGTTTTGCCTCTTTTTTAAAATCCCTAGTGCTTAGTACAAGTCCTGGTGAATAGTAGGTGCTTAATAGATATTTATTGATTGATATTTGGGAGTAACTATATCAAAAATATCAATCACCTTGTAGCTATCCTATGATGAGCCTCGCAAAACTTTTCTAGGTTGATCCTTGTATAAATTACACATAGCCCATTACCAAACTCATATTATTTGTCATTGTGTCTTAGTAGGAACTTCCAAAGCTTATGCTCCATTGGCAAACTTTCAAGAACCCAGTGCCTCGAAGAGGCATCAAAGGAGGATTTTAACTGAAGAGTAGTAGCCATACAAAGTGTTCCAAAAGTCATACTGCAGTACTATGACTTTGGGACACCCTGTATGAGTATTCAGTAGACACTTAATAAGTGAATTTTGATTGATTAAATTTGCTTTCGTATGTCGTATTGTCATATGTACGTTTGTATGTTGCCTGGTCATTTATAACATTCTTTTTTTTTTAATTTTTAGCAATTTTTTTTGGTATGTGAGGCAATTGGGGTTAAGTGACTTGCCCAGAGTCACACAGCTACTGAGTGTTATGTGTCTGAGGCCAAATTTGAACTGAGGTCCTCCTGACTCCAGGGCTGGTGCTCTATCCATTGTGCCATCTAGCTGCCCCCTATAACATTCTTTCCATGAAGACTATGTGTACTAAATACAAAATTTCTGATTTGTATGCATTCTTTTGGAAGATAACCCATTTATACACTTCAAAAAATAATTTTGGTATCATTCATTTCCTTAAAACTTATTATTAAAGTCTTATGATTTCTCTCCTTTTGTTAGCATTTGCTAATAAAGAACAAACTATGTCTTTATTTGAGGTTTCCCTGTTCCATTTCTTTCATATCTTTTTTATTAGTATAAGTACTCAAAATTTTCATAAATCCTGATCTAAAAAAAAAAAGTTTTATAGTTAATTTCACCCAGCAGGGTACTGTAATTTTGCCAACACATACCTTATTTTGAAAGGTTTGTAGATCTTTCAGTATCAACATTTTTCAAAGGGAGATGAAAAATTGAACAGTGAACCTTGAGGGTGTAATTTCTTAGAAACTCTATTTAAAACACTCATTATCAGGGACAATCTCTGAAGAAAAGCATCTTTCTCCAAAGAGTTTAAAATTAAGTAGAACAGATGAGGAACATTGTGAGCTATAAATACAACAAACTGGCATATAACTATTGGATATCCTATCAAACTATTGCCATTCTATAAGCAGGTTAGAGGGAGAAGATCGAAGACAGGATCCCCAGGTAACTTTAGGACAAAGTTGCACTAATTGTCCCAAATGGACAGAATTCCCAAACCAAGAGGTGTCACTATTGCCCTCAGTAAAGTATTTCCATGTTTCACAAGATTTGGGGGGCAATTCTTCCTTAAGCCCACCCTCGTTGTCTTAGCTCGGTGCCTATGGAAGGGATCTGGTCATTATCTTCCATTTGCATCCTGCACTTTGAAGACCATGCCTAAATCATCAATGTTTAAATCTTTTAAGATTCTTGGATTTGTCTCCTGTACCTTTTAATATCATGATAGACAATTTGTATGTAGACCGCCACTCGTGGGAATGATGAGCTGCTGACAACTCATTGCTGGCTGCTTATGTGACTAACTTTCTGCATTAGTAACTGAGCAGTCCAATTCAAAAGTTCAAACAAGCTGGCCACGTGGAACAATGTTATTAAGCATAATTTAGTTTATGTTTTGTTTAGCTAATGCTAATCCCCGCTACTGAAGGTTAAATTCTTGTGTCTTCTTTAAGGAATTTGAATGAATAGTGTGGGTTTTTGTTGTTGTTGTTGTTGCTGCTGATATCTATGAAATAGTACATCTAAATTCATTGTGTATAAAATATACAGTAGTAACTGAGGGAGTTCCAAATGAGTGTTGACTTCTATTTTTAGACCCAACCTAGGATATCATTGAGATAGGGAATTTTTGATGAAGTAAGTGCAAGTACCAAAGCAGATCAGTACTTGCTCTATAACTTACAGACCTAAAGAGTATCCCAGGATAGTGAGAGGTTAAGTGACTTGCCCATGGTCACAAACCAACTTTTGTCAGACAGGGACTTGAACCCAGGGCTTCCTGACTCTAAGGCTAATGTCCTATCTACTAAACCAAGCTTGCTCTCTTAGTGTCTATAATTAGCTTAATTAGTGACAATCATATCTTTTTTTCCTACTATGCCACTAAACTGTCACTCTGAGCCATTTATATCATTTCAGGATATAGCAGCCCACCTTTTGCAGAGAATAGAAAGTTACACTCCCCTTACACTACATTTAATAGAATCATAGATTTGGAGTTGAGAGAAACATTACAGCTTATTTCATCCAGCACTATTATTGTCTAGATGAGGATAATTAAATCAAAAGAAGTGAAGAGATTTGTCCCAAATTGCCAACATAGTAAGTGGCAGAGGTGAAAAGCTCAGTCCTCCAATTCCAGATCCATCTCTCTATTGTGTTACAAAAGGGAAGCATGTACTATGTGGTCCCCGCCAATTTTAACTAATTGTTTTTGCTAACAAAATGCCAAACTCATTTGTTTCTGTATTGCTAAAAGAGTGCTTTTAACACCCTCTAAATTTAAGTGCCCACAGTCAAAGTCTCTTCTCTAGTCATCTCTCTGACCCAATGTAAAACATAGCAAAACAAACTAAAAAAGTTTGTTGAATAAAAATGTAATTAAAATAACCAAAAGTTTGACCAAATGTTGAATGGTATTTAAGAATATTAGGAATGAATGAAAATTACATATTTCTTATAATAACCTCATTAACATGACACTTTTAATGAAGATATGTTCTGAATTGCAGAAAACACCCCATATTTGTGATTTATAGTATAGTATCACAACAGTATAAAGTACTGATTTCTTTTTTCAGATGGCCTGACTTGCCCTTCATCACACATGGAGCATATGTCAGAGTCAGGGCTTGAAGCCTGATCTTCCTGAGTCCACATCCAGCCCTCTCCCCACTATAGCACACTGCTACACCTCCACTGAGATATGTGACCACAAACCTGAAAATTTAAAGCGAATGGATTTATGTTCATAAAAAATGTAAAATGTCCAAACAGGAAATAAATCATCTAAAATAAATCAAAGTTACCCAAGAGTGAGAGTCCCTAATAACCATAATAACATGGTTTCAATGTGTACAACAATTCCAAAGGCATTGTTATAAATTTTCAGAACTGAGAGAACTTTCTGAATTGTCTAGTCTAATCCTTTCATCTTTTACAAACAAGGAAATGCAGTACTAGAGTACTTTTGATAAAAGGGATCATCTCTTACTACAGACAAGATTACCAATCTAATAATGTCCATGGAAAGCTATGAACACATTTACATGCAAAATAAGTTTTGCACACGTTTGTATAATCAATAACAAAAGTATCAAAAATAATTTATATTTTTGTAGGTCTTTGCAGGCACACGTTTTCCCAACCATTTTATATAATCTGAATAATTTGAATCTTAAAGGTGTTTCAGAATCAGTTACACAGTATATGTATAATAGGTGCAGTATTGCCTCTAGGTAACTGAAATGTTCTGGGAATGAGGTATTCTGAATGAGCTGATTTTCCCGTTAACTAAGGCATAACCATTTATATTTTGGAATTTTTGATTGGAACCATTTCTTATTGAACATATATCTAGACCCGTATGTACATATGTGTGCATATGCTTTTTAACAGTAGGTAGAGTACATTTGATTCCATTTTTCAAGGATTTGCCAATTCTTACCTTTACAAAAAAATCTTTGTGAATTGTGTCCAAAGAGATTCATGACAAAGTAGAAGTCACCCTAATTATCATCTCTCAATATAACTACATTGAGGCTTGGATATATACACGTAATCCACTGGCCTGCCCATGAATGCAACCAATCCAACTTAAGTAGGTCTTGCCAGAGCTTGTACAGCGCTGGAACAGCCTTGGAACATCCAAGGAACTCGATGCTATGTTGAGCCATGATAGTAGGAAATAGAATACTTAATGTCATTATTAGACTTAACATAATAATAAAAACACAGAATATCAGAGCTTTAAGAAACTTCAGAGATCAACTAGTCCAGCTCCCTCTTTTTTACAGATGAGGAAGTTGAAAATCAGAGAGAATAGAGAAGTAACTTGTCCAAGGTCAAACTTCTAATACATTGAAAAGCCAAGTTTTCCTGATTTCCTAATTTTAACTCTTATATTGATAACTTAATATCATTATTAATAGGGCAGCTAGGTGGTACAGTGGATAGAGTGTCCAGCCTTGGAGTCAGGAAGACCTGAGTTCAAATATGGTCTCAGATACTTACTAGTTGTGTGCAAATCACTTAACTCTGCCTCAGTTTCCTCAATCTTTAAAATGAGCTAAAGAAGGAAATGACAAACCATGCCAGTATTTTTGCCAAGAAAACCCTAAATAGGATCACAAAGAGTTGGATGCAACTGAAACAACTGAACAAAAATCATTTTTAGTAATATCTATTATTATACTTTGATGACCCCACAGGCTACTGAATTGCATAAGACTATTTGCTGCTGTTTCAGAATAGATTACCGTAATGTTTCAGTTCTTCAGCTCCTCTCAGGACACTGTTATGATTTTCTATAGCCACTTCTTACTCCTGACCACTGGTCAGCTTCTAGCCCCTTACCGTATCATTGAATCTGTTGTAGCCGCCTCTACTCTTCATCTCTCCTGTAAAATTGAGCAAAAATTTATTTCATTCACTTTTTTTTCTTGATTTCCTAAAGCCATTTAATAATTTTTGAATAATTTTTTTTTCCAGACTGAGTTCATATGCTTTCAGAAGAAAAGAAAATGGAAGGAATTAGGAAGAGTTTTCTCTCTTAATCCCTTTTCCAAGGAAAAAGATGGCCAGGTCTATGTTCTACTGAGGAAAGAGGACAGGGAGAGGAACTGACAGACTTTTAAAACCTCTTTCTTTTTCTCCTTCCAAAGATTCGTTTATGAGACATTTTCCTATTTGTTTCTCTTCCTCAGGTTTCCTTTTCAGAATCTGCAGCAAATGATGCTTTATGCTGTGTGTTTGCCTTGACTCACTTAGATACCTACCTCATGGCTTTTTAAAACAAGGCCTCTCCTTCACTATGATGAGCACCACTTCACTCAAGAGCAACAACTGAAAACTTCATTTGTAAAACACCACATACAGTTAGTTATGTCTACTCTTTCACTCAGTTCTTTGATTCTCTTGGCTTTTTAAATTTTTTTTTTTAATTTAGGTTTTTAAAACTTTGGGTTATAAATTTTCTTTCTTCCTTCCTCCCCACCCACCCTCATTGCAAAAACAAGCATCTCGATACAGGTTATAGAGGTGTAGTCATGCAAAACACTCCCACAGTAGTCCTATTGTGAAAAGCTAAGTGTATTTCCCTTCATCCCATCCTACCCCCCATTTATTCTATTCTCTCTTTTGAACTTGTCACTCCTGGGGAGACAGGCTGCAGTCCGCATACCTACTCTGAACTGTGTTCCTGTCCCAGCTCGGCACGATTATACCTTTCCAATCAACTATCCAGGTTGTCTTGGGCTGGAAGTTTGTTTCACTTTGTCTTTTTGTGGGTTCTGCTGCTTTAGAATTTGTTTAGAGCCATTTTTTATAGGTATTTGGAGGGGCTTGGGGGAGAGCTCAAGCAAATCACTGCTTTTACTCCGCCATTTTGGTTCCACCCCCCCATTCACTTTTTTACAGAGTAATGTAGTTTGGTTTTTTTTAACATCTGTTTTTTTTTTCATTGTGTTGTACACAGATGATTTTTCACTTCCAGAATCATTGCTATTTTTGGTGGTTGATATTGCCAGCTGGACAAGTAGGGTTTTACTGTATATGTATTTATTCATCAAAAGGAAATAAATCCCTGGCAGAAAAAAAAAACCTCTTTATTTTCACTACTCTGGATCATAGAACATTATGACTGGAAGGGGCATTAATGAACATCTAGCTAGTCAAATATCCTCATATCACAGATAAGGAAAGGAATTCCCAGAAATATAAAAGTGGCTGCCCATGGACACACAGCTAATTGGAGAGAGAGTTGGTACATGAATGAGGTTCCTTGACTTCTAACTCTATATTCTTTCTATTACACTAAACTAACTCTTGCAGGTGCCAGATTAAAGTTATCACTAAATGGTATGTGATTAAATGTCAATAGATAGAAAGATGGATGAATAGATAAATGAATAGATATATATATGCAATATATACATATATTTACATACACTGTAGACCTGGAATGTAGTGGTAGTTACAAACTTTTATGGTTAGATCATAGTATTGGTTCTTTTCTGTTTCTAAGTAAACAGGTACAGTTCCAGAAAAATGATTTATTCTTTTCTAAAAATAATTATGTCCTTTCTTCCTTCTTTTGGCTCAGTACTTCCACTGACTCAATAAGTATTTCATTTATGAACTATAAAGAGACTTCTCAATTCAGATGCTTTTGCCAAGCAGAATCCTGGCACATATTTACAGGGAAAAGAGAAGTATGAAAAGTGAGGGGGAGGGAAAGAGAGTATGAAGCTTTCATTTTTTTTTCTATGAGAGTGAGAAAATGACAGCTACAAAAAGTAATGATGTGACAGAAGGAAAAATATTTAATGAACAACATTGTTCTTCTACACCAATTAAATAGTTATTAAGGAGGCAGTACATCATGGTTTCATCTTCTCAGCATGGTGGATCTTCTTTCTATGAATGCTGATCATCAGCCCTCTAAGTATTCATGAGATGGTTTTCATGACTTGTTAGAAAAAATTAAGTCAACTCATGATCTCTTTGCTCTTAGGCCACTCCTCAGCCAATGGATAGATATCTCCAGATCCATCCTTCAAACATTCTAGTTTAGTAGGAACTGGTAGAGTTTGTTCTCAACTATCAGCAATTTTGAGACCCAGTGTGATCATCTCTGTGTCGTAATGAGATATTAAAGGGGGATGTTTCTTCTTTATCACAATGAGAAAGGGATTTACTTAGTACTTTACTCACTAGCCTGGTAGAACTGCAATTCTCAAATGAGGTATGTCCAAACAGATAGGTTTTTTTTAATAGAAATATTTAACTGATAATCTTGCTTGATACACATTTTCCTCATAATTATACATTTACACTTTAATCATTTTCAGTGGTGACTCTTAGTGACCCCATTTGGGCTTACAGTCTACTGAAAGAGAAGAAATGAATAAGGGTGCCACAGTCAAACCTTCCATGTTATTGAACCCCTACAACTTTCTCAGGATTCCTGGCATACTATGTGCTACATAGTACCCTCCTGACGTGGGTTGAATTAGCGTAACAGTGTTGGTGCAGTGGATAGAATACCTGGTCTGCAGTCAGGAAGACTCATCTTCCTGGGTTCAGATCTGGCCTCAGACACTTACCAGCTGTGTGACCCTGGGGGAGTCCTTTAACTCTGTTTGCATTAGTTTCCTTATCCGGAAAATGAGCTGGAGAAGGAAATGGCAAGTCACTGCAATATCTTTGCCAAGAAAACCCCAAATGAGGTCACAAAGAATCGGACATGACTGAAACAACTGAATAACAACAAAGTGACAGTGTCAATCAGTAAAAAATTAATTTATTTTTAAAGTAGAAGTGAATATAAATAGAGGTTCAAATATTTACTTCTGACACCCCTAAATGATTGTCCTGCACTTCCCCACAGGATACATAAATCCCACTTTGGAAAACTGTGGTCTAGTCTGGACTATCCCAAATTCACTAGGTAATTTTTGCACTCTTCTTTCTCATTCTGCCTATACAGATCTGACTGTTTTTCACAGGTCAGGAAATAGCATTTACTTTAGCAAAGTGCCATGGCACCAGCTGTGAATTAGCTGGTTCTAATTTTTAATTGAAAGTATTTCGCTAATATACTGGAACTAAACCTCAGGGCTGTGTTTGTTTGCATGGTGAGAAAATATCGTAGGAGATGACCAGTCTAGGTCAATGAGTAATTCAATAAACATGAATTAAACACCTACCCTGCATAACTTTTTCCTAAGAACACTCCACAGTTTTAACAGTACAGAATACTTTCCTGTTAAGAACATATTGCAAGTGGCTGAGTCTGTATACAAAAACAAGATAAAGCTATTTTAAAAATAGACAACATAAGCTATATACACACTACAAAATACTGTCAATCCACAAAGCAAGGAAGTGATCAATGTGAGGTGAGAATACTTAAGGAATAATTACAAATTAGATAGCATAGTCACAGAAATCTACCTGTATACCCCTACTGGGATTATTCCTAGAATGTAGCTGTTATAAATAAGTTTATTTGTCATATTTATGCTCTATATAGACTCCATCAACTTAATTTATTTCTATGCTTACGGCATCATGCTGGGTGTTCTGCCTGGCAGAGAGCTGGTGAATATACTTAGAGTCAGGAAATGGAGTGTCTTGTGTGAAGAACAGCTAGGAGGCTGGTGTCTCTGGATCTAGGGACATGTACTGGGGAGTAAAGTACAGGAAGAGCAGAAAGGTAGGAGAGGGCCAGGTTGTGTAGGACTTTGCCAAACAGAGGATTTTATATTTGATTCTCGAGGTAATAGGGAGTCCTTGAAGTTTATTGAATAGGGATAGGGGAAGTAACATAGTTAAATCTGTGCTTTTAAGAAAATTGATTTGGGGGCAGCTAGGTGTCACAGTAGATAGAGCTCTGGACTTGGAGTCAGGAGAACCTGAGTTCAAATCCAGTCTCAAACACATAACACTCACTAGTTGTGTGGCTCTGGGCAAGTCAGTTAACCCCAATTGCCTCACCAAAAAGAAAAAAATATATATATAAAAAAAGAGAAAATTGACCTGAGGAAGGGAGATAAAGCAGCAGGTTACTGCAGTTATCGAGGAATTGGGGAATAAAGCCCTGAGCCAGGGTAGTGGCAATGTCAGAGGTGAGAAAGGGATACATAGGAGAGATGTTATCAAGGTAAAATCAATAGGCCTTAGCAACAGAATGGATTTTGGAGGCAGGAAAAAGTAAGAAGTTGAGCATGACACCTAGGTTGTGGTGCTGCATCACCCTAAGGCAGGTTTTCATCCCCTCAAACCTGAAAGACTGCCAAGTCTGCTAGTTTATCTCCCTGGCTCAAGTCTCTCTGCACTGCATGCCATCATCCCCACTCAGAGATCAAAGCAGGCCTGACTATGTCACAAATTTCCTCTATTATTCAATAAACTTCCTTGGCTCCCCAACACTTCCATTAGATCTTCCAGAATCAAATACAAAATCCTCTATTTGGCTTTTAAAGCCCTTCATAATTTCCTCTTATTCACACCCTTCTGGTCTTCTTCCACTTTACTCACCCTCATATATTCTACAATCAAGTAATGCTGGCCTCTTTGCTCTTCCATTTCCAGAGTCCAGGCATTTTCACTGGCTGTCTCCCATTACTAGAATGTTTTCTCTCTCCTTATTTTAGCCACATGACTTGCCTGGTTCCCTTACAGTCCCAGCTAAAATCCTATGTTCTATAAAAGGGCTTTCCAGAATCCCTTTAATGATGCTATCTTCCCACTGTTGTTTATTCCAGTTTATCCTGTATATATCTTATTGTACATAGTTAATTGTTTGCCTCATTTTCCCATTAGATCATGAGTTCCTTGATGAGAACAGGGACTTTTTTTGCCTTGTGTTGTATCTTTAGCACATAGCAGACACTGAGTGTTTCATGACTGAGTCACTATTATTGATATACACACATATAAGTCTATGCATACATGTGCAGTGGAAAGAGAATGCTGTACCTAAAAGACCTGTGTTCAAATATGGCCTTAGACATTTGACCATCTGTGTGACCCTGGGCAAGTCACTTAACCTTAGAGTATCCCAGTTTCCCTCCTCATCTATAGAATGGGAATAACAATAGAACCTACCTCCAGGGCATGTTAAGATGATAAAATGAGATGTGTAAAGGATTTTGTGCTATGTAAATATAATTTCTATTATCATTTACTCCTCTTCTTCTCTCTGTCTCTTTCTCTATCTCTGTCTCTGTGTGTGTGCCTCTTTCTGTCTCTCTCTGTCTCTCTCTCACACACACACACACACACACACACACAGACACACACACACACACACACACACTGTGGTTCCCATTCATCCTTGTCTCCAAACAAACATTCCCTTTCATATTTTCATACAGTTATACTTCAGGACCTTGCCATTGATGAAGTACCATTTTTTTTCCTTAGTAGATCAAAAGATAAATGGAAATAGAAACTATTACTTCATAGCTATTGATAAGCAAAGATAAACACACCATTGATTTGAAATATCACTGTATTTGTCCTCTTTTTTGATGATGAGAATGGACCATCCAATATCTTATTAAGAAATAGCATTAAGTTGCATCTAGGAGGCTGGGTATTAGAAGATTTCCTGTTACCTTATGTTGTGATTTTTCTAGTTTTACTGGAATGAGCAGATACTTTTTTTTAAGAAAATAGATTTTTTTAGCACGACTTAACACCTTAAAGTACATTTTTTTAAAAAGGAGCATCTGTGATCAATATGAAACAAATACAATTCCTTTATTGAACAGCTTGGATGTCACCAAGCATAACGTGAGCATTTCTCACTGATATTTTATGGTCGCTATTTAGATGGCAGTATTTAGTGGTGTGACTTGTCCCAAAACCAGCCTTTTAATTTTTTTGATTTATTCCATTCAAACAATACGTACATGCTAGCACGGGAGAACCATTTAAAAAGTCACCTTATATATAAATTACACAGAATGTATCATAGTCCAATATAAAGAAAAAGAAAAGGAGGGCAGTGCCTGGCAAAAGTATTCAATAAATGCCTTACATTTGTGTCTTTGCCAAATGATTACAATTCCATTGCTGTTCAGTTCTTAGTTATGTCTAACTCTGCATGACACCATCAGGCACATCAGACCCTTCTATCCTCCACTATCTGTTAAAGTCTGTCCAAGTTCATGTTCATTGTTTCCTTGACACTGTCTATCCATTTTATACTCTGTCCCCTTTTTCTTTTGCTTTTAATCTTTTCCAACATCAAAGTCTTTTCCAATGAGTCTTGTCTTCTCATTATGTGGTCAAAATATTTAAGCTCCATTTTCAGTATCTGACCTTCCAGTGAATAGTCTGAATTAATGTCTTTAAGTATTGACTGACTTGATCTCCTTGCTGTCCAAGGGACTCTCAAAAGTCTTCTCCAGCACCACATTTTGAAAGCATCAATTTTGTGGCACTCAGCTTTCCTTACACTCCAGCTGTCACAGCCATACGTTGCTACTGGGGGGAAAAACATAGCTTTGATTATATAGACATTTGTTGGCAAGGTGATGTCTCTGTTTTTATATATACTGTCCAGATTTGCCATAGCTTTCCTTCCAAAGAGCAAATGTCTTTTTATTTCAGGGCTGCAGTTGCCAGCTGCAGTGATCTTTGAGCCCAAGAATATAAAATCTGACACAGCTTCCATTTCTTCTCCCTTTATTTGTCAGAAGTCATGAGACTAGTTGTCAAGATCTTGGGGGGGGGGTTTGTGTTAAGTTTCAAGCCAGCTTTTACCTTCTCTTCTTTCTTCCTTATCAAGAAACTTCTTAATTCTTTGCTTTCTACAGTTCAGTAGGATGTACATTTTTCTATGCTTTCCATTTAGAAAATTTTGTTATAGCTTGTTTTTTGGACTGTCTATCCCTTTTGATCCCATTGGCTACTATTACTAAATGGTTAGTTGTCCACTGATGTATTAAGACACAGCCTAAACATTGTACTTTGTGTGGACCATTTGATACATTTGACCATCTGATGTCAATTTAATTTTAGTTTTTATTTGTTAAAACATAACAATCAGTAGATTTGTTTCCTTATCTTGATCAGTGAATTTAATAAGCTACCAAAAAAAAAACCACACCAACCTTTGATTTTCCTTGCAACTGAAAGAAATGCTCTGAACATTTTCATTTGACTAAAAGAATACTATACCAAATTAACTTCCTTCCTTGCTAACTCTTCCAATTTCCTAGTCTTTCCATAAGCTATCCATCACACCATATACCTCTTTTCTTTTAATTCAAAATGAAGGGTTCACTTTCTTCTGAATGTTTGCAGCCTTTATTCCACAAACATAATCCAGACAGACTTTGTTCACTAATCACCCTTGCAATTATTTCCTTTATCTGTACAGTTATTTTGTGTGTTTCTGTTTTCTGAATAGGGATATGCCTTGTTTCTTCTTTTATAGTACTTAAAACTATCATGCAAGTACTTGTAAAATAAAAGAAACTTACTGAAGTAGCAAGTGCTACTTTTATACATCTCAAGGTTGTTTTTTCTGTATTATCTGTCAGGCTATTCTCCCCAGAGAGACTATATATACATACATATATACAAAAATATGTGTGTATACACATCTATATATATTATACAAAAAGAGAACCTAAATGTAAGAATACCTTTGTTTAGAAATATTTGTTGGATTACTATGTTTGTTGAGCAGCCAATGAAACAGGCATCATTCTTCTTATGGCAGAGCTTTGCATAAATGTCTATTTCATTTACTCTAAGTAAATAAAATCTTTGATTTCCCCCCTTTTTTCTCTCCACTCAAAATACTGAAAGAATAATTTGAATTTTATGAGAAATTGTTTTAATACCATGAGATGCATAATTTCAATGGTGTGATATTTCACCCACTGATACAGATCAAAACCCCTCTACACCTTTGCAGCTAGTCTTCATATGTCATGATAGCTAACCTGGTGGTCACCTTATGATTATGAGCCTAAGTGATTGATTAGCTGTTCTTCAGCTGAAAGACACAGTACATTACTGAGTCTTTACTCAAAACCTTTCCATTGATAAAACCTGCCAGAGCTTGGAGTATATTGGCATTGTTTTTGAAAACCCAGAGTCCCTCCAGCAATGAATGAGGTATCAAAGTAGGACTTTATGGAAGGGCAGTGGATATAAATAAAGCTGGTAGTCACCTCTGCTCAAGTGGTCATGTGCACAGAGAATCCCCTACCATGATATTTTTTTATTTTTCACTTAACCCAAAGCACCTAGTATGACTTTTTAAAATAACCATGACATGATATGGACATAGCCTTTTTTTTTCTGTTTTGTTTTTATATTGCAACCATTTGCAGATTGCTCCCACTTTTTGAGAGGTCTCTTGTAACTAAGTAAAACAAAGTAAAAACAGTTAAATAAAACAAATAATCCACAACATTTCACACCTGTAACACCCCCTCCCCCAAGGGAGAAGGGAGGAAAGAAGTAGTAAGGGAAAAGGGAAAGGAAAGGGAGGGGGCTGATAGAAGCAGGGCAGATTGAGGAAGGCAGTGGTCAAAAGCAAAGCTCTAGTGAGGAGGGAAAGGGAGAAAGGAGAAAGAAAAGCATAAACATAGGGACAGGGCAGGATAGAGAGAAAGACAGATAGTAATCATAACTGTGAATGTAAATGGGATGAACTTTCCTATAAAATGGAAGCAGATAGCAGAATGGATTAAAAACCATAATCCTACAATGTGTTATTTACAAGAAACACATTTGAAACAGAGGGATATACACAGAGTAAAAGTAAAAGGCTGGAGTAGAATATATTAAGCTTCAACTGAGTAAAACAAGCAGGGATAGCAATCCTGATATCAGACAAAACAAAAGCAAAAATAGAACTAATTAAAAGAGATAAGGAAGAAAATTACATCCTCTTAAAGGCACAATAGACAATGAATTAGAAATCATTATTAAACATATATGCACCAAGTGATATAGCATCCAAATTCTTAGAAGAGAAGTTAAGGGAGTTACAGGAGGAAATAGACAGCAAAACTATAGTAATGGGAGACCTCAACCTCCCCTTCTCTGAACTAGATAAATCTAACCACAAAATAACAAGAAAGAAGTTAAGGAGGTGAGCAGAATTTTAGAAAAGTTAGATATGGAGAAAATTGAATGAGGACAGAAATATACCTTTTTCTCAGCAGTACATGGCACGTACACAAAAACTGATTATTATGTACTAGGGCATAAAAACTTCATAATCGAATGCAGAAAGGCAGAATCATTAAACATATCTTTTTCAGATCATGATGCAATAAAATTTATATTAATAAAGGGCCATGGAAAGATAGACTAACCATTAATTGGAAACTAAATAATCTAATCCTAAAGGATGAGTGGGTTGAACAACAAATCATAGAAATAATCAGTAACTTCATCCAAGAGAATGACAATAATGACGCAACATACCAAAACTTACAGAATGCAGCAAAAGTGGTGCTTAGGGGAAATTTTATATCTCTAAATGCCTACATGAGTAAAATAGAGAAAGAGGAGATAAATGAATTGGGCATGTAACTAAAAAAGCCAGAAAAAGAACAAATTAAAAATCTCCAATTAAATACCAAAATAGAAATACTGAAAACCAAAGGAGAGATTAATAAAACTGAAATTAAGAAAACTATTGAACTAATAAATAAAAGTAAGAGTTGGTTTTATGAAAAAAAAATAGGTAAACCTTTGGTTGATTTGATGTAAAAAATAAAGAAGAAAACCAAATTACTAGTATCAAAAATGATGGGGGAGTTTTTTAGGCAATTGGGGTTAAGTGACTTGCCCAGGGTCACACAGCTATTAAGTGTCAAGTGTTTGGTCTGAGGCCGGATTTGAACTCAGGTTCTCTTGACTTCAAGGCTGGTTCTCTATCCACTGCACCACCTAGCTGCCCCCAGTATCAAAAATGAAAAGGGTGAATTCACCATCAATGAAGAGGAAATTAAAATAATAATTAGGAACTGTTCTGCCCAACTATATGCTAATAAATTTGGCAATATTAGCAAAAATGGATGAATATTTACAAAAAATATAAATTGCCCAGATTAAGAGAAGAAGAAATAAAATACTTTAAAAATCTCATTTCAGAAAAAAAAAAGAAATTGAACAAGTCATAAATGAACTCCTTAGGAAAAAAATCTCTTAGGCCAGATGGACTTGCAAGCAAATTCCATCAAACATATAAAGAACTATTAATTCCAATACTATATGGACTATTTGGGAAAATAGGTGAAGGGTGAAGAAGGAGTCCTACCAAATTCTTTTTATGATACAAATATGGTATTGATACCTAAACAGGGAAGAGTCAAAACAGAGAAAGAAAATTATAGAGCAATTTTGTAATGAATATAGATGCAAAATTTTTAAATAAAATATTAGCAAAAAGATTACAGCAACTTATCACATGAATAATACACTATGACCAGGTAGGATTTATACTGGGAATGCAGGGCTGATTCAATATTAGGAAAACTCTCAGCATAATTGATCATATCAACAACAAAACTAACAGAAACCACATGATCATCTCAATAGATGCAGAAAAAGCTTTTGACAAAATACGACACCCATTCCTATTAAAAACCCTAGAGACCAAAGGAATAAATGTAGTCTTCCTTAAAATAATAAATAGCATCTACCTAAAACCTTCAGCAAGCATCATATGTAATGGGGACATGCTAGAAGCACTTCCAATAAGATTAGGGGTGAAACAAGGATGTCCATTATCACCACTGTTGTTCAATATTGTACTGTAAGCATTAGCTTTAGCAATAAGAGAAGAAAAAGAAATTGAAGGTATTAGACTAGGCAAAGAAGAAACAAAGCTATCACTCTTTGCAGATGATATGATGATATACTTAGAGAATCCTAGAGAATCAAGTAAAAAACTACTTGAAATAACAAACAACTTTATCAAAGCTGCAGGATATAAAATAAACCCACATAAATCGTTGGCATTTCTATATATTACTGACAAAGCCCAACACAAGAGAGAGAAAGAGAAATTCCATTTAATGTAGACATTGTAACACTCTCTCCTCTCTATTTTTTCAGATAACAAGTCTGTTAGATTTGTCACATTAGAAAAGAAAAAAGAAAAACGAGTATCCATAGTCAGGTAGCAGATTTCTCAAAGGATTTTCACTTACTTCATCTTCATTCTGCTGAGGAATAGAGTTGGAGTTGTGCTTATACCAGCCCATGCTCTCTGAACACTATGGTTAGAGGACTGGACTTGGAGCCAGGAAGATTTGGCTTGAAATCTTACCTTTGGCACTTATTAAATCACTTGACTTTTCTTATCCTCAGTTTTCTCATATATAAAATGGGAATAATAATAACTTTTGGAACTATCTCACAGTATTATTGTGAAGCTCAAAGGAGGGAATGCACATATATCATTTTGCAGACTTTGAACATCATAGAAGTGCAATTAATTAGTTCCATTCTTGATGCTACTGTAGTTCTCTCAGGTGTACTGATCTACCTTACGGCATGGTTTATCTCCATGGCTGAGATAGAATTTCTCTATTAGAAGGAAGGATACAAGCTACTCCCTGTGTACCAAGCACTTTATAAATATTACCTCATTTGATACTCACAAAACACTGGGAATTAGTTGTTATTATTAGCATTCTTGTTTCACAGTTAAGGAAACTGAGGCAAATGGAGGCTAAATGACTTACCCAGGGTCACAGAGTTAGTAAGTGTTTGAAGCTGAATTCGAATTCAGATCTTACTAACTCCAAGCCCAGTGCTCTATCCATTTTGCCACCTTACTGTTTCTAGAAATAAAACTGGACAAAAGCTATAATGCTTATCTTTATTAGTATATTCTTGTAACTGCCTCATTCTGCGTGGATAGTATTTATACACAGAAAAAAAAATCAGAAATATAGGAGCAATTGGATGTTTAGAGTAGCTAAATCTTTTAGTGACATTCACATTTCAAAAAAAGAAAAGTTAGAGTTAGCCTGGTATAGTGATCTGTGAATACACTTAGGTAGTTCAGTGAATAAAGTGCTAGGCCTAGAGTCATTAAGACTTTAGTTCAAATCCAGCCTCAGACACTTAATAGCTGTGTGACCCTGGGCAAGTCACTTAACCCATTTGCCTCAGTTTCCTCATCTGGAAAAATGAGCTGGAGAAGGAATGGCCAACCACTCCAGTGTCTTTGCCAAGAAAACCCCAAATAGGGTCATGAAGAGTCAGACATGACCGAAATAACTGAACAACAACAATAGTAGATAGAGAGCTGGCCTCACAGGAAGAAACTAATTCAAATCCTACTTCTAACTCATACTAGCAGTCTGTATACCTGGGGCAAGTCCTTAACCTCTCAATGGCCTACACAATTCTGTAAGCCTCTGTGTCACAGAGAAGATGCCAACTTCAATTTGTGAAAAGATTTCTTTATCTGGGAAATCCAAGTATGATAAAATCATAGGTCCAATTCCTAACCCCACATGAAAAAACATATAAGAAATTAAATCTGTGTTCTAAATGCATGGCATAACTGGCCTCAGAATGAGGAAGACCAAGATTGAAGAGCTGTCTCTATCATACAGTAGTGGCCCCTTTCAGCTCTCTAAAACTATTGCATGTGGTTACTGAAATGAATCAGTAAACGGAGTTTCAGTGAAACATAGTGTCCACAGTCAAAGCTTTCAATAACAGTGAAATCTTAGGTTTGCCTGCCCCAAAATATACCCACTTGCCCCTGCCACATGTATGCACATATGGATATGTATGTTTATGTTTATATGCATAAATACATACATTCAACCATATACATATATGCAAAGATTTTTTTGAAAGTCTATGTGTATGTATGTATTATTTATTTTACAAGTGTAAAAATAAATACCTAGTCAAAAGATTTGGCTTGGAAAAACAGAGCAAGGGATGGAGATAGATTAACCAATTTTGTCCTTACCTAAATTATTGAAGGTAATTAACGCAACCCCATCCCTAAATCTGTCTTCCAAACCAAATTCCATCTCTAACTTTGAGGTCATAGCAAGTGACTGGAGGGCACACAGATTTCTTAGTTTTAATGATATTTCCATTGTCTCAGTACAAAAAATGCCAGTATGAAAAAAGTCCAATTATAGTTAAAATTTCAAAGTCTAACCTCATCAGGCATTTAGCACTTCATTTCATTTTGCAGTATTATTCTTCTGGAATTTATATTTAAAGGTTCTGGAGTTTCACTTACATATTTTCTCATTTTTATGTTTCACGAGAAATAAATATTCTTAGAGGAAAGAAAAATTGGAATTTTTTATGAATAGAAAATCCAAAACAGACTTGTTATGGTCTAAGATAATTTTGTAAATATCTGCCCTCAACATTAAGTAAAAGGCTTAAGATTCAGCTTAATCTCATCCACTATAACTGAAACTTTTTTCCCATTAAAAAATCATTGTCTGCTAATTAGTAATGCATGTTAGGAAGCATTCATTGCATTCTTTTTTATTTTAAGATATATATATATATATATATATATATATTATATATATATATATATATATATATATAATTATGAGTAAGGTCTCAAAGTAGCAGGAAACCTTGTAGGGAGATCATCTAAAACTAATCCCAAATCACAAAATAAATTGGTAACTGAATCAAATTATATTAAATTATATTTATATTAATTATTATTATATTATTATATATTATATTAAAATTATATTGAATGTCTTGAGTTAAACCTATTATTGCCATGAACTCATAATTTGGTGACAAGATGGATGCATTTATAACACTTTTCTAAAGGTTCCTTTAAAAGAATTCAACATTTGTTTACACTAAAATAAATGTCCAAATTGCTCCTATCACTGAAAAGATTTTAAATATTCACTACAATGAGATAAAGATGGCAAAAATTAAAATGTTCTAATATGATATTCATAGAAATGAAAGGTATGTTATCACATGTATAATATTTAATTAAAAAAACTGGATTTCAATTATATTTGTCAACAGATTCTATATAATTGTTGCTTCTTTTTTTTCCCCCCTATTCTCTGTAGCTGTTTGAAATTACAGTGCCCCTCTCCCATGGCCCCAAACCAGTTACCATCAGTTTTGCCAATCATACCTCCTGCCGATGTATGTCTAAGTTGGATGTTTATAGACAAGTTCATTCAATTATTAGACGTTCCCTGCCAGCGACACAGTCACAGTGAGTATGAGCTAAGTCTTCATTTCTGAATCCTCTGACACTAATATGAAGCAATCTAGAAAGTCACAACTTGATCAGAGCAAGCCTTGGGGAAGTTGCCAATTTGCTTAATGTACAAAGCTAAGGTAAAGTCAAATGTACAGGATGCTATAAAAGTATAATTAAACTAATAATATAGTTATATTACACAACATACAATACAAATTATAATATATAATTATAATGTATGATATAGTTACAAATAATGCACATAGCAATGTGACAAAATTCATAAAGCAAAACACCCATGGATCCAATGTCCTAGTACTTTATTGTATCCATATCAGGTCTTCTATTAAAGAAAAAACATCATGAATTTGATTTCATATCAAAATGATTTGTTCTTTGTTGTAGGGTGCGTGGCTTCATTAATGTAGGTTCTGATGCTAGTAGCACATATCACTATGCCTCTTAGCACAGTATTTGTATGTTTCTGCAGCCAGTTTAGTGAGGAGTCTTTTCAAACTTATGTGGGCTGATCCTTGGATAACAGAAGTACATTCTTGTGCCAGACCTCTCCCTAAAACCTTTCCAAATTTGTAGGACCTGTTAGAACTTGCACTGCTTTGGCATGTCCTCCATGAACTAGGGATCACCTGTGTGTCAAGAGGAAATGAAATCATATGGTTTATATTTGAATATGTTCCTATTTCTGTGACATTTCCCATTCCTGTAAAATTAGAGGTCTTGATCACATATACATATCTATATACACATACATATTGATAGATACATGTAGATAAATTTTAAATGGCAAGAAGAACCATAGCCCCTATTTCTATTTTACTATACCCCCTTTTTTTTTGTTGGTTTCAGAAACGGCAGCATATATGCCTCAAGGTCAGATACAAGAGTTGGAAACAGATTTAGATCTTGAGCCCATGATTAGGACATAGTCATTACCCATTGCAAAGTGACAGTTAGATGCCATTGGTGTCTCTCTTCTTCCCCCTCCCCCAACTGTGGATAACATTTAGTTCCTCAGCATTTCTAGCCACTAAAGAAATGCACACACAAACAACAACAAAAAAGGACATAAATACAAAATATTAATATTTATAAACTAGATGTATAGGATGCAAGTTTACATGACTCAATTAAAATTATGTATTACGAGTTTTTTTTTAAATAAATGTTGTTGTTGTTCAGTCATGTTCAACTCTTCATGACCCCATTAGGGTTTTCTTGGAAGATATTGGAGTAGCTTGCCATTTCCTTCTCCAGCTCATTTTACAAATGAGGGAACTGAGGCAAACAGGTTTAAGTGACTTGCCCAGGGTCACACAATTAGTGTCTGAGGCCAGATTTGATCTCAGAAAGATGAGTCTCCCTGTTTCCAATCCCAGTACTCAATCCACTGCCACCTAGCTGCCCTTATATAAATGATCTATAACTAATATCTGTAATGTGACATGCTCAATAGGAAGATAGTTTGGTGTCGATGAATAAGCATTGGTTAAGCACCTTCTATGTGCCAGGCACTGGGCTAAGCATTGAGGAAACAAAGAAAGACAAAATCTGTCCCTGCCCTCAAGGAGCTCACAATCTAATGAACTAGATAACAAAAAACAATTGTGTATGAACAAGACATATACAGGATAAATTGAAGATAATCAACAGAGGGCAGCCACAAACACTGAGGGAGATCTGGAATTTCTTGTAGTGGGTAGGATTTCAACTGGAGGAGCTGAAGGAAGGAAGCCAGGAGACTGAGATGAAAAGGGAAACCATTCCAGACCAAGGGGACAACCAGAGAAAATGCCCGGAGTAAAGAGATGAAGTATCTGATCTGAGGACCAGCAAGGAAACAAATGTTATTGGATTGCAGCATATATGAGGAGGGGAGAAGAATGTGTTAAGAAAACTAGAAAGAAGGGGCAGCTAGGTGGTGCAGTGGATAAAACACCAGCCCTGGTGTCAGGAGGACCCGAGTTCAAATGCGGCCTCAGACACATGATAGAAAGATAGGATGGGGCCAGGGAAGGGGTCTAAATGCCACAGGATTTTCTATTTGATTCTGGAAGGAATATGGAACCAATGCAGTTTATTGAATTGGGGAGAGAAGAAGAGTGGCATGGTCAGATATGTGGTTTAGAGAAGGTTAATTTTACAAGTGAGTGGAAGATGAACTGGAGTGAGGAAAAACTTGTGGCAGGGAGACAGATCAGCAGGTAATTGCCACAATCCAGCAGTGAGATGTACCATATCAGAGTGGTGGCAGTCAGCCGAGAGAACAGGTGTTGCAAAGGTGTTGACACACCTCCTTGGCAGCAGAACGGAGGGCTGAGAGAGTGAGGAAGAGGGGATGACACTCAGGTTCTGAGCCTAGGAGGATAGATATTCCACTCAACAGTAATAGAGAATTTCAGAAGGGAGAGGAGGCTTTAGGGGAAAGATAATAAGTATAGATGTTGACATATTAAGTTTATGAAGTCCACAGTGCGTCCAATTTAAGACATCCAATAAGCAATTGGAAATACAGTTCTGGAGGTCAGGAGAAAATCTAGGACTAGATAAGTAGACCAGAGAATCATCATCGTAGAGATGATTGTTGAATCCATTGGTACTGATGCGTTCACCAAGTAAAATAGTATATAGAGAGAAGATGACCAAGGAAAGGGACACATACCATTAGTGGAGGTGACCTGGAACAAGACTCACTAAGAGACTGACAAGGAGAACCAGGACAGAGTAGTGGCATAGAAATCTAAAGAGAAGAGAGTATTAAGAAAAAAGGGGGATCCACAGTGTCAAGTATTGGTTTAGTGGAAAGGGCACTGGACTTAAAGATAGAGGATTTGGATTCAAATCAGTTTTTCTATGACTTCAGGCAAGTAACTTAACCTTCCTAAAACTCACTTTCTTTATCTATTTAAAATAAAAAGATGTAGTTGGACATGACACCAAGGTCACTTCTAGGTCTAAATCTATGATATTACATGAAAGTTCTTACTCCTGAATGCTTTAATATTTTTAGCGTTTAAAAGTCTATATAGATTAAGATGCCAAAGGATTAGCAGATCAAGTTTTTTTCAAAGCTCAATGAGAGCAACTAATTTCTGTTTACTAGGCAAAGTCTGAAAACTATTATGAAGAATACTATTTATGATTTTTAAACATATATCAATATTACTTTTACTTTTTTTCTGAAATAAAAATTATATAAAGAAAATGGGATGATATAGCATTTTTAAGGAGGTGCCCTTGGAAACTTCAGTGGCACAGTACATCTATCTATCCCATTCAACAAATATGTGTTCAGCATGTATTACACATACAACATTGTTCCATAATCAGTTGAAGCTACACAGGTTAATGTGCTGTCCCTAACCTCAAGGCCTTTATAGTGTAATAGGGAAGATGTGATAAACATATCTTAAAAATGAAATAATATAAAATAACAATGAAAAAAGTATTACTGAATAGCATGTCACAAAAAGCTCTATGAACACCTAAAGTCAAATGAATTATAAGACAATAAATGCTATTAGTTCATAGGAGAATGAAATCCTATGGATTGAGATATCTTGCATGGTAAAGGTAGTAATAGAGAAGGAAGATCTCAAAGGAGGAGAAAGAATTGGGTCAGTAAAAAGTGAAATGAAGGCAGCGTGAAGTGAAAAGAAGAATGACAGTGCCTAGTAACTATGTTTTGTGTTTTATGGGCATGAACAAGAGTTCAAAGGCAAGAATGAATGTGTTGTACTCATGGACAATGAGTAGAGTAGTCTGGCTAAATTTAAAAAAAAAAGTCACATAGAAGAGTAGAACAAGATCTGGTCAGATAGGTTATTAAGTTCTAATTGTGGAAGGTCTTAAATGTTAGACTAAAAAGGTTGGACTTTGTTACCTAGGCACTGGGAAGCCATGGAAGGTGACATGATCATTGTCAGGATAAGTAAGCCAGCCAACATTCATAGGAATGAGAAAATGAGTCAATAAGGTTTATGCTGTTTCAATCTGATAAGGAAACTTATCAGTCACTGTGGGGCTGGAGCATGTGATAGTAAAGAAAGGGATAGAAAAGGAGGGACAAAAGGCTAAATCTAGCTTGAGGACTAGTTTGTTGTGTTTACAATCTTGTAATTCTTTTGTAAAAATTTCTGTAATGTTTACTACAACACTAAATAAAATGTGTTTGCTTATAAGAAGTTTTTTGAGGAAAATTTCATCCATATGAGAACACGTCTTCTTTTACTAAGGAACAGAGGGTGAATTTATAGGTTGGGCAGCTCTGACTTGGAATATGGGACTTCAGTGTTTTTGGATTTTTAATCTATAACAGACATTCAGCTCAAATGCTTAGGAACTTGACTCTCCATCAGTTTTTTTTCTTTCAATTTAGTTTCCTTTCTCTTTATTTTTAATTTAGAAGGTTTTTTTTAATGATTGTATAAAAAAGAGCCAGATAATAAAAATGGAACTGCAAAACAGGTTTCAGTAAAATACGAAGTAGCAGAAATGGATGTGGCAATCAATCTGCCAATTATATGTGTACATTTCCTGGCCACAAATAATCAGGAGCTGTGACATTTATTCTGTCCAGTTTTTATTTAGGGTATTCTACTAGCCTCAGTTCAAGTCTTCCTCTGAAGTGTTAGCCCAGTGCAAAATGCCAGCGGGTTGGTTGTTTCTAGGTTAAGCAAGCGTTATCAGATCTTGAACCTTCTTTTTTTTTTTCCCCTCAGAGTGTCTAACACCATGATCTCCTAAGCTCCCCTGGGTTCAGTCAATCAAACTTTCCCCTGGCTCTATCCTAGGCCATATTTTCTGAGAGCTTCTATAGGTTTCAGATATGGACTCAGCTATGTCTTTGGTCAGATGACCAGTTAGCTAAGTGTAAAAAGACACATCAATAGAGGTTGGGCTATTTATTGGTTTTTTTAGTCATATGCTTGAAGATGAAAGTTGAACCCATGGAGGTTGATGAGATGACCAAGGAGGAGGTATATAGAGAGAAGATGAGAGGGCTTAGGACGGAGCCCTAGGTATAACCAAATAGAGGTAGTAGGGGAGGGACAGTGATCCAATAAAGGAGACTGAAGGAGCGATCAGACTGGGAGGAGAAAAACTAGGGAAGAGCAACGTCACAAAAAAAGAAAGAGAGGAGTGAGCATGTAAGAGATGGAGGTGAGCAGCAATGTCTAATGTAGAGGAAAGATCCAGAAAGATGAGGACTTAGAAAATATCGCAAGATTTGCAATTAAGAGATCATTGCTAATTTTGGAAGTATCACTTTCAGTGGAGCGATGAGGTCAGCAGCTAAACTGAAAAAGGCTGAGAAGTAAAGGTAATAAAGTGATGGTAACAAACAGGTATCTTTTTTCTAGGAGTATGGCTGTGAAAGAGAGAAGAGATACAAGAAGAATGCTGGTTGAGGGAACTGGCTGATAGGATAAAGAGAATTCTTTTATGATTGGGGGAGATCTAGGGATCGTTTACAAACAATAAGGCAGAAGTTAGTGCATAAGGAGACACTGAAGATTAGGGAGATGGTGATGGGAAAATTGAAGGGGAAATCTCATAGAGGAAATGGAAGATAAGATCAAGGATACAATAGAGGGGTGGGTGATATCAAGGAGAAGAGCCACTCTTCCTCTGAGACTAGAAAAAACAAGATTGTTAGGAGATTGTTGGGAGCTGGGGGAGTTAGAGGGTTGGTTTCTTGATGATTTGAAGCATAGAATTCAATTTTCTCAGCAAAGTAGGAAGGGAGGTTCTCTGATAGAAAGAGCAGGAAGGGAATGGCATAAAGTAGCTTGAGAAAAGTACGGATGATTTGGAACACACACTGAGGGATGTGAGATAGCCAATTAGAGAAGTAGGATTAGGATGTAGTAGGGAGGGCCCCAACCGAGATCATATTAGCAAATTTTATAGTGAATTCAATTAACAAAGTTATGTGGCTTACCCCATCAACATTCAGGAATTAAGAAAACTAAGGACGGAAGAGGTTAAGTAAGTTTTCCAATATCTAACCCAGCTTAAACACCTTCAGTGGCTCCCTACTTCCAAGAGGCTAAAATAAAAGCTCCTCAGCATGTCTTTTAAGGCCATCCTAAACTTGATTCTAATCTACCTGGCTAATCTAATCTACTCCAATCTACTTGTCTATCTGGCAACTCACTGTTCTTTAACTTCATCCTACCCTCCTATTCTTTCCCTGTACTCTCTGAGGCAGTATGGCATAGGGGAGAGAGTGCTGAACTTTCCATGAGGAAGATCTGGAATTGAATCCTGCCTCAAATGCTTACTATATGAACCTGAGCAAGTTATCTTCATTTCTCTGGGACTCAGTTTTCTTTTCTGTAAAATGAAGAGTTGAACTCGATGACCATTAAGATCCTTTACAACTTTAAATCTGTGATCCTATTATTCATCTTTATGTATCTACACAGAACATCTCTCCTCCCCCCTAACCTCATGCAATTTCTCCTCATCGTTGCCCATCAAAATCCTTCGAGATCCTCCTTAGGGTCCATATTTTCCATGAAATCCATAATCTCCCTGCCACCACCACTGAATGAAAGCAATATTTCCCTACTTCAATTTTCCTAGAAATTTTTTGCTTCATTTCTCTTTTGTCTCCTTCACATTCTACTTTATCAGCAAGCATCTGAGTGCTTACTGTTTTCCAGGTGTTGTGCTAAACATTTACAGATATAAATAAAAGCAAAAGACAATGATGGGCCCTGCCCTCAAGGAGCTTATATTCTAATGGAGAAAGACATCATATAAAATGGAGCTGAAAAATGGGAGTGAGAAGAGAAACTTATGTAGAGAAATGGTAGCAAAGTCTAGAGAGTCAGAAACAAAGCTGGGAAAGGAATCAAGGATGGTTGGCCCAGGCCTTTTCTCAAAACGGTTCTGGAAAAAACTCACCAACTGGACAAGGGGGTAACAATGGCAGAGAGATGTTCCAGGGTTAGAAGGCCAGAGGGAACTTCTAGATTGAGAAGGCAGCTAGGGACCCAGTGGGAAAGTCCAAAATCAGAAGCAGAGCCAGGAAAGGAATCTTACAGACAGTAAAACTGAGGTTCTGAGAGTTTAATTGATGTGCCCATTATATGATTTTCAAGTACATTTCCATATAATCTACTTTTAAAAGCTGATTTTTTTTTAATGTCATGGTATAAAAGTACTGAATTGGGTGAAAGTATGTATACAGAAAGTTGTATACAGTATACACAGTCACTTAACTTTTTTCTGTCATAACTATGTTATTCCTTAAACTCTGTATCTTATCCAAAGGTGTCATGCAACAAACAAGACTTGCCCCAAAAATCACATCTGGAACAATCACATCTGCAGATGCCTGGCTCAGCAAGATTTCATTTTCTCCTCCAGTGTTGGAGACAGTGGTAAGACAAATGACTTTCTAAAGATTAGAGGCACAGATTCTAGTTTTTTGATTAATATAAAGTGATTTTAAATTAAAGTTAGAACTCTGATTTAGACAATTATCCAAAACAAGTCCCAAAGACTCATGACGGAAAATGCTATCCACCTCCAGAGAAAGAAGTGATGAACTCTGAGTGTAGATTTAAGCATACTTTTTTTACTTTCTTCATTTTTATTGTTTTTGTGTGTGTGCGTGCATGTGTGTGTTTTCTTTTGCAACATGGCTAATATGAAAATGTTTTGTATTACTTCACATGTATATTCAATATCATATTGCTTGCCTTCTTGAGGAAGGATAGGAGGGAGAGAATTTAGAACTCAATTTTTTAAAATGAATTTTAATTTTTGTACAAGTAATTGGGAAACATTTAATGAAATAGAATATATTTTTAAAGTCATTAAAGCTAGACAGGATATATTAAAATAGCATTGTCATTAATTATTTAAATAATTAATAATTATTAATTATTATTTAAAAGATGTCATCATCTTTTAGTGAAGTTTAAGGAAGTTTGTAATTATTACTATTTTTTAATGTTGGTGAGGAGCATTTAAAAAAATTTTTTTTGCATGAAATGGCACCTCTTTACAAGGTGAACTAAGGTATTCTTCATCCCTTTCCCAGCACAAAGGAAGGTATCCTTACAATGTTTTTGTCTGACCTTTCCCTAGATGCTTCAGATGGATTCCACGATATCTGTGGACCCAACAAAGAATTGGATGAAGAAACCTGTCAGTGTGTATGCAAAGGAGGACTTCAGCCTTCAAGCTGCGGACCCCACAGAGAACTGGACAGAAACTCCTGCCAATGTGTGTGCAAAAACAAACTTCTACCCAGCTCATGTGGAACCAACAGAGAATTTGATGAAAACACATGTCAGTGTGTATGCAAGAAAAGCTGTCCAAGGCATCTGCCACTAAATCCTGGAAAGTGTACCTGTGAATGTACAGAATCTCCAAGTAGATGTTTATCAAAAGGAAAGAAGTTTCGGCAACAGAACTGCAGGTAAGAGCATCTGAATCTTTCCAACATTGATACACTTTTCACAAATCACATGTAATTTCTCCTCTTGCTGTAGGGATGACTTAAGCAGAAAATGAGAGGCAAGATCCGGAAGATAGACATTAGCCATTGGTATCAAAAAGGTCTGAAATAACATAGCAGGGATATACATATAGGGATGGAATTTCAGGGAAGCACTCCCAATTCCTAGCACAGGAATAATAAGACAAGACTCAAGTCCTAGAAGAGAGATGGAGGGAGATGTTTTATGGTTCATAGGAAGCTATTAGGTTAGACTGTTTCATTGTTTAGGAAAAAAAGGCTATGGTGTTTTTGTTATGGCCTGTGAGAGATTTTGCTTGGCTTTATCATGAATATTTGTTTTTAAATTGTTTTGTTTTCTTTTTCCTTTTAAAGTGTGGAGTAGGAAGTACAGGAAGAGAAAATAAGTGCTTGTTAATTAAAAAAAAAATTAAAAAAGAAAAGGTATAGGCTTTTGGAGCCCAGAGGAGACAGACAGATAAATGGGCATGGCTAAGCCATGATAGCAGGAACAGTACCTTTCCATTCAGGGTTCTTGGAAACTTAATGAGCCCAGAAAAGAACTCCCCACACTTATTTAGAAGAAGACTTGGGCTAAGCCAGGAAGGGGCGATGACTTACTGTGGGATATACCTGTTTGGCAAGAAGGTTACAAAAGACACTCTAGCCCAGAGGTTCTTAACTTTTTTTAGTGTCATGGATACCTTTTTTTAGACTGATAAAGCCTAAGAGTCCCATCTCAGAACAATGTTTTTAAGTGCATAAAACAAAATACAGAGTATTATCTAGGGAATATATCACATTTTAAAAAAAATTTTCCCCATGCAAGTTCACAGACTCTCCAAAATCTATTTACAAACCCCCATAGGCATCTATGGATGCCATGCCCTAGCCTAACCAGTAAAGAAAACTACTGGCCTCCTTCCAAATGGGACTGAATCTGAGAATGAAGATAGATATTAACTCTGAGGTCTTGTCAGGTCCTTCAGCCAATGATTTGACTGCTCACTCCATGGAAGGAATGGATGAATGGTCATAGGATTTGTTTAGGCTATTTAGGGCTGAATCTGCAATATCATTTGGAAAAACGCAGAATCAATTTGGTCTGAAGGAGTGAGTACATTCAGGTGAAGATGGTGTTGCTGGAATTTCCTGGCTAACACAAGACTGAGAGTTGCATGTTGCTGTAGGGCTTAGGGCAGCTAGGCAGCACAGTGGCACCAGCCCTGGAGTCTAAAGGACCTGAGTTCAAATCCAGATTCAGACACTTACTGGCTGTGTAAACCCCCGCCAAGTCACTTAACCCTGTTTGCCTCAGTTCCTCATCTGCAAAACCACTGGGGTCATAAAAAGTGAGACACAACTGAAACAACTGAACAACAACAAATAGAACCTAGTTGGTGAGGATAAGGAAGTTTTTATAGTGAATAGATGGTGACAGGGTGGAGAGTCTAGAAGGACCCAACACCTTCTGTTGAAGGCTGTGCAGCTTGGGTCAGTTAATTAGTTAATCCATAAACATTTATTAAAGCCTGCTACATGCCAGCTACTGTGCTAAGGACACACACACAAAAATGAAAGTCTCTGCCCTCATGATGCTTTTATTCTATATAAGTACATTAAAGACAAACACAGAAGTAATATGTGTCTAGGGGGAGTTGGGAGATTAGGAAACATTTCATTTAGAAGATGCAACATGAGCTTAGGCTTGAAAGAAACAAGCATGGAGCACTCATACCAGGAGGGCAGAGAATAAACCTTTCCCTGGACCACACATCCTTGGAAGCCTTGAAAGCTGGTAGGTCCCCAGACATTTATTTCCCAATTTAAAAAATGCTTTTCTCTCAACAATCCAGGCAGGTAAGTAGTACCATTGTCATCCCCATTTAAAAACAAAGAAACCGAGACTCACCGAAGCTAAGTGATTTGTTCACAGTCTTGTGGTGGAAATGAGAGGTGAGTCCAGGTCTTCTGACTCTAAGCCTAGTGTTCTTTCCATATGTACCATTCACTCTCAGATCAGTGATTATGCCTGTAAAAGGGGGTACAAAGTAACATCATAAGAATAATTTTATCTATGAAGGGCTTTCAGGATAAAACATACTTTTTTTCTTATTTTTAGCATGGCTCATTATAATTTATTTTCTCTGACCATTGAACTCTTGTTACAGATGTACAACTTTTCTTATTAAAAGGTTAAAAATTTGTTTAAGTAGCAGGATTGTGAAACTTAAATTACTTTTTTTCCCCACCCATAAATTATAGGTTAAACTTCTTCTGCTGTAGTAATGTTACTTTGTCTACCCACCTCCTACTTTCAGTGCATCCTTTGAGAATTTCTTAGAACATTTTTTTCCCCAATCGCCTGTATAAGATCAGTCATTTCCAGTGGGGAGGTTTTCACCTTCATTCCTACTTCTGGTGTTTTGAATGGAGATTGTATGAAATTGATATTTTCTTCCTGCTCATGACTCTCTCTGTGTATTCAATGGAAAGAAGTAATGTTTGCCTTATAGAAATCAATATTTCATTGGAAAGATTAGGAATCAAAATTGATGAATTCAAAGCTACTAAAATACCATCCAGCTGACTAAATCCTTCACCATCAGTAGAAAACCCTAGAGTATTGCTTTGTAATCACAGTGACTAGGTTTATAAGTGAAGGAATAATAAATCAGAAATACAGAGAAAGTTTAGGAGAGTTGATATATTTAGGATATTTATGTATTAAAACATTAAAATAATGTCTTACAAGATCATGGTTCAAGAATAGGTAGCAACTTCAGTGGCCATCTAAGAGCTCTTGTTAGGTTCTTGCTTATTACACTCAATAATTTCATTCTCCTAGTGAATTAACTGCTCACCCTGAGTGATTGAGACAGCAAAGTCTAGAGGAAAATAGCCAAGAGATTTGGTGTTAACTAATGCATCTATGACTGTCTTGAAACAGATAATAATTAAAGTAGTGACTTACTTAGTATTACCCTAGATAAAGGCAACTAGGTTGGTTGCTCAGTGGATAGTGTGCTGGCCCTGCAGTAAGGAAGACTTGAGTTCAAATCCAGATTCAGGCATTCACTAACTATGTGACCTTGGGCAAGTCACCTAACCTCAATTTGGCTTAATGCACTGGAGAAGGAAATGGCAAACCATCCCAGTATCTTTGCTTAAAAGCTCCATACAGGGGCATGAAAAGCTGGAACTAAGCAGCAACAAACCTAGAAGTCTTTCTGAATTAATGTATTCACAAAATTAACTCAGTTTTTTAAGAGAGTAAGTTAAATGCTTACAGGAGAATCTGTAGGTGCCAGAGAATCTGATTGCCTGTTAGAGTTTTCATTTACACTGCACAAAATCCAACATTAAAAAAAGTACCCATGTAGAATTTGTCATTTTTTATCTTCTTAATAAATAAGAAAGGACTTCAGAATCCTATTTAAACATTTGGTTCAGCTAGCAAGCAAATGAAGGCTATGTCACATTAAAAACATCAAACGAGCTAGAACTTTAGTATAGGTGGGTGAGTTTTCATTGTCTTTATTACTGATCTCATGCACTGAATTCAGGTTAGACATGCTTCGGCATCCAGTGAACCAGCTTGCAGACATGTAAGTGGCATATACAGTTTCCAGTTCCGTAAGGCCATTTCTGTCCCTGAAATGACCTCTTGCATGACAGCATAAAACAAGCACATTGAAATTGCTCTAGGAAGGAAACACTGACAGTCCTTTAGTACAAGACATTATAGTGTAGTATCTAAAAACCAAAAGCTCTGAGCAAAATGTTTAGTAAAATTACAGGAATAAATCATTACCATTTACATGAAAAAGCATCATTTAAAAGGATTTAGACAGCAATCTGCTGAAACCTGAAACTTATCCTGATTCACTGCCAGTTATCAGAGAATGCCATTAATTGGCAAAACAGCTCTTTGGCATAGTATATCATATGGATTGTCAGAATAAATTTATATGAACGATAATAGCAGACATGCTTTAAAAACCCTCTCCCACAAAAATAAATTGATGAGAAACATCTTTTAGGAATGCTTTTTAGTGTTACTATGAGGTTTTCCCCATAAATTTCCTTCATGAGAAGAATACTAATTCTATTTTTGAATCTATTACAACTATGGAGCCAATGTACTGTTTTGGTTTTTTTCTTTTTTTCTTTTTTCTTTTTCTTTTTTGCTTTTAGGCAATTGGGGTTAAGTGACTTGGCCACGGTGAAACAGCTAGTAAGGGTCAAGTGTTTGGTCTGAGGTGGGATTTGAACTCAGGTCCTCTTGACTTCATGGCCAGTGCTCTATCCACTGCACCACCTAGCTGCCCCTACTGTTTTGGTTTCTTAAATAGACTTAGTTGTTCTCGTCAATATGGATGCTTCCTTTAGTGATTCAGGTTCAACCCATCCATGCCTGACCATCCTATATGATTTGACCATACATGTCATCTAATAAGTGGGCCACAGGAGGTCCACATACTGTTTTTAAAATAAAAGGTCAAATCACTTCATTTTAATAATTTTTGCAGATACCTATTAAATTAGTAGACATAAGCTTATAATTACCTTCTTCGGGTTTCTTTTTTCCCTCGATAGTTGAGCAATTTTATTTATCTTTATTATTTCTTTTTACCCTATAAATAGCTAGTGTTATGCTTTTACAAGAACCACTGAGGAAAAGATTTTCTGCACTATTATACTGATGTTCGATCTTATCTTTTACCCTCACTGATCAAACTTCATCCTTACATTAACAACTGTCAGTCTCTTAGTAGAAAGATTCCACAGAAAATCTAGATTTGTACTTGTAGATAATTACATCCTTTATTTTTTCAGTAAATTTCAAAGTACTTTATACACCACTATTTATATTTTTTCATTAATGCTTGAAGTAATAAGTCCAATTAAATAGATTATATAAATTTCCCCTTGCTGGCTTAAGAATCATATTCCACAAATGTACTCAATGAGAATACAGTGGATCCAACCATACTGTCAGATTAACTGCCTTTATTTCTTTAGCATATTTAATTTTACTTCATTTACTGGTCTTTTTTTTTTTTACAAATTAAGCCATAAAACACCAGATGATATTTAAAATAATCTTAAAAGTTAATGTATGTATTGTAGTCTAATCAGTGGACATAGTACCTATAGACTTTTTAGATTGAACTAGAAAATTTTTAAATCAGATTTATTTCCTTCAGTGCTGTGGTTCATTAAATTTGCATTCATTGTTATGTCATACTCATTACTCTTTATTATATGTGAGATAAACACTTTTATATGTATTTTTATGTGGGTACAAGCACGAAGGACAATATCTCAGGGCAGCTTTGAGAAACTTTTTTCTTTTCCCTGATGTTTATTCTGAAAAGGGAAATGGGAAGGATTTTTGTGGATCAGTTTATTGCCATCATGACAACCTTTTGTAACCTTCTGACTCCTACTTAGTAATGAACTCACCTGATATTACATTTACTCAAATCAATGGCAAAATTAATTAGAATCTTCTAGGTCTACTGATATTTTTCCATTCCTCAATTCATTACTGCTTAAATAAAAATGTGACTGTTACTACATATGCATATTCGAGAGAAAAATCATGGAATGTTATCACTTCAAAGTCCCTTAGAAATCACCTTGTCCAACAACACTATTTTATAACAGAAAAAGGCAAGACCCAGAGAGATTAAATAACTTGCTCAGGATCACACAGATACTTAGCAACAGATGATTTTCAAGTGATTGAAAAGTCATGTTTGCCTTTAGGATTTCCTTTCTTTTCAAGATACCAAATAGCAATGGATCCAGTATTCTTCAAAAATGCTGTTAAGCAAAAACATCTGGTTGGACTTCACATACATTAATAATATCAATTTTGTAGTAAATCAAGTAACAGAATGTGGTGCAAACCATTGTATAAATGTTAAAATTCTATAGAAATATAATAAATGTAATGGGGTCCCCAAACATCCAGTCACTTCAAGAAAGCATTCAGGATATATAGATGTGAAGCTTCTGAATAGTCTACAATGCTTTGGCCTTTCTTTTCCATTTTTTCCATATGTATTTCAACATCCTTGTGCTCACCTTCATATTGAAGTCATCAAGTATCAAAGTGCATCTTGATTTGGTTTGCAAGATTTTTGTGAACTTCTTCATAAAATATTCTGTCTCTTCTTCCCCTTCAAGAGATGAGTATGCATGACCTGTAATTGTCTTATGATCATTTTTTTAATTTATGCTTATCTTGAGTGCTATAAGACAGAATCACTGTGTCCCATGAAAATAATATCTAGCATTTACATACCACTTAAACCTTTGCAAAGTACTTCACATATTATCTCATTTGATCCTTACACCAATCTTGTGAGATAGATGTTATTAAAATCCATATATTACAGATGAGGAAACTGAGGCACAGGGCGGTTAAAGTAATTCAGTCTATGTTTACACAGTTAATAAGTTTCTAAGACAGGATTTAAAATCAGTCTTTGAAAACAACTCCTTCTTCCTCCTGGCTCCTAATCCAATGCTCTATTGTTCATTGTACCACCTGAAAAAAAAATACTTCTTACTGCCTTTGGATACACGATGAAGTCAACTCTAAAAAGTTCTTTGTGTTTCCAAGGAGATGCGAACAATCCTTCACCTTAGCTTCAGTTTTCTTTTATCTTTTTGTTGTTGTTGTTGCTTAGACGTTTCAGTGGTGTCCAACTCTTCCTGACCCCATTAGGAGTTTTCTTTGGCAAAGATACTGGAGTGGTTTGCCATTCCCTTCTCCACCTCATTTTACAAATGGGGAAATGGAGGCAAACAGGGTTAAGTGACTTGCCCAGAATCACACAGCTAGTAAGTGTCTGAGGCTGGATTTAAACTCCAGAAGATAAGTCATCCTGACTCTAGGCCCAGAACTCTATTCCCTGTGTCACCTGACTGCCCAATTTTTGGTTAGTTTATTACAAATATATTAATACTGCTGTTATTCAGCTTTCAGTAATATGCTACTTTATTTGTAATTGGACAAAGATCTTACATTTAGAGTACCAGTACCTAGATTCTAGTTTATAGACAGCCTAAATATCATATGATTATTAGTGCATTGTAATCTTTTCTTTTTTTCTTTTCTTTTTTTGGATGGCTACTCCATCACTATGGATCACTATGAAATAATAAAGAGACTTTATGGACCTGAAGGCCATTAATTTTTTTTTTTAGGATATGTTGGCAAGGCTCATTTGGCAAGGACCACTTGGGTAATCAACCTGTGTACACTCAGTTAATTGGTCCTTTGTTAAGAGATTCAATCTGTCAACAGGATTACACTTGTAGCCTTTCTAGCATAGGACAACTTTAAAGTCAGTCTGTCAACAAAGATTTATTAGGCTCTAACACTTGCTGGAAACTGTGCTAAATGCTGGGAATTTAAATACAAACAAAAAAGGTAGTCTCTGCGCTCTAGGAGTTGCTGAAAAGGGTAAGAGAAGTGGGGGGAGACACGGGTAGGAGTGAGTTGTTTGGATCACAGCCAGAGGAGACGTAAAAAGAAGACTGGCCTGGGTACCATTCTTAAATGGAGGTCCTGGGGGGAGCCATCCAATAATCAGAAGGGTCATAGGGTACTATGAAGGTGTGAATTCCAGGGCTGGACTGAGCTTCCAGGATGAAGAGTACTTGAGGGAATGTATACTCCTGTAACATCCTTTGAGAACACAAAGCTAACTCTGCATCGTGATAAGGCCTGGGACCAGAAGTTTATGCAGGAAATTATTGAAAACCCTAAAATTTGAATTATTTACATTTTGCCTAAATGGAATACACACACACACACACACACACACACACACACACACACACACACATATATATATGAAAATATTAATATATATTTATATACACATACTGTGTATTTTTAAAGCTTTTTGGTTTAAAATATAATTGAAATCTATCTATATCTAATATAATTATACATATATATGCATGCATATAATTTCATTTTTATTGACTTCATATGTCTTTCCATATTACATTATATTTTTTTATATTGGTCATTTTTATGGAACTATAACATTCCAATATTCTAATGTTCCTTAACTTATTCAGTCGTTCTCCATTGTAGACTATTTAGGTTAGTTCCAGTTTTACATTATTAAAAATAAAGCATCCTGCTATGTATATTTTTAAACAGATCAGTTCTTTTTTTTTTCTTTTCAATTATAACTTTAGGCTAAAGTCCAAATAATAGGACCACAGGATCAAAAGTTCCTCTGATCAATTTTGTGTCTTTTATTGCATATTGTCAACTTTGTGCTCCAAAAAGCCTGCATCAGTTCGTGGTCTCCATCAATACTTATCTAATCTAATTACATCCTAAAGTTGTCTTGATTTAGATTTTCCTGATAATTAGAGAATTTGAATAGCTTCTCCTGTGGTTATTGAAAATTTGTATTTCTTTCTTCAAAAATTATCTATTCATGTTGTTTTACTATGTCCACTTACAAAATTGATATTCCTATAGATGTATATTAGTTCTTATAAGTTCTGGATCTTTATTATAGTGAGAGGGCTAGGACTGGAAATTGTCATTTCATTTATACAGAGAATTGTCTAGAGAGGATATATTTGATATATTTATCACTAATATTTCCCCCAATTTGGTATTTTGATTTTTATTTTTGAGACTTTTTTTGTTATGCAAAATTTTACTTGAAGAAGAAACAGCTTGAGTAGACCTATGATTTCATTAATACAGGGAGTTCCTAGAGGGGAACTTCATCTACCAACACAGATCACTACCCTCTCCATAATTTATTGTCCTTGTTCCCTGGGGGCACTAAGTTTGACTTGTACAGGGTCAAACAGCCAATATATGGCAAAGGTGACACTCAAACCTATATCTTCCTGACTCCAGGTATAGTTCTTGATCCACTTTTTCACTTTGTAAAATTCTAACTTGGTAAAAGCAAACTCATCAATGCTGTCTGTAGCAATTTCTTTCATTCGTTTGGGTTTTTTCTCAGCACAACAAGTGAGATAAACATACCATTTCTTTTATTAGCATTGAGCTATTTATTAGAGTTACTGATACATGTTTTCATTGGCATTATTTTCTAATTTTTATATTGGTAATTGGGGTATTCTCTCAAAAAACTTGCTACTTGGTTAAAATTTGGTTTGGGTTTCTTTAAAATCCTCTTAGTTTTCTATTTCATTCTATTTTTTAAAAATTTTCAATTAGTCTTTCTTTTTTTCTTCATATATTGATTCATTAATTTTCTATGCTTTGTTTTTAAGTTGAAGCTCAACTAAGTTTCTCTTTTTGCCATAGGGTTTTTATTGTAACCCAAGCAATATGTTCCATGTAAAGTCATATCTTCATATTTTCCATTGAGTTTCCTTTAGTTCTATAATTCTTTCTCATTCATATTTCATCAGATTTATCATAGTCTGATAAAATAGAATTAAAATATCCAAATACCATTCTGATACTTTCATAGGTTTATTATCCCATCAATGTGAGTGAGTACTGCCTCTACTGGTATAAATTGAAATCTATCCATTCCTTACCATTAATAAGTATTTTTTCCAGTCCTTCAACAAATCCACCACAGAGGATCTACTCAACATACTGAAAGCCATTTCTAAGTTTAAAAAAATTTTTTGTGAAAACCAGTAAAATACTTTGGGTGACTATTCCTTACTTATATATATATATATATTTTATATATATATATATAATATATATGTATATATATATATGTATATATATATATATATATATATGGCCATCCCATTTGCTCATCCAGCCATATATATCCTTCTTACTTATCTTTTATGAAAATTTCCCCTCATAATAGCTTTCACATTTGGCCCTTTCTCTGTATTCACAAGACTACTAGATTAAGACCCTCATCACCTCAACTTCACCTTACAGTATCCTCCTAATTGGTCTCCCTGAATTTTATCTCTCCCTTTTCCAATTCATACTCCACTCACACAGCTGCCAAACAACTTTCCAAAAATGTAGATCTGACAACTATGTCACTGTAGTACTCAATCGATTCCAGTGACTTTCTATTGCCTCTAGGATAGCCTCCAAAATCTTTTTTATAAATTGATCCCAAACTACATTTCCAGCCTCATTACATATAAGGTCCCTTTTCTTAATCTATGATTTAGCCTAATTGGTCTTGTTGTTATTTCTGTCACGTGTTAGTCCACCTTGCATTCCTTTGCACTGGCTGGCCCCTGTATTTGTAATGTACTCCCTCCTCACCTCCAACTCTTAGAATGCATTGATTCCTTAAAGACTCAATTCAAACATGCATCATTTAACCTGCTACATGAAAGCATTCAAGACACCCCAAGCTCTGGTATTTTCTCTCCAAATTTTATTTGGTAGATCTTCTGCATGTAGGGGTGTGTGTGTGTGTGTGTGTGTCCCCTTATAAGCTGCTCTAGGGAAGTGGACTTTTTCATTTTTTTCTTTCTTTCTCCAGAGCCTCACCCAATGCTTAGAACCAAGTAGGAGTATGACAAGTGCTTACTGAATGATTGGTGCATATGAATATATAGTAAATGGAAATGAGATGTAAACTACTTAAACCCAGCATAAGTCTAACCATTGTCCTTTGAGTCACACCTAAAACTGTTGCTTCAGTGGTTGTGGTTACCAATTCTATGATTTGTAGCCATATAACATAACAGAGAGAGAATATAGGTGTTGAACAGATAGGCTTTTGTGTCAGGGAGTACTATCAAATCGTTATGAGTACTATCAAATTTCCCAAATGCAACACAACCTGCTATCTTCCTCCTGTTCAACTCTCAGACCACCATATTTTTATTGTATAGTGCTTGACCAACATATATGGACTGATGAACTAGCTGAATGGCTGCCCATGATTTGTCAAAATTTCCCACTATTACTACATGTATTTTTAAAGATTTATTACTTCTTGTAAAATTGCAAGCTCATACATTTCACATTTTATAAAACAAAGGCATATTTGTAATTAAAATAATATATTCTATTGAATTTAACCTTTAAGTATAATCTCTCTTAATATTTTTATCAGGATTTTATCCGTTATCATCAATGTCAATTTAACTTTTGTGAGTTTGTGAGGATAATAGTTTTTAGAAGGATATTTAAATTTTGATCTGTTAAATTCTCTGAATTCATCCTGATTTTTGTAAACAGTATAATTTGGGTTTATTTTTCTATCCATTGCACAAACTTTTTTCTTGTAATTGGAGTGGAGGTTGCTACTTTATTATAATGAGACTAAAAAGTGGAGTTCTTGTTCTTCTCCCTGAATCCTGTTCCTCCTTGTTTTATAAGTTTCACATGAAGACCAGACAGGAAGGGGATGGGGGTTGTTGGGAGACATCCTACAGCCATCTGCTATCTGGAGAAGAGGAGTGAGGGTGCGGCTGCTCATTCAGTCATAGCATGGCTCTGTTTGAACACATAAAAGCCTGGGGTTCATTCCAGTTCCCAGTTCCTGCAAATTCTGCCATGATTATGTGATCACAGTAAATCAGCAGCCCTTAAATATTTCCTTTCATAAATTATGTTACATGGTACTTTCATTACAGCATACAGAGTTGTACTTCAAAAAAAATGATTTTCATAATGTACCTATCATGAGTTTTCATTAACATCCTTCTAGTTATTAAGTCATTGTCCAATACATTGGGCAGAGTTTTCCCCTTCTCTTTTAAATTGATAACATTAGTGAAATATTTGCAATTTTAATATGGGTAAATATGCTATATTATTTTCCACTGTCTTTAACCAAGGTATATTTTTCCTCTCCTTTTTTCCCCCCAGTTGTTACAGACTACCATGTCTGGGTAAAGTGAAGCGTTGTGAGCCAAGATTTTCATTCAGTGAAGAAGTATGTCGTTGTGTCCCTTCACATTGGAAAAGGCCACAAATGAACTAAGTAAACAGCATCATTTGCCAGCTGAGCATACAGTTTTCTATGATGAAAATCAGACTATATTGCTATCATTTGGAACTCTTGATGAACAGAGACCTTGTTGGGGCCACAATGAAGACACAACTGATTTTTCCTGAACAATGTGGATGGGGCTCACTTGCATAAAGAACTCATTTAAGGACCCATTTTCTACCAATGACCAAACAGCCTAGGATTTTTCTCCTTTTGTGATTTTTAAAAAAGATAATGACTATATAATTTATTTCCACTAAAAATATTGTGCAGCATTCCTGTTTATAGCAATAACAATTGTTAAAGCTCACTGTGATCAATATTTTTATATCATGCAAAGTATGTTTAAAATAAAGTAAAAATGTATTATAAACGCGTAATAATGCTTTCTCAGTCCATTATCCTATTACATATTCTGTATACACTGACTGACAGACAAAACTATCAGGTTTTTTTTTTTATTTTTAGAAAACCATGGGATAATTTCTATAAAAATGTGTATTTGTATGAGAAGTCTCAGTAAAGAAGCAATAGCCCATATCCATAATTTTATAAATCACTATCTTGAAAACCTGTAGCCAAGGAGACTAATTTCAGTATTTTGGGGCATATGTAATTTCGCCTTAACAGGCAACACAACATCTTTCTGACCTAGTCAATGATCAGAGTTGCTACAGTTGAAAATAAACGTAAATCTTACCACCTACTCTTCTGGTGAGGAGCCTCTCTGAATTTAGTGTCCTCCTAAGAGGACACATGCTCTGCTGATCTCCAGGACCCTACTTGATTCCAGTGTTAGTAAGATCTTCCAGAACTTATGCTTTCTTGGCCTTAACCTTTGAGAAACCTCTATGTCCAGGACTGCATACCAAAGGTGGGGAACCTATGGCCTCAAGGCCACATGTGGCCCTCTAGGTCCTCAAGTCCTCAAAACAAAAGATTTGTCCTGTGAAGTTTGGATTCAGTCAAAGAGCCATACTTGAGCCTGAAGGCTACAGGTTCTCCACCCCTGGATAAACTATCTTTAGATCCATTTAGCCTAATTTAAAGAGAAATGCTAATTTTTTAAAAATAACTTTTTTCTTTGTCATTTAATCAAAATAAATGGAAACATTTTTGTTTGGTTATATTTGCAGTTACTGCTGATGAAGTTCATGGCTTAAGTGATTATGAACTTACAAATTATGTTAAACTATTTTCAAAATATTTAGTTGTATATTACTAAAGTATGATTTTGCAAATATTTTTTGCTAGTTGACATAACTCTTCAGATAAAATAAGAGTCAGAAAAGATTCAAGCTATATTACAGAACCAAAAGAAATACTTATTTCAGGTACACCACAGAAACATTTTTCTTTTTTCTTTTAATTATAGAAAAATTACAAAACTTTAGAGTTGGAAGGATTCTCAGAAGGCATCTAGTCCAATACATAATTGAGCAAGAATTCTATTTTCCTTGTAAAGAGTCATTCAGCCTCTGCTTGAGGGCCTCCATGGTGAAGAAACTAATGACTTCCTGAGGAAGTCAATTCATGTTTTGGATTGCTATCATTGTTAGGAATCCCCACCTCCCTTTACATTACCCTAGATTGTATAACATTTAGGTAAGGTGACCTGATTTCATCAGCTACAGCTAAGTACTCTCTTGTTATCTCCTTGAGTATACTGGTAGCCCTTTTTGTTCTGTCCTTCCCAATCCAAAGATCATATTATTTGACAGAAAACAGAATCAAATTCAGAGTCGGGGAGTTTTGCGTTTTCCTGTCTTTGGTGTTCATTGTTCCATCCATCCCAATCAGTGCTCTGTTCCTTGCTTGATTCTGCCCTCTCCCTCAATAGAGATTTTTGAAAGCCTTTTTTTTTATTCTGAACTTTTGTGGCTAGTAGCAGCTCTTGTTCAGATTGAGCACTCCTGACACCATTCTTAGAAGACTGTCCTACATTTGTATTGTTTCCTTCTCTTGTTTTCATCTTTTGCACACGCCTTTTTAAAATCTAAGCTAGTTGTCGAGTTCTCTGTGTATCAGCAATGTTCTTTTAAGAAAATCACCTCTTTTCTTCATTAGAATAATTTCTTTTTTGTATTTTCAGAACTTCCCAGAATTTCAGCAAATATTATCCTATCTTTCTATTCTACGAATTGCCAGATCAGGGATTCCTGACAAATCATGGCCAACTTACCTTTCCTTCTCTATCAAAATTCTTTCCTCAAAGTTCCTAACATTTTAGTAATAATTAGTTCTCCATTGATGAGAATCAGATCCAGAAAATAATTTTCCTTTTGTTGATTCTTCTATCTTTTTTGAGGATGAAGTGATGATTAAGGCAAGTCCAGGACATATTTGCAGCTTTATATTTGTCCAAAAAAGAGCTTCAGCAGATGTCCATTTAAATTCCTCATAGCTGCATCATGCCTCTGTGCCAGGTTTGTGATCCAGTTCTTGAATTTGTAATCTATTTCCTCTTTCCATCCTGGTTTTCTCAAATACACTTCAATGTCAATGTTCTTTCTGTTTCTGACTTTACTGATATTCACTCAAATGCTTATCATGTTTATCCCCTTCTCTTCCTAGATCTATTCACATAATTCATATATTCTTAGTATGCATAAATAATTGCTAATCTCTCTTTGTTTCTTTTGTTTTAGCCTCCTCCCTTTTATATCTTTTAAATAATGTATATCTTTTTAGGCCATAGTCAAATCATTGTCTCATTCCATCAAAGTCAAGTAATACCAATGGATCAAATTTGACCCCTTCCTTTAGTATGTTTCTTTTATCTTACTTATCAGTAACACTTTGTGTTATAGACATCTGAGGCCACAGATTTTATTACTGACTTTTTCCTTGGATCTTCTCTCTTATGAACTTCTGGGTGTCTCAACCCCTATTCTTCCTATATCTTACCTCTTCTCTAGTACCTTGCTCTGTGTATGTATGTGAAGTTATCTCTCCTCCCCTTCATTTTCACCTTTAAACCCTTTAAGTTAGATTTGTAGAACTTCAAGCACATATACCCGTACCTCTCCATCACTGGTCTAGAGCCTCTCATTTCCATCATTTAAACCACGGTTCAGACAATATTTTTTAACCATCTCTTTACTCCCCAACTCTACCTTTCTCTCCTTGATGTCAGCAGACACTGCTAGCAAAAACTGCAGCCCTAACATCTCCCAGTTGTCATTGAAAATTCACTGAAGTAAACTTTCTAGCTTCCTTCCAACAGCACAGCATCATTTGTATTCACATGACTCCCCACGAATATGATAATCATCAAGTCTCTCAGGCCTCAGGAAGTACTGTCACATCCTATATACATGCCTTAGAAAGACAGAAGATTCCTCCTTCATTGATAGAGAGTCACAAATAACTGCCTCAGGACCCCTTAGCAACTGGATAATCTCTCACCTTATAGTGCTTGTGGGTGCACACTATCATTCCTTGGAGAATCAGCAGGTAACTTCTACACAGGAGTTTCTGGCTCCTTCCTCTTCAAACAGAACCATATAATTATTTATTAGCAAAAGTTCTGTTACCCTTCTTCCCTTTCTCCTCTGTATGGCATTCTTCTACATTCTAACCTCCTGACACAGGTAAGGATTCCCTTCTCTCTCCTGGGATAGATTATACATACATACATACATACATACATACATATACATACATACATACACACACAAACATACATACATACCTATACACACATACATACATACATACATATACATACATACATACATACATATACACACATACATATATATATATATATATACACACACACACACACATACATATATATATTCCACAATGAAGTACTATGTTTTCTTTTTGTTTGTTTCTTTTTTGAAGAACATTTCATTATCTTGGATAACCTAAAGAGTAGTGAAAGTCATTCAATACTCTTTACATAATTTTCTAAAAAGGAATCTAGTCTGCACTTGGAACAGATAATAGCCACTTGTTAGTGACAAAATATAAGCATCTGCAGGTCAGTGCAAGATGTTTGACATTCCAATGCTTTTCTTTGGGAGCAAATATTTCCACTATTACTAAAATTGCATCAAATAAAACACTTGTCAAAAAAAGGGGGAAAAAAGGCTTTTTCTTGAAAACCAAAGATGAGATGAGAACAGAATAGTGGAATGAACATAGAACTTGACACTGAGATGACCTAAGTTTGGTCCCTGGCTCATATAATTGTATGTTAGAAATTTAGAGCTGAAAGGTATCTCAGAGGTTGTCTGATCCAACTTCCTTCATTTTAAAAATGAGGGAATAAGGTGAGAGAGATTAAATGAATGGTCTAAAGTAATTATTATATAAGTAGTGCACTCAGAATGTGAACCCAGATCCTCTGATTCCAGATTCAGCCCTCCTTCCACTGTACCATGCTGCCTTGTAGAAAGTATGTGACTGGGAACAAATAATTTAACTTCTATGCCCCTCAGGTCACTCATGTTTAAAATAGGGGTAATAACACTGGTACATCACAGAGTTTTGTGAGGAAAGAACTTTATAATTTTTTTTAAAAAGAACTAGTAAATGTCACCTTTATATTAAGGGGCCAGGGTAAATGGAGGTCTACAAAAATGTAAAGAAGATAGTCAACAGCCTAACTATACAAAATGGATTTCAATCATTAGAAAAATATAAACCAGTAAAATTCAGAAGAAAAGTACACAAATGTTGATGTATGATGTGTACTTCAATACTCTAATGATTCAGAGCAAATCAAAAAGATTTAGTTGGTAAAACTGTGCTCTAAAAATATTCTAGGGGCAGCTAGGTGGCACAATGGATAGAGCACTGACCCTGAAGTCAGGAGGACCTGAGTTCTAATCCAGCCTCAGACCAAACACTTGACATTTACTAGCTGTGTGACCCTGGGCCAGTCACTTAACCCCAATTGCCTTAAAAAAAAATTCTGAAAGGTGGTGTTGCTGATTTTAGGCCATCTTAACATCAAACATTGAGTATAAATTATGTCCTGTGCTGCAATGAATTACAGAAAGCTGTGTAATTCATGAAGAAGCTTCAAGTATTTTTGCACTTTGAGGAATAAAGCCATCACACTTTCTTAAATAAATGTATTCACTAATCATATACTACTCCCTTATTTTTAACACCTGAGATTCTGAGGCATTGAGTAGGCAAATGTACCCACCTCATATTCAATCTACTGATAGTCTTATGTCAAGGTAGTGTAAAAGTCGTGAGCACTGGCAAAGAGAAGCAAATTTGAAAGTGACTACAACTTCCTAACAATTCTTCAAAATGGACAACTTTAAAAATCAATGTCACAGATTAGTGTGGGAGAGAGGATAAGACAAAGATGAATTATCTCTCTGCAACTGATCAGGAGAGGAGAAATCCCTAAAACATGGTCAATTCAGCTCACATTTAATAGCATGGTTTCTCATCAAATTAAGGCCAAGATCAAAAACAATTCAGAATGATCTGTTACTGTCAATACTGTCATCTACCTTTTGCCTGAAAATTGTTAAGTTATGTTAATTTTCAAATTAAACTAAAGAAATATTCATTATCCTCTGAGGATTTGTAAGGAATTCTAGAACCCGGTATTAATGACTCCAGTTATATGTTACCAGTTTAATACTAAAGGTTTGCGACAAATTTGCTTCCTGTGAAGAAAGAATTGGAGCCTGAGTTCTGTAAGAAAAGATAACGCAAATTTGCCCCTTCAGTGGTAATTATTGGGTTCAAAAACTAAAAGAATTGTGGACAAAGATAAGATGTTACCACAGATTGCGTTGACAGATGCTATGTGTACCACCTTTGAAAAGTACATCAATAGATACTTGATCTTGTGGAAATTTTCTTCAATGATATCAAAATGTTCTTTGGATTTAATAAGCATAACATTCTTAATCCTGCCTTTCTTCATCTCTTAATCCCAAATCATATTTTTCAGCATCTTCACTTCTGCCCACTTTCACACTGACATCACAAAATAACCAAGTATACATTGATCTGGTTTACAGCACATTATTGCTTCTTTATCAGATTTTTGTTCTTCATTCTATATAAGAAATGGCATGTGCACTACATCTATTATCATGCTCTGGTCTGCTTATATTCATTATTCCTAGAGAGTGGAATAACTAAGGATCTCATGGAATTTTGTTTCCTGTTATCATTAGAAACCTGATGAAAATAACAATTCATTTTATTCATCTCTGCTAGGAGATCTATCCTTTCACTTAGATTCCATTTAGCCACTTATGTATTACACCTTCATTTTTAGTAAAAAGTCAGAGATTTGGACAAAAATGTCATGCTAAAAATACTAAACTTATGTAACTCCAGTGACCTTTCTTTGATAATAATCATGACGTGTCCTCTCTCAAAGCCAAAAGACTAGGATCTCTCCATTCATAAACTTTTACTAATTCTGCTCTTGATGCACACATGGAGCTGTAGGTGATCAGTCTCTAACAATGAGGAGAGTCTTAGGCAGTCTTATATAATCCTGGTCTTGAACCGAGGGTTACATTCATATTTGTAGACAATTTTTAAATTATTATTCTTAATACACTGAAGAAGCATTATGGGACCTCTGTGAGCAAAGAATTTAATCACCTAGTAGGAAATCTGATTAATGTGCCTCTGTGTTTAGCTCTGCTGGTCCTTGGTCAGCAGATAATCTCTCTTGGAACTATATTCATAATCAAAGGTTTAGAAGCAGAAGGAACTTTACAGAGTAATTAAATCCAAACTACTCATTTTAGAGATAAAGTAACCTACAGAGATTAGGTAATTTGAGGTTCAGATATTAAGGGTCATACAGCTAGTAAAAGCCTTGAGGTGAAACTTGAACCCAGTTCTTGACTTTAAAACCAGCAATCACACCATATTGCCTCTCTTAAAGTTTTTCAAGCTAAATAGAGCCTCCACAATGAGTAATTGGAGAATTTTTGCAGAAATGGCTTCCATCAATGGCCATCTTGATGAGATAGATCACAGATCCACCAGAAACTGATGAAGGAAAAAGAGACACCTTTATTTTGACTCTATAAGGAATCTCTTTTTACTGCTTTTTTAAATCTAATGTAAATTTTTTTTATTCTTTCAAAGTACCTTTTCAAAGTCCTCCTCCAATTCCATAGTGTAAATAGAGATGACCTTAGGTTTTTGAAGGCTATGCCAGTGGGGAGCATTGATCATTATTTTGGGAGTGTGAAAGTGAAGAATGACAAGTCTTACTAGTCAAGCTGGTGGAGGGGGGGGGAATTTTGAATGGATAGCTGTCAAAAAGTATGTGCCATCTCAGAACTAGACTAGCTAAATTTAGAAAAGTTAATCACAAGAATTTTAGCCATCTTGCAATGGATTCTTGGGCAGGGAGTATCAGGGAGCTATAGAAGTTTGTGTAGCTTGCTTATTGATGTTTGAAATGGTTCCAATCCGTGTTGGCTGAACAATAATGAAATAAAAGTTTGCTTTTTAAAAAAGTAATGAAATAAACTTCAAGGCAGTAGGTGACACATGAAGTAGACTACCTAAAAACATTTTACTTGCACTACAATTTGTAGATATGAGTCAGATAAAATACTTATAAATGTCATCATACATTACATAGTGGAAGAGAGGAAGCATCCCAGAAGGGGTATAACATTTAGAAGACATAACTCTACAGCTAAATTTTTAAAACTCATTTAAAAAAATAAAAATCATTTGGCTTTAGAAAGATTGTGACACTTGATATCATAGTCAATATCTTATTTAAAAAAAAGTTGTTCCAACATTGTCTTCCCCACCATGTCCTGCAATCCATATTTATTTTCTTTTGTAGTGTGTGTAAGCCACCAGCCTTCTCTTTTCCTCTCTTTCTTCATAACTACTAAATCTCCCCAACCTTGTTATTTCTCATATCATCCAATGTTCCACTCATTATGCTGATCTCTTCCATCTTTGACTCTGGAAACTATGAAGACTCATAGGTCTCCAACAACATTTTGGTAAACATTGTACTCCATCACATGGTTCTAAGACAGGAGAATCCAAAAATCAGAAGGCAAGTCATGAAATAATAAAATTCACATAAAACTTCTGCTTTATAGTCATCTCCCTGGTTTTGACCTGTCAGCCAGCTCTGTTGATATTCTGTATGAATTCCCTGTTCTTCCTTCTATTAACACAAAGAGAACAGGTCTTGACAGCAGCTTCAAGTGCTTACAAATATCCTACTTTTACTCCCTTCTTGATAAGTATTGCTTCAGACAAGGGATTCCAAATAGTTATAAATAATGGTAACAATATTTGTAACATCCTCTGGCCCCCACTGCCTGAAAGTTAGGTGTGTATATTTCAACTCTTAAGGGGTTTGGAGGATCTCTCATTTCTGCCATTAGCTTAAGACCCCACAAATTGTGTCCCCCAATTTTAGGGGTACAAGCATCCTGGTTATATTTTATCATTTAAAAGTGAGAATAGCTCTTACAAAGCCATATTTACCTCAAAGGAATAGTAAGAAAAACCATGAAACATTTTCCTCAACATCTTTCCTTTGTCTCTGGGGAGGGAAGAGGGCCACGTTCAGCTCCATTCTCACCAACATCTAAATCCAAAGCCTACCTTGGGCTTGCATCCTAGAATCCTGGCTTCCCTGTTAAGCTGGTTGCAACATACAACCTGAAATCTTGGGGTCCAAGTACCCCATGTCTTAAATTCCAGAGTTTAGGAGTCCATTCCATATACCTAGAGCTTAAAATAATAATCCCAACAAAATATAACAAAATAATCCCAAACAAAAGAGATAGATAAATGTGTCAGTCATGTAGTTTTAAAGATGCAGCCAGTTCCATCTATGTAGCCAGTGAAAAGAGGCCACTCCCAACCACATAGTAGGCCAACACATGTTCACATAAGCATCAGGTCTCCAATCTCACAAAAGTACAGTCCTGGTATCTACCACATGAGTGTCTCTATTTTAGGTCAGCTGGATATGTGCCTAACCCTAGTTATAATTCAGATGTTTAAATGATGATTCAGCTCTCAAAAAAATTAAGATAGTAGAAAATGTCTATGAGATTCTATAATCATTAAATGAATTAATTATCCCTAAACTTGGGACTCAATTTACCAACTGCAACTCTAAACTGACAAATCTAGTCAGAATTCCTACAAATGCAAGCTATATTTCTAAAGCAATTCCTAGGTCACTCTCTCAATGTGAAAGCATTTATATCTATTGGTCTTCAGTTTCTGCTTAATCTCTAGATCACCTCTCCTGAGTGGAGGGCCTGTTTAAGTTGGAAGACAAACCAGACTAAGATTGTTTGTTGGCTCAGCTCAAAAAATTAGAAACAGGATGCTCAAGGATGGCAGGCCAACTGCCATAATTTAAATGCTTCCTTTAAACCATTTTAATATATCTTTTAGAAAAGCGAACCAGCACCTGATAAAACACAGAACTCTAAATTCAAAAGAGACCATGGAATCTCAGAAGGACATTCCCTAATGGTTTAAGGGACAAATCAGAAACTTGACAGAAGTTAGATGAGAACAAATGGCAGAATTTATGGCCTACACAGCAGAAATAATTAGCAGCATTAAAAAAAAAACACCTTGGGTCTACAGTGTCAAGTCTCTGCAAGTGAGTAAAAGAGAGGACCTCAGATTGGGAATACAAATACACTCAAGTGAAGGAAAATTTGGAAGAACATAAACAAAAAACAATTATGCTAAAAAAACACATCCTCTCTCTACACAAGCACACATTGATCTCTAAAAGAGGACACATAAAGTCAATATGTGCATTGTTATGCCTAGGTCATGCTAGAATCACATGACAAGTCAAAAAACTTATGTAAGAATTAATATTTTAAAATGCCCAAAATTCTGAACACAGATAACAAAGCATCAAAAGAATTCCCAAATTACCTTCAGAAAAAAAAATAATATGCCTCAAACTCCAAACCTCATAATAGTTAAATTGAACAATTCTAATGACAAGTTCTCCAAGTGACCATGAGAAAGACCTTCAAATTTTAAATTAAGTAAAGAGAATTCAAATAGCACAAGACTTATTTGCACCCACCCACATGAAACCTCAGAAGGAAATGAGATGTATATTACAAAAAGGAAAAAGAGATCAAGATGCAACCCCAAATAATATATACTACAAGCTTGAGCCTAAAGATAGAAATTAAATAAAGGAGAAGCATTTGAAATATTCCTGAAAAAAAAATCATGAAAGCAGATTATTTGATTTGCAAACACTCCAAAACAACAGAAATATAAGAAAATTAAATACATATAACTACAAAGGAAAGCACAAACCAAATAAGTTATCATATAGCCACTGGCTACTAAAAGGGGAAAAATCTAGAAAAACACTTATGAACTTATGAGATTAAAAAAAAGAAACAGAAGAGTACCCATTAAGAGATTTATTTTAAAAGTGTATAAGGCAGTAAGAAGAAAATGGCATTTTTAAAATAGAAGTGACATTGAAAGAAAGCTTGAAATACACTGGATTAAATCTCACAAACCATCTCATTGGTGAATTAACGTATTTTAAGTGACAAAATTGTAGAATGGGATGTTGCATAAGAGAGAAAGAGGAGAGAAAAGAAAGAAAGAAAGAAAGAAAGAAAGAAAGAAAGAAAGAAAGAAAGAAAGAAAGAAAGAAAGAAAGAAAGAAAGAAAGAAAGAAAGAAAGAAAGAAAAGAAGGAAGGAAGGAAGGAAGGAAGGAAGGAAGGAAGGAAGGAAGAAGAAAAAAGAAAAAAAAGAAAAAAAAGAAAGAAGAAAGAAAGAAAAGAAAGAAAGAAAGAAGAAAGAAGAGAAAGAAAAAAGAAAGAGAAGAAAGAAAGAAAGAAAGAAAGAAAGGAAGAGAGGAAGGAAAGAAAGAAAGAAAGAAAGAAAGAAAGAAAGAAAGAAAGAAAGAAAGAAAGAAAGAAAGAAAGAAAGAAAGAAAGAAAGTGCAATCAAGTCCATGATTAACCACAAAAGAAAAAAGTGGTCCTGTAGCCTCTCAGTAAGAAAAGAGGCTACAGGAGAATGCATGAAGGGGCAGATGGAGGGATTGGAACAGGGGGAAAAGAAGGGAGATTCTAATGTAATGGTGGGTAGGGTCAACTGAAGAAAACTTCCATCAGTGGAAGGATAAATTCTGTACTGGAAAATGAGGACTTTATAATGGGGCTAATCTTCAAAGATTTAGGACACAAGGAGACAACAATAATTTCTTCTCACGGTTTTTCCTCTGTGGACAACATTTTGCCTCAGAAGATGAATCAGAGCTTCTCGGAACAATCATCATATGTAAGGATGGGATACAAGGATCTAGAAGGGAGATTTTTATTATAAAAGCAAAAGAAAAATATTGTGAGGAGGTTAAGGGGTAGAATTGGTATGCAGGGTAATTTCTGCCATGGGGAAATCTTCATTATCTCCCTCAGGAACTTATATTTTTAAGATTGAAGCAAAATAGAAAAAGAGGGAAGAGGGAACAAGATCTACAAAGCAATAATATAGAAATACTTTGGAAGAGCAAATTCAAACTTGGGAATTTAAAAGTTTTAATTCCATTAAGAATAGAAAGATACTAAAGAAGAAATAAATAAGTATAAAGACCAAGAATCAAAGAAAAAAATTAAATAGTTTTTAAAAGTGTTAATGAGAACAAGATTTTAAAAAATCATTTTTAGGGAAAAGAGCAGAAAAGGAAAAAAACATTATAAAGTTTCAGCAGGAGAGAAAAGGGGGAAGGAGAGATGATGAATAGACCATTTAACTGAGAGGGAAAAGAGAGCAGAAGAATTCTATAATTAAAAAAAGAGAATAAAGAAAAAGGAATTGATGGTAAGTAAAACTCTAAAATTAGGAGAAAGTTGGCACAAGGGATTACGATTGAGGGTGAGGGGAAGAAAGTATGTGGGAATTCCATTGCCTAAAAGTAAATGACACAAAAAAAATTTCAGAGGAAATTTAATGAGAAAAAATTTAGAGAATTCTAATTCAGAAAATAATATACCCAATGAAGGAAAACTTAAACCTAACTCTTATAGCTTTAAATGTGAATGGACTAAACAGTGCAACAAATTGAAAATGAATGACATATTGGATAAGAAAAATAAACTCTTACTATCTTTTGTTTACAAGAAAAACACCTAAAAAGCAAAAGCATGCATAAAATAAAATTAAGAGGAAGGAATAAAAAATGACTAAACATCAGGTGAATCTAAAAAGAAGGAATGGCAGCCATATGATCAGAAAAGGCAAAAACAGATCACAAAATAAACAGCAAATAAGAAAATTTTATTATGCTGAAAGGAACAATAAAAATAATAATTATTAATATTAAATTTATATGTTCTAAGTTTCAAAATGCTTAAATTCATAAATGAAAAATAAACTGAATTAGAAGACATAGCAAAACAATAATAGTAGGTGACTTTAATATCACTTTTTAGGAGCTAGATAAATACAATAGAAAGATAAAGGGGACAATTAAGAAGTAAATCAATTGTAGAAATTAGAATTAAAAAAATATGGTATTTTTGGAATGGAACAACTAAACACAATACACATTTCTCAACACCATGTGGAACTTTCGTAAAACTTGACCATGTATCAGGGCACAAATATATAGAAAATAGATAGTGAACATATCTTTTCAAACTACAAAGCAGAAAAATAGTAATCAGTTCAGGGAGCACAAAAGATATAATCTCAAATGGAGACTTAATAAATAAATGAGTGAAAGAACAAGTAATAAAAAATTATTAATAATTATGTGAAATAAAATTTTAATGAGAAACAACATACCAAAATTTCTGGGACGCAGCTAAAGCAGTTATCAGGGAGAAACTGTGTCACAAAAATAAATATGTTAGCAAAATAGGAAAAGAGGTGGGGAAACTAAAATAAGTATGAGGAGATATTAACAGAAGAGAAATACATAAATTAGAATTCAAAAAAGACCATAGAAATGATGAATAAATCTAAAAACTTGTTCTTTGAAAAATTAATGAAATTTATAAACCTTTAGCAAAACGGATTAAAAAGAAGACCTAAAATCAAGGCAAAAAATAGCAAATGAAATCACAATTAAACCATGAGAAATGAAAAGAATCACAAGAATCTGTTATGCACAGTTGTAGGCTAACAAAACCGAGATCACAACAGGAATTGAGTTATACCTTAAAAAATGTAAAATATCCAAAATAACAGAAGATAAAATAGAGATCTTAAATAATACAATCTCAAAAGAGAGATAAACTTAGATACAAACAGCACCTTTCAAAATATTGTCCATGGACTGACTCCTCAGGGACCCTGAGATCCCTTCAATAAGTCTGTGAGGACAAAACTGTCTTTGTAATAATACTTAGATATTGTTCAGCTACTAATAAACTCCTCTCTTTTGCAACTACATATGAGGCCAGATTTTCTTTATATACTTCAAGCAAAACAACATATTGCAATGTGTTAAATGCAGAAGTAGGTATGAAAATCCAACTCTCTTCTTTTAAGTCATGAAACAATGCCAGGCATCATGGTGGGGGGACACAATTATCTTAATAAAAATATTTTATGTTAGGTAATGGTTTTATTGTTATTTAAAATGTAATAAGTTTTTTTAATTCATTAGTTTTCATTTCAAATATAGTAAATATCAATAGCAACTGACATAAATGTCATTGTGATTTTCAATTTTTAAAAGTATGAAAGGAAAGTAACATTTTTTTAAAAAAGAGTATAAAGGGAGTACTGAAACCAAAAAGTTGGAGTACTACTGCTATAAATAAGCTAACAAAGAAAAAAACATTTGGTTCTCAAGGATTTACTTTTTTCTAAGAATAATTCACACCAATGTTATATAAACTATTCTGAAAAATTGCAAAACAAAAAAAATTGAACTTATCTCTTTTTAAAGAGACGAATATAGCCTTAATATGTATATAAGGAAAGAATAAAATAAAGATTTATAGACCACTATCATTAGTGAATATCACTTCAAAAATTTTCAATAAAATCCTTTCAAACAGACTACATCAATTCATCCAAGAAATAATTTTGACCAAGTTGGGTTCATACCAATGATGAAGCTTGGCCTGACATTAGGAAAACAAACAGCAGTTAATTATATTAAAAACAAAATATCCAAAACCACATGATTATGTCAGTAGATGCAGAAAAAGCCCTGGACAAAGTATAACACTCATTTATACAAAAAGGAGGGGATATGAAGTGTAGGCATAAAGGGATCTTTTTTCAACATTATAAAAAGTATCTATCCAAAACTAAAAGTAAGCATCATGTGCAAAGAGGTTACACACTAGAACATTTGCCCATAAATATAGGAGTAAAGCAAGGATGTCCACTCTCCTCACTGTTGTTTGATATAGCCCTAGAACTGTTATCAGTAACAATAATATGAGAAAATTAAAAGAAATTAATTTAAAGCAAAAAAAATTAAAGGTGCAAAATTAGGCAAAAAGAAAATAGTGCTACATGATGGTTTACACAGAAAATCCTAGGGAATCAGCAAAGATACTAATTGAGAAATTAATAGATTCAGCAAATTAACAGGCTACAAAATAAACCCTCAAAAATCAATCTCATATTGAATTAAAATAATAAAATACAAGACACAACAATAAAAAGAAACTCTAATTCAAAATAATAAAAGGTACATAAAATATCTGAAAATCAAATCTAGCAAAGCACACTCAGTACCCTTTGTAGATTCCATTGCAATATGCTTCTTAAAAATAACTATTATTATTTTAAAAGACCTAAATAGCTGAAAGAATATTTAATATATTGACTTATCCTGGGCCATGCCAATATAGTAAAAAAGGATAATAATACTAATATTCATTTACTATTTTAATAAAGCAAAACTACAAAATGATATTTTATTAAAAAAATGAAATATTAAAATTCATTAGGAGAAACCAAAGACATAGAATGTCAAGGAATATTCTTTCATTCATTCATAAACCTCCATTCATTGAGGTAGGAATGAAAAGGAATTAATGCTTCCAGATCTAAGGCTATATTAACAAAGCAGAAGTTATCAAAACCATTTGTTATAGTTTCAAAAATAGAAGTAGATCAATGGAACAAATTAGAGAATTAGAAATAATGAAACTCAAAAATTCAGTCTTTGATAAATGCCAGAGCATAAATTACTTAGGAAAGAACTTCCTATTTGATAAGAGTTTTGGGGAAAAAACTGGAAAATAGTATACCAGAAATTTGACTGACATATTCTATAATAAATTCAAAATGAATGTAGAAGCTGACCGTTAAAGTTCATGCCATATAAAAATAGAAGGGAAGCTGATCATATGCTTTTCACAACTAGAGTAGAAGATATATTCCTAAACACAGTGGCAATTGCCAGAGATAAAGTAGATTGTTTTGATTACATGAAATTGAGATTCTTCTGAATGAAAAAAAAAATACCCTTAGGATAAGAAGTGAAGCCATCAAATGGGAAAAAATATCTTTGTATCCAATTTCTCAGATTCTTGGACAACTAACAGAAATATTTAACACCAAAAGCCATTCCTCAATAGATGAATAGTCAAAGGACATGACTAGGTCCAAAGAAATTAATCTTTGTATTAAGTATTATTACCATATGAAAGTACTAATCATCATATGAAAGAATGCTCCAAATCACTACTAAAAATAGAAATACACATCCAAATAACCCTGAAGTTTTGCCACATATCCAATAAATTGGCAAAGATAGGAATAGTCAGTGTTTGAAAAGTCATAAAAATATAAACAATACTAATTCATTGTTCACAGAACTGTGAATTAATTTTTAAAAGTCATTTTAAAAGGCAATTTTGAATTACACATATAAAGTAGCTAAAATGTCTATAACCTTTGGCCCCGAAATTTCCCTGCTAGACATAGATCTCAAAGAGATAAATGATAAATGGGAAGTCTCCATGTACACCCAAATATTTATTGCAGTGATACAAAAGAACTAGGATCAACAAGATCCATTGACTGGGGAAATGCTGGGCAAATTTTGGTGCATAAATATAATGCAATTTCAATCTGTTATAAGAAATTATGAATGTGTTGAATACAGAGAAGACTTTCATAAACTGATTCAAAGTTGTGTACAGTGAAAAAAAATCTATATAAATAACAATGATAATAATACAAATGGAAAGAACAATCACCAGAAAACAACTGAAAGTGAATGTTGCAAAATTACAAAGAATAAATTTGGCCCTAGTGAAGATACATGAGGAAACATCTCCTTTCCCTATTTGCAAAGGTAATGGTGTTCACAAGTATGGAACATAACATATGTTGTCAGATTTCTGAATGTATCCAAGAGTTTTACTGATTATTTTCTCATCTTTCTTTTTTATTTTTTTCTTTCCTTAAAATTATTCACTATATGTTGTGGCTCTTTAGAAGGGATTCAAGGGAAATTAAAAAGGCCAGCTCCCTTATGTTTATATATGTTACCTCTCCCTTCTGCTCCCTATAGAATATAAACTACCTGAGAACAGGGGCTATTTCATTTTTCTCTTCTGTATCACCAGTAAATAGCCAAGTATTGAACACCTATCAAGAACTTAGTAGATGCTTGTTGACCAATTGATTTAGCACTTACTATATATGAGGTTCTAACATAGGCATTGTGATTAAAAAGATTAAAACCTTGCTCTTATGGAACCTAAATTTCATATGAAGAGCAAGGGAAGAAGGTAGAAAGAAGGGTCAATCTTAATAAAAGGCAGAGAAGGAAGTGGGAGTAGAATCAGAATTGTAATGTCATGAACGCAACAGGAAGGGTGAATTTAAAGAATGAAAAGTTATACAATGCGCCGTGCTCCAGAAAGGTCAACAATATTTTGCCCACAATATTTGGCAAGTAGGAGGTTATTGGAGAAATGAGACAGCAGGTTCACCAGGGGTAGAAGGTAAAAAAAGCTTTTCCAGATATGTGGAAAAGCAAAGGGGAAATGAGTCAATGTTTTCTTGAAGGGTAAATATTTCTGAAAGAGAAAGAGAGAGGAAATACTAGCCAACATTTTAATATGTTGTTTTATATATTCTTATCAGAATAATATATATTATTTATATACATATACATAATTTTTATATTTTCCTATGAGACCTTACAGTTAAAAATCACATTTTGTTTAATAAGACAATCTATAGATCTTTCACATTTTTTACTGAATTGAATCAAAAAACAGGAATTTCTATTTTTTGCCACAGAATATTTAGAAGGTTATAGATTCAGAATTTCAATTTGCAAGAACCAGAGAAATCTCCGGCAAGAAGGACAATCTATTCCTTTAAAAGTTAGCTATAACCATATTCGAGTCTACATATTATAGATATGAAATTGGATACTATGTATGTGTAACAATGTGTATATGTATATGTATATACATATATGTGTGTGAATCTCTCTCTCTCTCTCTCTCTCTCTCTCTCTCTCACACACACCACACACACACACACACACACACACACACATATATTTCAAATAGCCCCCAGGTTGATGAACCATACCTACATGACATTAGAATTCCATTTGTCCTTTAAAGCAGAGACTGTGTTTCTTTCAATCCCCAGAATTTAGCACAGTCCCTGAGATGTGATAAGCACTAAATGATGCTTACTGGATGTTTGACTTGGGGTTTGGGATGAAGCCCATATGATTTTCTGAACAACTGTTTCATTTATAGTTGGTTCTCTGTGATTGAGCCTGAAGCAGCAGTTGAATACTTTGGAAGAATTGTTGTTCCATTCTTTTCAGGACAACGTGGTCTGGCAAATGTCACTTAGCAATTCTGCTTCATCTAGATTGTTCTGCTGTATCTGATTAATAAAAAAGAGGAGGAGGGGAAGACAGAATTTCCCAATATGTAACTCCCTTATAGGATTAGATCTAAAGGTTGCTAACAATTCAATGGGCTGCTGGAAATATACCATAACTCAATAAAATAGCACTGGGAATCATCATCTATTTCTATGTTGATTGGATCTATTTCTCTTACCTTTTTTCCTCCTCAAAGTGGGGAAAAATTTATAGAGGTCTACTAAAAATCAGTGTAAATTTTGTTGAAGATGAACAACAGAAGGCTCAGTCAATGAAGTTCAAAGCATAGTTTTCTGGAGAAGGTTAAAGGTTAAAGGGCAGAGAGTTGGTGGGGTAGAAGGCCTTAAGAATAAAGCTACAAAAGAGTCTTCAAACCAAACAGCCTCTATAGAGGTGCTAAAGATGTTAAGGAATAAAGCAAAAGCAAGCAGAAATCTGTGGCATTAAGAAAAAATACCCTGAACTCTGCTTACAATCAGTTCTAGGAAAGGCAACACGTTGCAACAAAATGTGTCTATTAAGTGATTCTTGCATTTATATTGAATTAATATAATTTTGTATAGAGTGACTTCACTACGTATGCACTAGGCAAATGAATAATTCTTGAATGTCACAGTCCTTATAAATGTTAGGATTGGAGAATTACAAAAAAACTCTGTTGCCAAGAGATGTTTGGTCAAAGCTCTGTCTCCATCACAATAAATACAAATTTTGTCCTGGATAAATAGATACACAGGGTCATGAATAGCCATGATGTAATGTTTTTTCTACATGTCAAATTTTGTTGAAAATTTAAATTGAATAGTTTTTTTTAAACATTGATTCAAAATTGGCTTGACTGAAAATTTAACATTTCTGGTGTGTGCAACTGTGTATTCATTCATTCAACATTATTATATGTTTACTGTGTGCCAGGTACTGTGTGCTGGAGATTCAGACAAAAAAAATTCCTCTCTCTTGGAAGGTGTTTACTAATGGAAGGTGTTTACTAATCTTATGACAGATTGTTCTATGTGCAGACATAGCTTCAATATGATGACATAGAATGATACCTATACAAGGCTAGAAAGGACCTTAGAAATCATTTAAGTAGAGGCAAATTTTTATTTTATTTTGAGAAAAGATTACATAAGCAGAAATTCAGTATGACTTTTATGTATGATAATGCAATAATGAAGACTGTTAGTTATTCAAAAAATATAATGGATTTTTAAAAGCACTTATCCAACAGGTGCATAGAGTGCTGAGGCTCCATTCAAGATGAACTGGGTAGAAGACCTACCTCAACAATTCTATAAAGAAGAAGAGCTGATCAATTGTTCTGCTGATTTCTTTTTCTTTGCCAATGAAATTGGTCTTTGCACTGGAAATTATAGAATGAGAATGGCTACTAATAGGGAGTTGATAATTCAAAATAAGCAAGCACATTGTAAAGGAGCACCTAGTTGCTGTTGATGGATTCAAGTCACCTGGTCAAGGTGAACACCCTAAGACACTGAAAAACTGGCAGATGTGATGAGAGACAAATCTTAAGAGTGGAAAAAAAATGAAATAATTTTTAAAAAGGACACAAGAGCAATCTATACAACATAGGCCACAGTGCTCAATTTCAAGTCCTGAAAAAATTATTGACTTAACAATAACAGCAATAATAATAGTTATAATCACATGTTTCACATCATATTTGATAATTAAAGCTATGATTGTCAAATATCTATGAAGGGAAGTTATAGTTACAAAGAAACAAGAACAGGTCACTCCCAATCAACCTCATTTCCTTTTTGGCAGGATTATTAAATAAGTGGACAAAGAGAATGCTATGGAGATAGATTTTAGCAAAGCTTTTGATATTATATGCCAAATTGTTCTTGTAAAGATGGAAAGATGTGGACTAGATAATAAAACTACATTTATTCCAAATAAATGAGAAAGCTGGACTGAAAGCAGTTATGAATGGATCAACATTAACCTGGGGGAAGGTTTGCAGTTGAGCATCCTCAAAGACCTGTGCTTGGCTCTCTACTATTTAATTTTTTATCAGTGATGTGATCATTGCCATAAATGCACATATTCATAAAATTTGTAGATGGCACAAAGTGAGGAGTCACAACTAACACACTTGTATGCAGACAGGATCCAAAAAAGATCTTGACATGCTTGAATATTGGTCTGAATTTACTAAGATGAAATTCAATAGGGTGTAAAGTCTTTTCCTTGTGTACAAAAAATAAATTTCACAAGTACAAGAAGGAGAAATTCTAGAATAGATGTAGTCAACCTGGGCCAAATGACTTGACTCCATCAAGGACTATGAGGTGCTCTCTTACATCGTGCTTACTTATTTTGTATATCAACTTCCTTTTAGTAGCCATTCTTGTTCTGTAGTTTTCAGGGCAAAGGTCAATCTCACTGGCAATTAAAAGAGAAGCAATATAGTGATTGAGAAGCTATGCCTTCTCTACTTACATGAGGCACATAGAGGCTAAATAACTTATTTAGAGTCATGAAGCCAATAAATTCCAAAACAGATTTTGATCCCAAGTCTGAAGGGAGGCCCAGCAATCCAGGCAATTGTTGTATTTGTGATTTTAAAAAAAACCCATTTTTCAATAATATGAGGGGTAATGAAAGGATGTCCATTATCACCATTATTGCCCAATATTTTACTAACAATAGTAGCCATAGAAATAAAAAGGAGAAAAAAAGAGTTTGAAGGAATAAGCATGGGCAATGAATCAACAAAACTATCATTTTTTGCAGATGATATGATGATATTGAGAACCCTAGAAAATCAACTAAAAACCTAGTAAAAACAATGACATTAGCAAAGTTCTAGGATATAAATAAACCCATATAAATAATCAGTATATCTATATATTTCAAATGAAAACCAGAAGGAAGAGATATGATGAGAAATACTGTTTAAAATAACTACAGACAGTATAAAATATTTAGGAGTCTACCTGCCAAGATACACTGGAACTATATGAACATAATTACAAAACACTCTTCACACAAATAAAGACAGAAAGTAGCAAATAGAGAAATATTAATGGTTCATGGGTAGGCCAAGGCAATATAATAAAAATGACAATACTAAGTTAACTTACTTATTCAGTGCCGTAACAATCAAATTACCAAAGAATTATTTTATAAAGTTCATAACAAAATTCACCTGGAGGCCCAAAATGTCAAGAACACAAAGAAACAATGAAAACAAAGTGAAGGAAGGGAACCTACTAGTACCAGATCTCCAACTATATTACAAATCAGTAATTGTCAAAAATAAATGCCACTGCATGAGGAATAGAATGGTTGATCAATTAAATAGATTAGGTACATAATATTCAGAAGCAAATGAACATAGAAACCTATTTGATACATTTAAAGATCTCAGTTACTGGGGGAAGGAATTCATTATTTGACAAAAATTACTGGAAAAACCAGAAAGCAATATGACAGAAAGTCAACATAGAATAACATCTCAGATATTGAATGTAGGTCCTCTGAAACTATATCTTCAAATCCAGATCTGTTCTAAAATATTCCAGCTCAGTAGTGTGGGGATAGTCATAGGTGACATGTTTGCCAAGTTTGTAGTTCACACAAAGCTAGGGAGAAAAAGCTAATACATTAGATTATGGAATCAATATTCAAAACAATCTAAACTGGTTGCAAGTACAAGACAAATCTGATAAGATGGAAAGTAAAATCCCACTTAAGGGCTGTAAAAATCAACTGCACAAGAACAGTATAAGAGAGATGTGGGTAGATGACATTTATATGATAAGACCCCATAAATGTTAATAGACTGTAAGATTGATATGCCAATGTGTAATTTGACAATGAAAAAAAAAGATTTGCATCAAGTATTAATAAAATAGCATAGTATCCAGGAAGAAAGAAATGATACTCCCATTGTAAACAAAGTATTGTTCATTTCTAGACACAATATTTAATAATATACCTTTGGTTGTTAGTTACTTCATATGCCATTAATGAATAACTTCATCAAGGTAATATAGTTTTATAAGAATAAAAGTGAAGATAAATATATCTCCTTTTCTTGCATCTGAGTTTAACTTGTAACCTGTTGACTATTCAAAGTTTCTTAATTCCATTACTTCACAGAAATTGGTTAAGGTACATGACATCTTTGGCATCTAACTTTACACAGTGAAAACAGAGGGAGACAGTGATGGTTTTTGCTTGCCAAAATACAGAACCAAAGCTAAGGAAGTTTTAAGTACATAAGTACACATACTTACTAAAGGCTACTACAGGGAGAGAAAATTAACTTTGTCCCTTTTGTTTACTTTTTATTCTGACTCAAGTTAATTTATATGGTGAGTTAGAGACGTACTTAGGAAATTCTAATTCTAAATCAAATAAAGTCTTAAGTCTGGGACAAAGGACTGATTTTTAGATGCTAAATACAGGGTGAAGGAAAATAGACAATATTAAGCTAGGGAAATGTGTGTGTGCAAGTAAGTTCTAGATCTCTTATTTGACTTTTCCCAAGTCCTCTTCAGAGAGATTCTCCATTATGAATTCAACTTTTTCTAACCTACTGCTTCAATTCTGCCTTGAAAAAGGCCTAATTTCATTCTCTATATCCTTTTTAGAATAGTATAGATCTTTTGAACCACACTGGAGTTTCTCCTTTTTGTTCCATAATTTTTCAGGATTCACTTTTTCATTGGGTAATTTTGTTTCCTTTTTGTCCACTATGTATTCGTTGAGCCCTGGCCTCTTTCTGCATTTTATTTAGTTTTTTTGCTTCTATCTTTATGAAACTCTCTGTTGTTTTGTCTGCTTGTGAGCTAGATTTTTACACAGGCTTTCCTCCCTTTATCTTTATATCTTTTACCCTTGCTCTTGCATTCCCTGTTATTTGGCTCTGATTTCCTGGAGAACTCAGGCTCCTCTTTCTTCATCTGCTAAATTGACTCCTAAGCCAGTCTTTCTTAGCCTCCTCACACTGAGAAGTGTTGGCGGCCTAACTTGTGTTCCTGCCCAGGGAAAATTCTCTTGGGAAAGAGCTAACCTCAAACAGGTTTTTAAATGCTCTTTTCCTATGGTCAAGAATCTTTTCCCTCCATTCAGTGCTGCCATGGTGGTGTGCTAAACACATTGTCTACCTTTTTCTTTTCTCCAGGTATGTTTCAATGTTTGTTGTTTGGTGGTACTAGTAATGGTGGTGGTGGTGGTTTGGTGAGATAGTAGTGGTGCGGTTGCAGTGGTAGTGATGGTTTGTTTTAGGAGCTGCTGCTGCTGCTGTTGGCCACCATTAGTATATGCCATATCTGTGGTTGAAGGGGAATGAATCACTGATGTGTAGAACATAAGCAGAGATCCCCAGAACTGGATCCTGAAATTCAAGTTGGTGTAGTCACTTACTGTAACTGCACACGGTGCATGGGGATAGGTAGAATGGCAGAAATTCTGGGTCAGAAATCTAAGCATTTAAGGTATCCAATTTTATCTTATGAGGTTTTTGTGTCACACAGTATTTCTTCTTCTTACTCTTCTTATCTTGAAGGTTCATGTTTAACTACTCTATACATTTATATCTGGCACATAATTCCTTTTTCTGATGAATGTACTGTATTGTAGGTATTGGAGAACTCTGTAGAATAACAAACCCTCCAGCCATGTTTCCAATCATGTGACCTCCATCACTTAGGAGTTTAAATGAACAAATTCTTGTGACTGTTGATAGTGATAGATTTGGTGAAAATATTTTGCAATATGAAATATAGCAAAAGGAATAATTTCTTTATCTTCTGAGAAAAGATTAAAGTCTTTCCTTCCTTCTGTTCTAGAGGTAATCCTTGTTTTCACACAACTGTCCCATGAGATGCAAGTTCTGGCAAGACCTACTAAAATGAACAGACTTGGAGTACCAGAACCACAGAGCATCCAACTGTCTTGTCTCAGGACCAATCGAGCTAAATTCAGGAGGTCCATCACCAGTAAGCTGGAGATAAAGTGACTTTTTTTTGGACACAACAAGTCATAAGGACAAATCATTAAGACAAATATGGGTTATCCTATGCATTAGTGGCAGGAAAATTCATACTGATTAAATCATGGACTCTAAGTATGAGAAAAGACACATATGCCAAATTAATTCAAAAGCAGTAGTTTTGCCAGCAAGCAAACAAAATGTAACTAATGGTATAAAGATTTGCCTGTAATTGATTTTTTAATTTTGCATGTTCTGTCAATTATTCTTATTAATATTTTTTCTGAAACTGTTAATTCACTAAATTATATTTGTGCTACTACTGCTTCCAAGTAATAGCTTCAAATTTTTCAAATAGTGTTGATTTCCCACACAAAACATTTCTGGTTAAAAGCTGAATGATCCTTGTCAATAGTTAATATATTGAGAGCTGTAAGAAAAAAGGAATGGCCCCTTTAGTTTTTTTTTTTTATAGCTTACAAAGTCAATGACATTTGCTATCTAGAAGAAGAAAATGCTGTTGATAACACTTTTAAATTTAAATATAATATCTGGCACCATTCCAAAGCTCTCACTTTACTTCTTTTTTAAGGCTGTGGGGGTTATAGTAATTTAAACAAAATCTGAAGATTAAGAATCTCAAATTTTTCTCAACCCTGATTTTGAAATTCATTTTACCATTCTCGACATTTTCTCCTCATACTTTCTTCCATTTCTTTTTCAACTCCCTTAACACTTGACCCTTCCCAGATAACTCTGGAGCATTTTGCTCAGTGATTTGCCTCTCAGGGTGTCCATCCCATAAGGATTGGCTGTGCTTGAAATAAGTTTGTACAATGCCAGGCTAGTATCAGAAAGAAGGTTTTTTATCCAGAGACTCACTTTTCTTTCATCTGCTACTGAATAATGTGTGTTTAACTAAATGTTTCCCTGCTGGGCTCCCAAATGATTCCAAATATCACCTGATCTCTTTTGTTTCTAATATTTTATGCAGCCCGCCAATTTTATATTTATTCACCATAAGTGCCAGATTGACTTGTTTTGATTACAGGTTTCTTGGCAGTGAAAGATAATTTTCAGTACTTTAGACAGCACCCTTTTCAGATGAAGCATCAGTTTTTTTGAGGCTGCTTAGATATTGCCAGATTGCCAGTCCTAATCTTTTCTGTTTTATCTTTAGCCTAAAATTACCCAAATCTATTCCATGAAATTCCTGTAAATCTTTCAAAACAGAAAATCAATCATTTTAAATCCCCTTCAGTCTCATGAGCTTCTTCATGTATTCATATTGTTCCAGACATTTTCAGTAATTTCCTCTTTTAAGTGGTCCTTAGCCTCCTCCACAACAAACAAGTGACAGTGAGAAATTTATTTACAAGATACTATGTAAGCAAAAAGGTGTTTCTGTGCAAACAGGAATGGCTTTCATTTAAATGTTTCCTGTTTCCTGATGCATTGCTAGGTAGGACACTTTTATATGTAACATAAAGTCAGATTCAATTAGAAGTCAAATAGTCTCAGTTGACTTCTAGCTCAAGATACAGAAAGGGAGCTCAGGAAGTACAAGAATAATGAAATACTAACAGAGATGGGATCAGGTGTTGATCATCTCTAGAAACCTTCAATCTCTTATATCAAGAAATGGAAGAACTCGTTGAGTTAGCTGCTTAAGGAGATGTTCAGAGCTAAATGTCTGACCTAAGAAGAGGGTCAATTAGTTTCTGTGACTTAGATAATTAAATAAAAGCAAAGGACCTCAAATAGTCAGTTTCTGTAATGGAATGAGCATATCTGATTCTAATGCTCCAAAAGAATATAACATGATCCCTGGGTGTTTGGGGCTAAGTAATTCCTTTAAATAATACCAAGTAGAAAGAAAAACTTTTCATAAGAAGTAACACTCAATCCAATGATTATTAATTGGATTTATTAGAAATGCTCTTTGCCCAAGGGCATAAGGTCAATTATCTATATTTAAATGAAAACATTTGAAGAATTTTAATAGTTCATATTTATGTAGAGTTTTTAAAATTATAAAGTGCTTTCTTTAAAAAAAAAAAGGCCCATGAATTTAGAGTGTAGAAATTATTTACATTTTATAGATGAGGTGTTTGAGGTTCAAAGAGGCTATGACTTAGCCAAATCATATAGCTAGTAAGTGGAAGAACTATAGCATCTTCTGACTTCATCTATTCCATTTTAAAGGTTTTCGTTGATGCTATTTTAAACATTACCCATATCTACTAATATCACTCTCACTATCCATATAACTCTCCCTAGTAACAAAAAGAAAGTATCTTGTACTTTTTTCTACAGATGATTCCTGAAGCCAAATTTGGGGAGATATTCTATATTAGTTAACTTTTTATAAACCTCAGATAGGAAAAAAATTTAACCTAATAAGTAGTTGTCAGTAACTTACATTTTATAGTATTCAAATAAGTTATTACTTTCTGCAGAGAAGTTATCTCATATATTTTCACTGCACAATATGAACAAAGATGAGAAAGCAACATTTTTCTTGAACAGCACTATTTTCCCTTCTGATCACTTAAAATTCAATCCCAAAATCTTCCAAAACCTGGATAATTGGGATAGATCTACTCTTCCTTACATATCAATGTTAAGTTACTGCAATATTAAGTTTGAATCATATGAGAGTTTCAACAGCAAAAAAGTATATGAAGACTATTTTAAAGTTCATGTATCATGAATTAAAATTATGAGTTAGAATTCATATATTTCAGTGGAGGAAAATAAGTGAAGCTGTTTATGGCAGGATATTCTAGAAGACAATGGTATATTAACATATGGCTGTGCTGTTGTAATATCATTTAGCTGAAATAAAGTTTCTAGGATCTCTTGATACTCCAGAACACTAACCATTATTGACCTGAGAAAGAAATGAGATTTCAAAGCGGTTGTAGCCAAATTCTAGTCTTTAAGTCTTTGGCTTAGAGAGCAGCCACCTCATCTTTGCAAGAAGGACAGGTGACAGATGAGTCCCTATAGAGTGATTGGAAGGGCTCCAAGAAGAAATTAAAAATACTCACAAAATAAACTTGGAAACTACTTATATTTCATTTGTGGGGGAAGGGGTCTCCAGAATAGCTATACCCATAATAAAGAATGTTAAAAAGTCATGAGAAAATACCCCACAAAGTCATCCCACAGTTGACAAGCCAAAATAAGACCATATTCTTACAAAAATATTACTATAAAAATATGTGCAATATATATAACATACATGAGAGAGAGAGAGAGAGAGGAGAGAGAGAGAGAGAAAGGAAGGAAGGAAGGAAGGAAGGAAGGAAGGAAGGAAGGAAGGAAGAAGGAAGGAAGGAAGGAAGGAAGGAAGGAAGGAAGGAAGAAGGAAGGAAGGAAAGAAGGAAGAGAACACTTCCTTGCATTTTGGATTTGGAATCTCTGGACATGGCTGATTCCTTCATTTCCCTACATCATTATGCTTTTTCCTTTTCCAGTCCAGTCTAACAAGCACTCATTAAATGCTCACAATATTCAAGGCATAGTCCTAGGCCTACATATACTAGGAACTTTTCCTGGAAGAATACAACATTTATATAAATGAGCAAGTACAAGAAATTGGTGACCTTTTTCTTTTAATGGAGGGGACATTTTCTGAATTCAGTCTTACTGAGCTGATTTTGACCACATTTAAAAGCTAACGTGAATGCACATTCAATTTTCTGATGCTTTTCAATCAACTCATCTTCTCTTCATGGTGGGGTCTCTTTTCCTCTCCAACTCAGCTCACCAAAGTATGTATTAAGAAACCACTTCACAATACACTGCTGATCTCTTCTAAAAACTCTCTTCAAAAGCCTCTTTTCTAAATGAAGGAGTTGAGAATGTTCTGCCAAACATGTGGCTATAACTATGACTGTGAAGGAAGAAGAAGAAGAAGAAGAAGAAGAAGAAGAAGAAGAAGAAGAAGAAGAAGAAGAAGAAGAAGAAGAAGAAGAAGAAGAAGAAAGAGAGAGACAGAGAGACAGAGAGAGAGAGAGAGACAGAGAGACAGAGAGAGAGAGAGAGAATGGTGGCAGAACATCCTTCTTAGATACTGAAAGAGTTAACAAGCTTTGCTAAGTGCCTAACCCTCAAGGAGCAGTGAAGGCCCTGAGGAGATTCTTACTCCAAAAAAGCTTAATAATTTCTTCTTAGCCCATGACATTGGAACTTCATTTCATATTCTTTTCATGAGCTTCTATTCATATTGGTAAGTGCCATGGCTAATGTCATTAAATTTCTTCCCATAAAGAGATTGTGCAACTCTTCAAACTGTTTTCTCAGTTTTCTCTTTGTCCTAGCCCTGCTTGGTCATGCAGAAGGGAACACAGGGAAAAGGAAACTTTTTTCAAACTCCTTATTTCTAGGCCTGTCAAAGCCTTTGAACAGGAACTAGTTTCTGTGTTTACCCTGTAAAGAGGGTATGTTCAGTGTAGGTGTTAAGTCTACTTCCATGCATGAGTGGAAATGTACTTTTGGTCAAAGGCTTGGAAACAGGGGGAAAAAGCAAACTAGTCATGGTATGATTCTAAAACTTTTTAAAAACTTTGTTGTAGGACAGAAAGTGTTAAATCCTAGAGAAAGAGGTAGATTCAATAGTCCAAGAGTAAAAATGTATAGCATAATTTATAAGAGAACTAGACAGCTTCAGGAAGACCTGAGTTCAAATCCCACTTCCGGAATCTGTGTGGCCCTACTCCAAACATTTTACTTCTGTATCTCTCAGTTTCATCCTCTATAAAATAAGGAGTTTGTACTCAATGACCTCCAAAGTCCCTTCCAACTCTAAATCCATGACCGTGTATTACATATGCCACAGCTACATAAAGCCACTGCTTTAGATACATTTCTAAGTGAAATGTCCCATGTTTCCTCCCCAGAGAGACATGATTCCTTCCCTGAGGAATGTCTTAACATATTCTCTTTGATCCTTCTAAGAGGCAATATAGTCTTCTATATGAAGGGAAATCTATTAACGTCTCTGTAATTTCTTGTGTTTCAAATGGCTTTTTTTATTCCAAGCTAATTTTAATAATCATTTCCAGATAATTTTACAGAGAAGGAAACAGAGGCCCAAGAGATAAAGTTACTTGTTGAAGGATACACAAGCAGTAAAGAACAGAGGTGAAAACCAAGGTGCTTAGCCTGACTCCAACTTCAGTAGTCTTTCCATTATAATGACATAAGCAACTCTTAGTGGTGAATAGACCTGCCCTAAATGTTCATATATACCAATCTAACAAATCCTAGTAGTTTATATCCCTAAGTAATTCCAGCCATTAGTATTATCTTGTGATAAAAACCAAACTTTGAAAAAAATGTAATTTGTCTTCTCTGCCCTCTAGAGCTAATGTGGCTTGCTATTTGTAACATATTATGTATATGCCTGATCCATGCAGTTCTTTAATACTTTTTGTTAGCCTGAGCATACAGAAACATTGGAGAAACAGGGAAAGGGGGAAGAGGAGACACTGACAAGGACAGGGAGAAAGGGAGACAGGCAAAGAGGACAGAATGCATATTTTTGTAAATTTACTGAAATGGCCAAAATATTAGTAATGTTTTCAGTATGAGATGAGGAAAAGGAATTCTAAAATATCAAACAAAAGTTCAGTCCAAGCCAGTTTAACGAGAACAAGACTGCACAGCAAATTGTCCAGATACCTTGGATCCCATATTGGATCCACCATGCATCTAATAAGCATCCTTAATTCTCAATGTTATATAAGTTGTTTCCATGGTGATTATTCATTTCCTTATCAAAAAACAAAAAAAAGTATCTATTCCATTGATTCCTTTCTAACGCCAGTTGTGTCTCTGTATACCATATTGTACAAAGAGACATACCCTTCTCCAAACATGAAATACATGTTGTTTAGGCCAAAATCTCAAACCTTTTTTTTTTTTGGATCTTCATTCAGACTCATTAGTCCTTTATCTGAATGTCAACAGCATTTTTTTTTCAGTCAAAGACAAGGTTCATTAGAACATCCATCGGTTGGGCAGACTCTTAATGCGTATGAACATGGGTAAGCAGTGGCTAGATTATAAGAATCTGAGCATCTTTTTTTTCCTCTTATTAATTTATTTTGATTTATCAACAACCACTTCCATATGTTTTTGAGTTTAAAATTTTTCTCCCCCTTCTTCCCCTCTACCCTCCCCAAGATGGCGCAAAATCTGATACACACTATACATTTACGTTCCTATTAAACATATTTCCACATTAGTGAAGTTGTAAGTAAAAATTAAAAATGATAGGAGGAACCATCAGAAAGAGGAAACAAAACTCAACAGAAGAAAAAAAAATGACAGCGATTCAACTTCCATAGTTCTTTCTTTGCATGTCAGTAGCATCTTCTATCATGAGGCCTCCGGTGATGTCTTAGATCCTTGTAATGGCAAGAAGGGTTCAGTTTAACAATCTTAGTCATTGCACAATGTGGCTGTTATTGTGTACAAAGTCCTCTTGGTTTTGCCTGTTCATCATTTCTTAGAGCACAATAGCATTCCATTACATTCATATACCACAACTTGCTCAGCCATTCCCCAATTGATGGGCATCCTCTCAATTTCCAATTCTTTGCCACCACAAAAAGAGCTGCTATGAATATTTTTGTACATGTGGGTCCTTTTCCCATTTGTATAATCTCTTTGGGATATAGCCCTAGAAGTGCTATTGCTGGATCAAAGGGTATGCACATTTTTATAGCCCTTTGGGCATAGTTCCAAATTGTTCTCCAAAATGGTTGGATCATTTCACAACTCCACCAACAATGCATTAGTGTTCCAATTTTCCCACATCTTCTCCAACATTTATCATTTTCCTGTTTTGTCATGTTGGCCAATCTGATAGGTGTGATGTGGTACCTCAGAGTTGTTTTGATTTGCATTTCTCTAATCAACAATGATTTAGAGCATTTTTTCATATGACTATAGATGGCTTTAATTTCTTCATCTGAGAACTGTCTGTTCATATCCTTTGACCATTTATCAATTGGGGAATGGCTTTGTTCTTATAAATTTGTCTTAATTCTCTATATATTTTAGAAATGAGGCCTTTATCAGAGAGACTGGTTGTAAAAATTCTTTCCCAATTTTCTACCTTCCTTCTAATCTTAGTTGCATTGGCTTTTTTGTGCAAAAACTTTTCAATTTAATGTAATCAAAATTATCCATTTTGCTTTTCATAATGTTCTCTATCTCCTGTTTGGTCATGAATTCTTCTGTTCTCCATAGATCTGATAGGTAAACTATTCCTTGTTCTCCCAGTTTACTTATGGTATCAGCCTTTATATCTAAGTCATGAACCCATTTTGACTTTATTTTGGTATATGGTGTGAGATTTGGGTCTATGCCTAGTTTCTGCCATACTCTTTTCCAGTTTTCCCAGCAGTTTTTTTCAAAGAGTGGGTTCTTATCCCAGAAGCTGGGGTCTTTGGGTTTATCAAATAATAGATTACTATAGTCATTGACTACTGTGTCTTGCATATTTAACCTATTCCACTGATCCACCTCCCTATTTCTTAGCCAGTACCAAGCAGTTTTGATGATTGCTGCTTTATAATACAATTTAAGATCTGGAATTGCTAGGCCACCTTCCCCTGCATTTCTTTTCATTAGTTCCTTTGATATTCTGGACCTTTTGTTTTTCCAAATGAATCTTGTTATTATTTTTTCTAACTCTATAAAATAATTTTTTGGTAGTTTGATTGGTATGGCACTGAATAAGTAAATTAGCTTAGGTAGGATTGTCATTTTTATTATATTAGCTGGCCTACCCATGAGCAACTGATGTTTTTCCAATTATTTAGATCTGATTTTATTTGTGTGAAAAGTGTTTTGTAATTGTGTTCATAGAGTTCCTGGGTTTGTTTCGGGAGGTAGACTCCTAAATATTTTATAATGTCTACAGTAAGTTTAAATGGGATTTCTCTTTCTATCTCTTGCTGTTGGGCTTTGTTGGTAATATATAGACATGCTGATGATTTATGTGGGTTTATTTTATAGCCTGCAACTTTGCTAAAGTTGTTTATTATTTCAAGTAGTTTTTTACTTGATTCTCTAGGATTCTCTAAGTATATCATCATGTCATCTGCAAAGAGTGATAGCTTTGTTTCTTCTTTGCCTATTCTAATGCCTTCAATTTCTTTTTCTTCTCTTATTGATAAAGCTAAGGTTTCCAGTACAATATTGAATGACAGTGGTGATAATGGACATCCTTGTTTCACCCCGATCTTATTGGAAATGCTTCTAGCCTGTCCCCATTACATATAATGCTTGCTGAAGGTTTTAGATATGCTATTTATTATTTTAAGGAAGACTCCATTTATACCTATGCTTTCTAGTGTTTTTAATAGGAATGGATGCTGTATTTTATTAAAAGCTTTTTCTGCATCTATTGAGATGATCATGTGGTTTGTGTTGGTTTTGTGTTGATATGCTCAATGATGCTGATAGTTTTCCTAATATTGAACCAACCCTGCATTCCTGGTATAAATCCTACCTGGTCATAGTGTATTATTCTTGTGATAAGTTGCTGCAATCTACTTGCTAGTATTTTGTTTAAAATTTTTGCATCTATATTCATTAGAGAAATTGGTCTATAACTTTCTCTATTTTGACTCTTCCTGGTTTAGGTATCAACACCATATTTGTATCATAAAAAGAATTTGGTAAGACTCCTTCTTCACCTATTTTCCCAAATAGTCTATATAGTATTGGAATTAATTGTTCTTTAAATGTTTGATAGAATTCGCATGTAAATCCATCTGGCCCTGGAGATTTTTTCCTAGGGAGTTCATCAATGGCTTGTTCAATTTCTTTTTCTGAGATGGGGTTATTTAAGTATTTTACTTCCTCTTCGGTTAATCTGGGCAATTTATATTTTTGTAAATATGTATCCATTTCACTAAGATTGTCAAATTTGTTGGCATATAGTTGGGCAAAATAATTCCTAATTATTGTTTTAATTTCCTCTTCCTTGGTGGTAGCTTCACCCTTTTCATTCTTGATACTAGTAATTTGGTTTTCTTCTTTCTTTTTTTTAATTAAATTAACCAAAGGTTTATCTATTTTATTGGTTTTTTCATAAAACCAGCTCTTAGTTTTATTTATTAGTTCAATGGTTTTCTTAATTTCAATTTTTTAATTTTTCCTTTGGTTTTCAATATTTCTAATTTGGTGTTTAGTTGAGGATTTTTAATTTGTTTTTTTCTATTTTTTTAGTTGTATGCCCAATTCATTAATCTCCTCTTTTTCTATTTTATTTATGTAAGCATTTAGAGATATAAAACTTCCCCTAAGAACTGCTTTCGCTGCATCCCATAGTTTTGGTATGTTGTCTCATTATTGTCATTCTCTTGAATGAAATTATTGATTGTTTCTATGATTTGTTGTTTGACCCAATCATTTTTTAGGATTAGATTATTTAGTTTCCAATTATTTTTTAGTCTATCTTTCCATGGCCCTTTATTACATATAATTTTTATTGCATCATGATCTGAAAAGGATGCATTTAATATTTCTGCCTTTCTGCATTGGATTGTGAGGTTTTTATGCCCTAGTACATGGTCAATTTTTGTGTATGTGCCATGTACTGCTGAGAAAAAAGTATATTCCTTTCTATCCCCATTCAGTTTTCTCCAGAGGTCTATCATACCTAACTTTTCTAATGTTCTATTCACCTCCTTAACTTCTTTCTTGTTTATTTTGTGGTTAGATTTATCTAGTGCAGAGAGGGAGAGGTTCAGGTCCCCCACTAGTATAGTTTTGCTGTCTATTTCTTCCTGTAACTCCCTGAACTTCTCCTCTAAGAATTTGGATGCTATACCATTTGGTGCATATATGTTTAGTAATGATATTACTTCATTGTCTATGGTGCCTTTTAGCAGGATGTAGTTTCCTTCCTTATCTCTTTTGATTAGATCTATTTTTGCTTTTGCTTTGTCTGAGATCAGGATTGCTACCCCTGCTTTTTTTACTTCAGCTGAAGCATAATATATTCTGCTCCAGCCTTTTACCTTTACCCTGTATGTGTCACTCTTTTTCAAATGTGTTTCCTGTAAACAACATATTGTAGGATTATGGTTTTTAATCCATTCTGCAATCCATTTCCGTTTTATGGGAGAGTTCATCCCATTCACATTCACAGTTATGATTATTATCTGTATCTTTTTCTCCAACTTTCCCCCCCATTTATGTTTTTCTTTCTCCCTTTTCCTTTCTCCCCCTTCATTAGTGTTTTGCTTTTGACCACCGCCTCCTTCAGTCCCTCCTCCCTTTATTATCCCTTTCCCTTTTCTTCCCTTTACTCTTACTGCTTCTTCCCTCCCTTCTTTCCCCCTCCCTTTTCTTTCCCCCTCCCTTTTCTTTCCCCTTTTCCCTCCTACTGCCTATAGGGCAAGTTAGATTTCTATACCTAACTGATTATGTTATGCCCTTCTTGAGCCAAATCTGATGAGAGTAAGGTTCAAACAATGCTCCCCCATCTCCCTTCTTTCCCTCTGCTGTAATAGAATTTTGTGTCTTTTCCTATAATGTAATTTACCTTTGTCTGCCTCCTCTTTTCTCAGTACATTTTCTAAGGTTAAATTAATCCACTTATTTGGATCCATTTAACCCACTTGATTAGATTTTTTTTTATCATTACATCAAAGTCAACTAATATCCACCCTCTTTATGTATACTCCTTTAACATGGTGTAATAACAATACAGTTCTCAAGGGTTGCAAGTCTTATATTCCCTTGTAGGGTTTAAACAGCCCTCCCCCTCATTAACAACATATTGTATCTTTCTGTCCCATTTACCTTTTTAGTCCTTCTTGAGTCCTGTACTTGAAGATCAATTTTTTTTTTTGTTGAGTTCTGGTCTTTTTATCAGCAAAGTTTGGAAGTCTCCTATTTCATTGAATATCCATCTCCTCCCTTGAAAAATGATGCTCATTTTTGCTGGGTAATTGATCCTTGGCTGCATTCCAAGCTCCTTTGCCTTTGGAATATCATGTTCCATGCCCTGTGGTCTTTTAATGTAGAAGCTGCAAGGTCCTGTGTAATCCTGACTGTGGTTCCATGATATTTAAATTGTTTCTTTCTGGCTGCTTGCAGCACCTTCTCTTTCATCTGGTAATTTTGGAATTTTGCTATTATATTCCTTGGTGTTGTCAATTTGGGATCTCTTTCAGGTGGTGATAGGTGGATTCTTTCTATGGTTATTTTCCCTTCTGGTTCTAGGACTTCTGGGCAGTTTTCCTTTATGATTTCCTGAAAGATACTGTCCAGGCTCTTTTTTTCATCATGATTTTCAGGTAGTCCAATAATTTTTAAATTGTCTCTCCTGAATCGATTTTCCAGGTCGGTTGTTTTACATGAGGTATTTTATTTTCATCTATTTTTTCATTTTTTTGTTTCTGTTTGACTGATTCTTGCTCTCTCATAGAGACATTAGTTTCCATTTGTCCAATTCTAGTTTTTAACAGGTTGCTTTCTTCTGTTAGTTTTTGTACTTCCTTCTTCAATTGGCCAATTGTGTTTTTTAGGGACTTGTTTTCTTCAGTGTATTTTTTTTCCAATTGGCCAATATTTTTGAAGGACTCTTCTACCTCTCTCATTTGACTATTAAAATCCTTCTTGAGCTCTTCTAAGAAGGCTTTTTGGGCTTCAGACCAGTTCATATTCCCTTTTGATGTTGCAGATGTGGGTTTGTTGACAATGTTGTCCTCTTCAGAATTTCTGTCTTGATCTTCACTCTTCTCATAATATGAATCTATGGTACTTTTCTTTTTACTCATGGTGTTTCTTTATTCCCTGGCCTTTAAAGAGATTGAGCTCTCCTGCTGGGGCAGAAGGCACTGACCCAAGCTTCTTGTGTTGGGAGCCTAGGTCTTGGTCACTGGCTTTGTGTGCTGGGGCCACTTATGTTGGCAATTGGAGGCTGTAGGGTTCTGGCAGCTTTCCTTGTGTTGGACTGGAATCAGCAAGGCTGGAACTTTAAGGCAATTCTAGGTTGCCTATTTTTCCTTTCTTTTAGATTTTTTTCAGCTCCTTTTAGATGAGTGTGCAAGGTGTTTATCTGCGTGGGGGCCCCTGCAGTGTTGTCTCCCTCATTTCTACTAATTCCTTTGTGGTAGCATGCTGAAGCACCTGGTGGTTTTCTGAGCTGGTTTCCACTGGTCCCCCCCACACTGAGGCACTGAGTGTTGGTGTTTGCCTGTTCCACCACCTGGGCTTCAGGATTTCTTCACAATTGGAGGCTGCAGGGTTCTGACAGCTCACCTGGTGTTGGGCTGGAACCAGCAAGGCCAGGGCTTTAGGAAGACTTTAGATTGCTTTCTTCACCTCCTTTCAGACAAATGCCCCAGGGTGCTTATCCACCTGGGGCCCCTTGTAGTTCTGCCTCCCTTATTTTTGCTAAGGCACTGGGAGACCTATTTGCTGGGCTGCTGCACTGCTGCTCCTCGTCTTTCTTCTAGTTCAGCTGCTCCAGGGCTTTTTTTCTGGGGTGATATTTTCTGGGTTTTCAGAGGTTTACAGGGGAAAGTGAGAGTGTGACTACCTTTTCACTCCACCATCTTGGCTCCCCAGAATCCGAGCCCAAACCTTTTTTTTTTACTGGAAAGAATGCTGGAAAATACAGTAGAAAAAAAATCAATTCATTAGTCTCTTATTTACATAATAGTCAACTGAAAACTCAAGTGCAACAGCTAATACCAGCTGAACTATGTCAAACTAAAGAATTGCATGAAACCTATGATTTTAAGTGGCAAGACCAAATTCAGTTCGTGTCAAATTAATGTGTTAAATAGAAAACAAGGATATTATCTAGAACAACCCATTTGGATTTGGCTTTATAGGCATACACACATAGAAAACATCAATGGTGTCATGCAGGTTCACTTTCAAGGAAGACATTCATTTTACTTGATCTTTCACCATTTTTAAAAGTCAAAAATCTAAAACAAGATTTTGTGACATGCCAACCCAGAAGCAAAGAGGGGGGAACAGATCCTAGAAAGGCTGTGTAGGGGCTGACATTTGATTGCCAAAGTTTCCACCTTCTAATCAGATACAGTCCTGATTCTGGAAGAGAACCAAGATGCCAAACAGAATTAAGCACAGTACTTTGTCTGCTCTCTGCAACAAGGAGCTGTAAAGGAATGAGGAAAACAGTATCATAGATTTAGGACTAGTAGGGATCTCCTAAGTCACTAAGCCATCCAGGCCTAGTCCTTTCATTTTACAGATGGTGAAACTGAGGCCCAGAGAAGCTAAGTGGTTTGCCCAAAGAAGCACGGTAAGTCATCCTGGGAAATGGTGTACCCTTTTGGGGCTGGTATCCTTCCCCTTTGGGCAGGGATTAGGACTGAGTCAAAATTCTCTAGGCTAAAGGCCCTCAAAGTGGGAAAGCACTAATGTAATTGCTGTTTGTCGTCTTTGGAAGATCCAGGACAATGGGAGGGATGCTGAATAAAGTAAAAGTTCTGATTTTCAAAATAGAGAAGAAAGGTGGGGAGAGTCTTTATTCTGATAAACTGGACTTAAATTCTGACAGAAGTCTAGACTGCAAAAGATAGTCTGAAGTTTTGTAAAGGAAAATGGTGATCACTCAAAACCAGTATGGGTTTATCAAGAATAATCACTTCCTGCTTTTAACAGGACTACTCAATCAGGGGAATGTCCTAGAGATGGTTGGCCTAGACTTCAGCAAAGCATTTGACAAGTCTCCTCTTCCACCTCACTGAATACCTGTGGTGTCTACCAAATTAACCATGTTGCTGTTCGGTCATTTTTCAATTGTCTCTGACTCTTCGTGACCCCATTTGGGGCTTTCTTGGCAAAGATACTGGAGTGGTTTGCCATTTCCTTCTCCAGCTGATTTTATGGATGGGGAAACTGAGGCAAACAAGGTTAAGTGACTTGCCCAGGGTCACACACAGCTAGTAAGTGTCTGAGGCCAGACTTGAAATCAGGAAGACCCGTCTTTAGCTTTAAATAACTGCATAGTGGCAGAGATACTGTAAACATATGGAAGGGTTACTCAATATGAAAAGAAAGGCAATAGAGCTGTGGGGGGTAGGAAGATACCAGCTGTTGCCAACAACCTTGACCAAGGAACCAGCTTCTCTTCCAACAAAGGCCCATCTGTGGTCAGAAGGGAAAAGGAAGGAGTACAGGACTACTTGGGCAGTGTTGCAAGCTGGTATTTTATATTGCTTTTTAAGAAAGTATTGTTTTAAAGGAGGGAAGTAGGAAAACTATTGGAACTTTATTGTAGTAGCACAGGATAGCCACATGAATCTAGTGTTCCAGGTTGACTGTTCTGATATCGCTGTATTTTAATTCCTTGTGCTCTTTATGTTTTTGAACAAGTCTTAGGTGCCAGGCCATGCTATTATTATATCTGCGGTCTTGGAGACAAAGAATATTAAAGGTTCTGTGGGTGATAAAGCTGCACTGTAAGACAAGAGACACTTGCAATCTTGATGGCACCTAATTTTTGAGTCTTTTTAAAGGCTTATTAAAATGCAATGGGCAGGAGGCGGAGCCAAGATAGCAGAGTGAAAGCAGCAACTTACTTGAACTCTACCCCAAACCCCTCCAAATACCTATAAAAATGGCTCTAAACAAATTCTAAGGCAGCAGAACCCACAAAAAGACAGAGTGAAACAAATTTCCAGCCCAAGACAACCTGGATGATTGATCAGAAAGGTATATCTCACCAGGCTGGGAGCAGAGAACAGTGCAGAGTAGGCGCGCAGGCCACAGCGAACCTGCAGCAGGCCTCAGAGGACTGAATCGCAGGCAGCTGTGGCAGCTTCCAGACTCCTCAATCCACGAATGCCAAAGACAACTTAGAAGGTCAGTGGGAAAAGTCTGTTTCTGTGGTGCTGAGACAGGAAGATGGGGTCTCAGATCCATTCCCTAAGAGTGTGGCCCTGGGGGGGGGGGCAGGTTCTTTCCTAGCTTCCAGCCCACAGACTGAGGGGGAATCTAGTAGCTGATCAGAGGGGGATTGCAGGAATCTCTTTGCCAGTGCTGAGACAGGAATCTTTTGCTTTGTCCATGCTTGGTTCAGGGTCACAGTTCTGGGCCATGGTCCTGGGGTGAGGAGGAGTGTTGGCAGAGTGAAGCTTGTAGTGGCTGTGAACAGGAAACCTTCCCCACAGTTCCAGGACAGAAAGGAGTACTTGTGGTCACTAACAGACCACAGCATAGGCCAGGAAAGGAGTAAACACCTCACCCTTTATCATACCACCTTGCAACAACTGAAAATTTACGGGTCCCTACAAGTATCTCTGAAAACAGCTATATAAACCCCTGAAACTTGGGACAGTACATTCTCCACATTGGAAGCAGACTCTTACCTTAACAAAGAGATTAAAACTCAAATAATTGGCCAGGATCATGAGCAAGCTGCGCAAAAAGAGTCAGACTATATTATCTTACTTTGGTGAAAAAGAAGATCAAAATATACAACCAGAAGAAGACAACAAAGTCAGAGCTCCTTTATCCAAAGCCTCCAAGAAAAATATGAATCAGTCCAGGCCTTGGAAGACCTCAAAAGGGATTTTGAGAAGCAAGTAAGAAGTAGAGGAAAAACTGGGAAGAGAAATGAGAGTGATGCAAGAAAATCATGGAAAACAAGTCAACAGCATGCTAAAGGAGACTCAAAAAATACTGAAGAAAATAACACCTTAAAAAATAGCCTAACCCAAATGGCAAAAGAGGTCCAAAAAGCCAATGAGAAAGAATGCCCTAAAAAGAAAAATTGGCCAAATGGAAAAGGAAGACCAAAAGATTACTGAAGAAAATACTTCCTAAAAAATTAGAATAGAGCAATTGGAAGCTAGTGACTTTATGAGAAATCAAGACACTGTAAAACAAATCCAAAAGAATGAAAAATAGAAAACAATGTGAAATATCTCATTGGAAAACAACTGACCTGGAAAATAGATCCAGGAGTTTAAAAATTCTGAAAGCCATGATCAAAAAAAGAGCCTAGACATCATCTTTCAAGAAATTATCAAGGAAAACTGCCCTGATATAGTAGAACTAGAGGGCAAAATAGAAATTGAAAGAATCCACCAAACTCTTCCTGAAAGAGATCCCCAAAGGAAAACTCCTAGGAATATTGTAGCCAAATTCCAGATTTCCCAGTTCAAGGAGAAAATATTGCAAGCTGCCAGAAAGAAACAATTCAAGTACTGTGGGAACAATCAGGATAACACAAGATTTAGTAGCTTCTACATTAAAGGACTGCAGGGCATGGAATATAATATTCAGAAGGGCAAAGGAGATAGGATTATAACCAAGAATCACCTACCCAGCAAAACTGAGTACAATCCTTCAGGAGAAAAAAAATGGTCATCCAGTGAAATAGAGGACTTTCAAGCATTCTTGATGAAAAGACCTGACCTGAACAGAAAATTTGACTTTCAAATACAAAACTCAAGTGGAACATGAAGAGGTAAACAGGGAAGAGAAATCATAAGAGATTTATTAAGGTTGAACTGTTTACCTTCCTGCATGGAAAAATGATATTTATAACTCGTGAGACCTTTGTCAGTATTAGGGTAGTTGGAGGAAAAAAATTATAGGTCTGTATAGATAGATAGCTAGATAGCTAGATAGACAGATGGAAAGATAGTGGACACAGGGTAAGCTGAAGATTAAGGAGTCATATCTGGAGAATACAATTAAGGGATGAGAGAGGATTATATTAGGAGAAGAAGAAAGGGAGAGGTAGAATGGGGTAAATTATCTCACACAAAAAAAAACAGAAAAGAAAATGCTGTTGCAGTGGAGGGGAAATGGGGGAAGGTGAGAGGGAATGAGGGAATCTTATTCTCATAGGATTTGGCTTAAGGAGGGAATAACATAAACATTCAATTGGGTAAGGAAATCTGTCTTACCCTATGGGAAAATAGGGGGAGAAGGGGACAAGACAGCAAGGGGATGATAGAGAGATTGGGAAAGGGGATAATCAGAAGCAAATACTTCTGAGGAGAGAGAGGGTCAAAAGAAAGAATACAATAAATGGGAGGGCAGGATAGGATTAAGGGAAAGAGAGTTAGCTTTCCACATGTCTACTATGGAAGTGTTTTGCATAACTGCACATGTATAATCTATATTGAGTTGCTTGCCTTTTAAATGAGGGTGGGTGGGGAGGGAGGAAGGGAGAAGACTTGAAACCTAAAGTTTTAAAAACATATGTTTAAAAAAAATGTTTTCACATGCTACTGGGAAATAAGAAATATAGGAAATGGAGTAGAGAAGTCTGTCCTGCCCTACAGGAAAACAGAAAGGGAAAGGGATAAGAGAAGGGGGTAAAAGATAGAACAGAGGACAGACTAGGGGAAGGGATATTCAGAATGCATTCCATCTTGGGGAGGGGGAGGGGGAAGATGGGGTGAAAATGTGGAACTCAGAATCTTGTGGAAGTGAATATTGAAAACTGAAAATAAATTTATATTAAAAATATCATTAAAACAATATATATATATATATATATGCAATGGGCACATGTTTTACTAAAATTAAAATTTGTATTTGTAGGACATCCTCTCCCAAAGCACTTAAAATGAAAGAAAATGTGAAGAAAATGTACTTAAACATAAATATCTCAGAGATTGCTACCATTTACAATTTAATTTTGGAAGGATAAGTGAGGTTGGACCACTGAGACATTCTCTTATTTTTTTTCCACTTAATAGTATCTTATCTTTTTCAACGACATGTAAAATAGTTTTAAACATTCATTTTTATAAAATTTTAAGCCCCAAATTTTTCTCCATACCTCCTTTCCCTCCCCCTTCCTAAGACAACAAGCAATCTATATAGGTTAACCATGTACAAGTATGTTAACATATTTCCACATTAGGCATGTTGTGATAGAAGAATCAGAACAAAATCAAAAAACCATAGAAAGGGAAAAAAAGTGAAAATAACTTTGATCTGCATTTAGACTCCTTCATTCTTTCTCTAGGTGTGGATAGCGTTTTCCATCATGAGACTTTTGGAATTGTCTTGGATCACTGTATTGCTGAGAAGAGCTGAATCTATCTTTGTTGATCATCACAAAAGGTTGCTTGTTACTGTATACAGTAACTTGGTTCTGCTTACTTCACTCAACATCAATTCATGTATGTTTTTCCAGGTTTTTCTGAAATCCACCTGCTGATCATTTCACAATAGCATTCCATTACAATCAGATACACAACCAGTTTAGCCATTCCCCAATTGATAGACATCCTCTAAATTTCCAATTCTTTTCTACCACACAAAAAGCTAATGTAAATATTTTTGTAGTGTGTGTGTCCTTTTCCCTTATTTATGATCTCTACTACCTAATAGTAAGTAGTATTGCTGGATGAAGGGCTATGCACAGTTTTATAGACTTTGGGCATATTGCAAATTGCTCTCCAGAATGGTAGGATCAGTTCACAACTCCACCAACAATGAATTAGTGCTCCAATTTTCCTACATCTTCTCCAACATTTATCATTTTTCTTTTCTGTCATATTAGCCATTGTGATAAGTGTGACATGGTATGTCAGATTCGTTTTGATTTGTATTTCTCAAATCAGTAGTAAGTTAGAGCATTTTTTGTATGAATATAGATAGCTTTAATTTTTTCATCTAAAATCTGCCTATTCATATCTTTTGACCATTTATTAATTGGGGTATGACTTGTATTCTTATAAATTAGAATAAGTTTTAGAAATTTTATAAATGAGGCCTTTATCTCTCAGCTTTCTGCTTCTCTTCTAATTTTGGTTGCTTTGGTTTTGTTTGTGCAAAACCTTCTTAATTTAATGTAATCAAAGTTATCCATTTTGTATTTTATAATGTTCTCTATCTCTTGTTTGGTCATAAATTCTTCCCTTCTCCATAGAGGGAACAGGTAAACTACTCCTTGCTCTCCTAATTTGCTTATGGTATCACTGTTTAAGTCTAATCATTTACCCATTTTGACCTTATCTTGGTATATGGTGTGAGATATTGGTCTATGCCTAGTTTCTACCACACTATTTTCCAGTTTTCCCAGCAGTTTCTGTCACATAGTGGGTTCTTATCTAGAAGATGGAGTTTAGGAGTTTATCAAACAAGAGGTTACTAACGTCATGTTCTATTGAGTCTTGTGTACCTAAGCTATTCCATTGATCCACCACTCCATTTTTTGGCCAGAACAAAGTAGTTTTGGTGATTGCTGCTTTATAATACAATTTAAGATCTGGTACACTAAGCTACCTTCCCTTGCATTTCTTTTCATTATTCCCTTGATATTCTGGACCTTTTGTTCTTCCTGATGAATTTTGTAATTATTTTTTACTATCTCTATAAAATAATTTTTGGTAGTTTGATTGGAATGACACTGAATAAGTAAATTAATTTAGGTAGAATTGTCATTTTTATTATATTAGCTCAGTCTATCCATGAGCAAGCAATATTTTTCCAGTTATTTAGATCTGACTTTATTTGTAGGAAAAGTGCTTTGTAATTGTATTCATATAGTTCTTGGGTTTGTCTTGGCAAGTAGACTCCCAAATATTTTATATTTCCTACAGTTATTTTAAATGAATTTTCTCTTTGTATCTCTTGCTGCTGGGCTTTGTGGTAATATATAGAAATGCTGATAATTTATGTGGATATATTTCATGTCCTGAAACTTTGCTAAAGCTAGTATTTGAAGTAGTTGGGGTTTTTTTTTTAGGCAACTGGGGTTAAGTGACTTGTCCAGGGTCACACAGCTAGTAAGTGTCAAGTGTTTAGTCTGGGGCTGTATTTGAACTCAGGTACTCCTGACTTCAGGGCCAGTGCTCTATCCACTGTGCCACTACCTGCCCCTCAAGTAGTTTTTTTAGCTCATTCTCTAGGATTCTTTAAGTGTACTATTATATCATCTGCAAAAAGTGATTGTTTTGTTTCCTCATTGCCTATTCTAATTCCTTACATTTCTTTTTCTTCTTTATTGCTAAATCTAATATTTATAGTACTGTACTGAATAACAGAAGCAATACTGGGCATCCTTGTTTCACCCCTGATCTTATTAGGAAATCTTCTACCTTATTGCTGTTACATATAATGCTCACTAATGGTTTTAGATAGATACTACTTATCATTTTAAGGAAAACTCCATTCATTCCTATACTCTCGAGTGTTTTTAATAGGAATGGGTGCTGTATTTTGTCAAAAGTTTTTTTCTGCATCAATTGAGATAACCATATGCTTTCTGTTAGTTTTGTTATTGATATGGTCAATTATGCTAAAAATTTTCACTAATTTAGATCCAACCCTGCATATATTTTATTATTCTTTGTATAAATTCCTAGTATAAATCATACCTCTTATTATATTATTATTATCCTCATGATAAGTTACTGTAATCTTTGCTAATATTTTATTTAAAAATTTTGTATCAATATTCATTGGGGAAATTGGTCTACAGTTTTCTTTCTCTGTTTCGGCATTTCCTGGTTTGGATACTTGTGTCATATTTGTGCCATAAAAGGAATTTTGTAGGAGTCCTTTGCATATTTTCCCAAACAGTTTGTATGGTATTTGGAATTAGTTGTTCTTGAAATGTTTGGTAGAATTTAAATGTTTCTTTAAATGTTTGGTAGAATTCACTTGTAAATTCTTCTGACCTTGAAGATTTTTTGTTAGGGAGTTCAATTTCTTTTTCTAAAATAGAGTTAAATACTTTATTTCCTTTTCTGTTAATTTGGGCAATTTATATTTTTGTAAATATTCATCCATTTCACTTAGATTGTCAGATTTATTGGCACACAGTTGGGCAAAATATCTAATTATTGTTTTAATTTCCTCTTCATTAGTGGCAAATTTATTCTTTTCATTTTTTATGTTGGTAATTTGGTTTTTTTCTTTCATTATTTTTGAAACATACTTTTTTAAACTTCATTTTTAAAGTTTTATTATTTTGTTTGTTTTCTTTTACACAATGGCCAATATGGAAATAGGATTTCCATGACTTCACATGCACAACCGATATCAAATCCCTTGCCTTTTGAAGGAAGGCAGAGGTGTAGAATGGTGGGAGAGAACCTGGAACTCAAAAATTCCAAATGCTTATTTTTATGTATAATTGAGAAACATTAAATAAAAATCATTTTTAAATTATTGTGATTTTTTCCCAACATTCTCTAAATAGTCTGCTACAGGGTGCGGATTCTGCTCAATATGTTAGATTATTTCCTCCTTCTCTCCTGAAATTCAAAAGATTTAAGTGGAACATTTTTCTTATCCACTTGTCATCTCTCATTCTTGCCATACAGACCATTTTCTATCCCTAATTTGTGCACCTGTCTTTCTTTGAAGTTCCTTATTATTTCTGCATTGCATTCTTCTTTCACCCAATACAAACTTTCTTATAGTAAAAAAATAAAAAAGAACAAAGTAAAGGGTGAAAATGGGATGATGGTATATAGCAGTTCTCACCACAAAAAAGTCTTGTGGGGAAAAAAGTCAATGAAAGTTAAGCAGTAAATAAGTAACAAAAAAGAAGTATTCAAATTCAATGTATTCAACATAGAAGAAAATGAGGAGAAAATCAAGAAAAGAAAGCCATAAGTAATGTAAGTACTGGCCCACTTAAATTATAATCATACAACCAAAATATTTCAAAATTGTTTAGAAATTGAATAAAAGTCTCAAACAGAAATAAACATAGAAAATAGAATAGAAATTAGATCTTTCAAGAAAGAACTCAAAAAAGGTACAGGTAAATTGAGAGTTTACAACAACCAATAGTGGAGATATCTGCTTAATAAATCTGATGCTTTTCAAAGGACTCTTGTCAGTACCAAAATGAAGAAGAAGGAGGAGGAGAAGGATGAGGAGGAGGAGGAGGAATGTCTATGCAAAATAAAAAGATGGCAAAACTAGAACAACATATGAAAAGTTTAGAGTTGAACAAATTTGACTTTAAAGATAGAACATAGTGTGACAAAGTTAGAATTATTGGGCTCCCAAAAGAAGATCAAGGGGGGGAAAAATGAGAAACCCTTATACCAGACTTCAGGAAAGCATACAAGAAAATTGTCAAGAAGGAAATAGAAGACATAGTGCTCTATAGCACTAACATGACCCTAGCAGAAATAAAACTGTTTATCTCACACTGAATTGCAGTTCTTTCATTTTTAAAATCAAATTAACCAATGGTTTATCTGTTTTATTAGTTGTTTGTTTTATTTATAAGTATAATAGTTTTCTTACTTTTGATTTTATTGATCTCCCCTTTGGTTTTCAGAATTTCTAATTTGATATTTAATTAGAGATTTTTAATTTGTTCTTTTTCTATCTTTTTTTAGTTGTGTGCCCAATTCACTGACCTGCTCTTTCTCTATTTTATTCATATAAGCATTTAGAGATATTAGATTTATCTAGTTCTGAGAGGGGATGTCGAGGTCCCCCCACTAGTATAGTTTTGCTGTCTACTTCTTTCTGTAACTCACTTAACTTCTCCCCTAAGAATTTGGATGTTACAATACTTCGTGCATATATGTTTAGTATCGATATTACTTCATTGTCTAGGGTACTTTTTTTTTTTGCAAGATGTGGTTTCCTCCCTTATTTCTTCTAATTAGATCTATTTTTGCTTTTCCTTTGTCTGAGAACAGAATTGCTACCCTGTTTGTTTGGTTTTTTACTTCAGCTGAAGCATAATATATTCTGCTCTAGCCTTTTACCTTTACTCTGTGTGTGTCTCTCTGCTACAAATGTGTTTCTTGTAAACAACATATTGTAGGATTCTGTTTTTTTAATCCACTCTGCTATCTAATTCCATTTTATGGGAGAGTTCACCCCCATTTTCATTCACAGTTATGATTACTATATACTTCCCTCCATCCTATTTTCCCCTATTTACACTTTTCTCTTTCCTTTCACCCTTTCCCTTCTCACCAGTGTTTTTCTTCTGACCACTGCCTCCCTCAATTTGCCCTCTCTTCTATTAGCCTCCCCTCTCTTTCTTTCCCTTTTCCCTTCCTACTACCCTGTAAGGTAATATAAATTTCTATACCCAATTGAGTGTGTATGTTATTAACTTTTTGAGCCAAATCCAATGAGAATAAGGTTTAAACAATCCTCACCCCCTCCCTTCTTTCCCTCTACTGTAACAGGTCTTTTGTGCCTCTTCATGTGATGTAATTTACCCTATTCTGCCTTCCCCTTTCCTCTTCTCCAGTACAATCCTTTTTTCCACTCCTTAATTTCTTTTATATCATCACATCAAAGTCAACATATACCTACACTCTTTGTCTATGTATACTCCTTCTAACTGTCCTAACAGAGATATAGTTCTCAAGAGTTACATGCATCATCTTCCCATATAGGGATGTAAACAGTTTAACCTCATTAAAAACACTTTTTTCATGTTTACCTTTTTATATTTCTCTTGAGTCCTGTATTTGAAGATCAAATTTTCTGTTCAGCTGTGGTCTTTTCATCATGAAAGTTTGGAAGTCCCTTATTTCATTGAATATCCATCTTTTCCCCTGAAAGATTATGCCTAGTTTTGCTGGGTAGTTGATTCTTGGTTGTAATCCAAGTTCCTTTGCCTTCTGGACTATCATATTCTAAGACCTCTGATCTGTTAATGTTGAAGCAGCTAAGTCCTGTGTAATCCTGACTTGATATTTGAATGGTTTCTTTCTGGTTGCTTTCAATATTTTCTCCTTGGCCTAATAAATCTGGAATTTGGCTACAATGTTCCTTGGGGTTTTCATCTTGAGATCTCTTTCAGGAGTTGATCAGTGGATTTTTTCCATGACTACTTCACCCTCTGATTTTAGGATATCAGGGCAGTTTTCCTTGATGATTTCTTGAAAGATGCTGTCTAGGCTCTTTTTTTTTTTTAAATCAGGGCTTTCAGGCAGTCCAATAATTTTTAAAATTATCTCTTCTAGATCTATTTTCCAGGTCAGTTGTTTTCCTAATGAGTTATTTTATGTTTTCTTCTATTTTTTTATTCTTTTGATTTTGTTTGACAGATTGTTGATGTCTCATAGAGTCATTAGCTTCCATTTTCCCAATTCCCATTTTTAAGGAATTATTTTCTTCAGGTACCTTTTGTATCTCCTTTTCCATTTGGCCAATTCTACTTTTTAGGGAGTTGTATTATTCAGTATGTTTTTCCCCCCATTCGGCCACTGTATTTTTTTTAGGGAATTGGTTTTTTTAGTCAACTTTTGTCCTTCTTTTTGCAATCTGTTGACTCTCTCCTCCATAACTCTCCTTTCTTTTCCCAATTTTTCTTCTACCTCTCTTATTTGATTTTTAAAATCCTTTTTGAGCTCTTATGAGGTTTTTTGATCTTGAGACCCATTCATCTTCCCCTTTGAGGCTTCACCTATAGGCATTTTGACATTGTTGTCCTCTTCTGGGTTTGTGTTTTGATATTCCTTGTTACCATAGAAGTTTTCTATGGTCAGGACTCTTTTCTGTTTTTTTTTTTCATTCATTTTTAGCCTATTTCCTGACCTTTAAAGTTGAACTCTGCTCCTGGGCACTGTCCCTGGGTACTAGTGACTTGCCTACTCAGCCAAAGTGACCCATCCTAGTCATGCTTGCTGTGTTGGGGGTTTCCAGGCTGACAGTTTGCTTTCTGCTCTGGGGCTGGAGCCCTCACAGATGACCAGCTTTGCCACTGACCTGCTGAGCCTGAAACAAGGGGCTTCAGTTGCTCATCTGTGCTGTGGCTAAGAGCCTCTCATTGGCTTGTCCAGAAACTGTCTACACTGGGTCATCCTCCTCTTTTACCAAAGTGAGACAGACCTTTCCTGAAATTCTTCTAAGTTATCTTAAGCTGGAAAATTGTTTCCCTCCATCTTTTTGTAGGTTCTATCATTCCAGAATCTGTTCAGAGGCTTGGTTTAACATTGTTTCCAAGGGAAACTGGAGAGAGCTCAGGCAACTTCTGGCTTTTCTCCTCCATCTTGGCTCCACCTTCTTGATGTCAACTTATGATGTCCAATACAAGAGAATGCTCGTGACAGAGGTCAAAGGATCTTGGATGTTAAAGATCATATAACCATAATTTCTAGTTCTAGAAATTCTTTGTTTTGTCCCAATCCCAAACACCCAGCCTTGTGCAACTTCTGAAAAAGGGAATTAAAAATAAACAATGGCAACAATCTTTATCTACTGAGCAATATGCTAAGCACAAGTGGAGTTATAAAGTTTAAACAGACAGTGTTTCTGTCTTAGAATTAAAAATCTATCAAAGACACAATGCCAACATAGTCAGATATAATACATAATACTCCATGATAAGATTATGTTTTCATGCTCTGGATGATACTTCAATGGATTTGTGATTCCAATAAGGTGGGTATTTCCTACAATGAGGAATATCACAACCTAAACCCACCCCACCCCCACTTCCCACCCCAATGACTCTTGTCATACATTGTTTTTGTCCATTAGTCACCCATCACTCCAGCTACATGAGTTGCCCATCTCCTTTTCCAGACATGCGTCTAATGATATCCTTTATGACACTTCTCCTTGTCTTTTGGTAGTAATACATTTCAGCTTAATCATGCCTACCGTAGACCTTTCAATTGCCCTTTGGATCACCCTAAATTTTAATTCTTCAGAAAGTATGGTATTTGATGACTTTTCAGTCATAAAGTAGCAGCTAAAGAATATTAATGTTTTAAAATATGACTTTTTTTCAAAGCAGGAGTTATTAAAAAAAAAACTTCACAATTTAGTCCTCTTCTTCTACTCTAGTTGTACATTGCTGTCCATCCAAGGTATATATTGTCCATTCAAACTGAATAACAGGCATTCTTCATCTCTGTGGTTTTTCCTATCTGGATATTTAGGCCACAACCTTTTGAATAATGATAGAACCTATTTAAGAAGCTCTGTATTGTTCCAGGACTCGATGGATCTGTATAGTGACATCTGAACAGTATTTGAAATGCATCTTTAGGGAATCGCTCTTATTGTGGACTCGTCCTAGACATCTTTCAAACACCATAAATATTCTCATGCTTTTTCCTCATTTGATGATAAATTAAGTTACCTTTAATGATGCATCTTGCTGAAATTTTGTATGGTTTTAATATAGGCATGGAAGATACCTTGGAGGAGGGCCTTTAAGGAGGCATTTTGCTCTTTGAATCAAATTATTTTTATAGTCAGGTAACAGAAATAAATTGTATTCTCTGAACCTTCTGTCAACTGTACAACTGCAAAGATGTGGTCTGCTACAGAGTAACATTTGTGCAAACCTTCCTGTTCCCTTCCTGTACTTCCATCAAAGATGTCCTTGATATACAGGTAGGTTTTTCTCATAAATGTTTTATAGATAGAAGGAAAGTGAGGCTGTGTGCCAGTGGTTATGGAAATTCTCAAGCACTTTTTTATGAGTAAAAATAGCTAGCATTTAAATAAAACTTTAAGGTCTGCAAAGCACTTTTATATATTATCTCATTTTATCTTCACAACAACTCTGGGCAGTAGGTACTATTTGCAGCTCCATTTTACAGATAAGAAAACCGAGGCAAATAGAGAGTAAGTGACTTGCCCAGGGTCATACATTTAAGAAGTGCATGAGGCCAGATATGAACTCAGGTCTTCCTGAATCTAGGTCCAAAACTCTATCTATTGTGCCACCTTCTTGCCTAATAACAAAATCTATATATTTTTTTTGACACATTTACTATCTTGCCCTCTTTTCGTGTTGAGAACTCATCCTTCAATACCCTCAAAATTGTACTGTCAACAGTATGGTCCTCTTTGATATATTTTTATCTAGGCAGTTGCTGTTCCCAACTTTATTTTTATAATGCCATTACTATTTCAACATGTAGAACAATTTGTGATATCAAAAATCTATGTGGTCATTCCATTGTAATTAGTGCAGAAAGTGCCATAAAATATTTACAATCTGTTTCTTTTGGGATCTGTTTGTTGTTCTCCCAGTTTCATCCTTAAGTGTTCTTTAAATTACCTATATTGATTGGACCTTTCACCAAGTTTTCTGTAAATTTGTTTTCCCTCCATTATTTCTCACTATTTTATGAGGCAATGCTGTTCCATCATCCTATTCCTTAATATTTGATGAATGAAATTACAGTAAAAGTTGGTGTCACTTTTGACTGCCATTTATCTTAGCTTGGCAAAGAGATTCAGGATTTGCTGGCTAAGATGATTTCTAGAAGCTTGAAAAAAACAGTTTGGATTAGTGTTTTCAGGGGATGGAATGGGGGCAGGGGTGGGGGTGGGGAGAAGGACTGCCAAGCAGCAATGAAGGCTCAGCAGAGTTTATGTATAGTGAATTTGCAGTGGGTGAAAGCAGTATTCTCTTACTTTCTCCAGGGACCCTCACAGTCCTGAAAGAAGAAAATAATCAGATGGTAAGAGTTACAAGAGTCAAGATTCCATAGATCCAGAATGGCAAAAACTCAGGTAAGTATAAAATTCTTGGGTAGTAGCTAGTGAAATATTAGAGGGAAAACATGTGGCCAAGGCTGACAATCAGTAGTTCAAAAGGCATTTAAAACATACTTTGTGTATATAAAGTCTGGTGGAGTTCTGGCAGGTCAGCTAACTAGCAAAATATGTCCTTTGCAAATATTTAATATGGATCCAACCAAAAATCTCATTCTTCCTAAGAATAAAGTGGACTTACATCTGGAAAGTCTAGTTTCAAGTGTTATGCCAACACTGTAGACAATATTCTATTCATTTCACTAAAAGCTAAGTTTTTAAGATTTTAGACTCTTCCTAATCATATCTCTGTCACTAAATATTTACAAAATGTTTTACCAACATCTGTATTTGCTATTTATTGCTCAGAACAGACCAACAAGGTAGGCCAAGGTTGTTCCTTTGCTCTTTCTTCTGAAGAAATTTGAGGAACAGACTCATTCAAAGGTTCATCGGGATCTCCCAGTAAGTTAATGGAAGAAGCAGGATTAGATTTTAATGCCACCATCCCCTAACACAACCCCAGTCCTAAATTGTAAACTCACTCATAAATCCATAACGTACCAGTATGACAATTTCAATGCATTAAGACAACCTAATGAACTGAGAGAAGCATAAACCAGGTCCATCCAGCCAGTTAACTCAGGTAACAATTTGATTTGTTCAAAATGGATGAGGACTAGTTGCCAATCCAAATTACCTGTCTCCCGGATCCAGAAATATCAAATTGCTCAGTTTATTTATTCCCATTGCTCCATTACAAAGCAAGCATTCTAGAAAAATCACACACTTTATAGTCTGTTGTTGGTAATAGCTGAGGAATGGAAATGGAGAGTCACAGACATAGACTTGAAGGAAAACAGATGTTCTTTTTCTTCCCCCATATTGAAGGTTTTTAAAACATGCCTTCTTTTAGTGCATTATTTTGCCTAAAAAATAAGAATCACAAAAGCTGAATGTCTAATACAAACTTGTTCAAAAGCCCCCAGCACTGACCACTAACCCAGAAATGAGTACCCTTTGTGATTAGCTGAACAGAAGAGTAAGCATTTGACACCAATTCAGCAGGAACTATTTGAGCATTCCAGAGACGTGGAGCTGGTTTCTGTCACTGGAGGGTGGAAAGAGGAAAAAACAAAAATTTTGGAAATAGGTCACTGATGAGAGTAGGAAAAAATGTATTGCCCGATTTCAAGAATCTTTTTGTTATGTCACAAAATGGCAAAGTTTTGGGAGAGAGTATGTAAATTTTAACACCTAGTCAAAAGACATAGGTTAATTTCTATATGCAAAAGGTCAAATTTATTAGGAAAACCTTAAATATGACTACCTGGTGGCTAATATAATGCCTATTCTATTGTTTGGATATTTCCTCCAAATTCCTTTTGTTCCCTTGCCCCTCCCTCCCTTTTAATATGCCAATATAGTTCAAGTAAAAGGACACAGGCTTAATCATACTTCTATTCTACTTAGTTTGTTTTCTCTTACCAAATTACTGTACTAGTCACCCTGAATACAAGCCACATAAGTCATTTGTCAAGAATCATAGAAAATTAAAAATTTGGGGCCTGGCACTCCTACGCCTGTAATCCCTGTTTAAATCGAAACTAGTAGATCACTTAAATTTAGGAGTTCTGATCTGTAGTAGGGAAAAAATAAATTAGGGTATCCTCACTAAATCTGACATTAATATAGTGAGCACCTGCCCCACCCCTTGGCAAGAGTAGGGCTATCAGACTACCTAAGGAAAAACAAATAGAACTAGGTCACCAAAAAAGTGGAGGAGAAAGAAAGGAAGGGAGAAGGAGAGGGAGGGATAAAGAGAGGAGAAGAGGGAGAAGGAGGGAGGAAAGGAGGGATGAAGGGAAGGATGATATTTAGTATGGGAAATTTTACTACCATTTATGAGTGATTTATTCCTTTAACACATATGATATTGAAAACTGCTGTTTTGAAAATAGATAATGCTTAAAAGCAAAGAATCATTTACCACACCCTAAAACCAAGACATCATTTTATAAGGAACTATAGCCATACAAATGCTTGTGATTCGGTGAACAGAATAACTATCACAACAGACCTATTGGAAAGCTCTTGTGAGACACTCAGGTTCTGAGTCATTGTAAGTCCACTGAACTGGTTCTTACACATGCAGGAATTTGCCTTTTCTACTCGGGTCAAGTGACAGGGCTTGTCATAATTCTAAACAGTCCTCCTGGACATTTAAATATAGGTACATCTAATCTACAAATAGGCATGAGACCCAACACGTCCAAGCATACGTCAGACAGAGAAAGGGGGGGCAGAGGGGGCGGAGTGAGGGAGGGAAACAGAGAGAGAATATGTGTGTGTGTGTTCTGTTCCAGCTGAACACAATAACACAATTCTGTTTCTTCTTTTCTGTTTTACCTCTGTCATCATGCCTGATTGACTTTCAAGTGTTTCAAGGTGCCATATCTCTTTGGTTTTGGCATATAAGAATAGCTCATTTTTATACAGCCCTTTACAATTCATACAACTCTGCTCACAATAGCCCTGTGGAGTGCAAATAGTATTTATCTTCATTTTACAGATGGAAAAAATGAGGCTAGGAGAGGTAAAGGAAACTTCCCAGTCACCAAGCTGGTTGTAACAATGAAAACAAAGCCAACTCTAAATTACTGACATAGAATTGTGACTAAAATACTTTAGATGATTCCACCCTAATTACATGAATCACCTTGAATACATCAACTGCAAGTAATAAATACTCTGAAATAGCAGGTCCCTGGTACAATGGAATAGCACCCTTTAAATGAGCTGCAGCAAACGGAATCTTATGATTTGGTCTAATTAAGCCACATAGATAGAGAACTTTTTACCTAAGATAAGACATTTTAGAGCTTCAAACACCATCTGATTCAATCTTCTTGATTTACAGATGAGGAAACTGAGGCCATGGAGGCAAAGTGATTTGCCGAAGGTCACAAGGCAGCAAGTATCAGAGTGGAGATTTAAACCCAGAACCTCAAATTCCAGAGCCACTGGTCATTTTCCATTGTGCCCCGCTGCCTGAGAAAGGAAAACCAGCTCTATTGGAGGAAGTTTAAGCTGTGAAAGAGTGATCGAGAGGTCAGAGCAACAAGACTGAGTTGGAAGCCATAAAAAGCATGGGAAAGGCCCACAAAGGGGGCAGACTTCTCACCTGTGATTACCTGCCAGATGCTGATGAAATGAACGTGAGACCAGGGAGTCTCTGAATCAACGCATACTTGGAAATCAGGTGAATCAGTGTGGAAGAAGGGGCAATGCAGGGCTTGGAGTCCATAAGCCTAGAAATAAGTCCAGGGAGAAAGACTAAGTTACCAAGATAGAGTCAAGCTTGGTAATAGCTGACATTTTAGAGTACCTCAAATTAAAAATCACAAATACACACACATATATGTATATGTCAGCTTATTCCCACAAAATCTCTATGACATAACAGCTTAAATTTACATTCCACATTCAAGTCTACAATATAATCTCACTCCTATGAAATAGGTACTATTAACCCCAATTTACAAATGAAGAAACTGGTTCAGAAAGAACAAGTGATTTTCCCAGGGTTACAAGTATCAGATGCAGTACTTGAACCCATGCTCTCCTTAATCTAAGGGCAGCCTTTAAATACTATCATACTATCTCTCTAGGCCAGGGATTCTTAACCTTTTTTGTGTGTAATTAAAGGACCTCTTTGACAATCTGGTAAAAAGCCTATGGACTCCTTCTCAGAATAATATTTTAAAATACATAAAATAAAACATTTAAGATTACAAAGAAATCTAATTATATCAAATAGTTACAAAAAAATCAAACCCAAGTCCACAGATCCCAGATTAAGGACACCTTCTCTAGAGACAGAGTGAACTGGAACAGAGTACTCAGAAGCAACAGTAACTAAGAATAACTTGAAGACAAGAGTCCCTGGGCAGCTTTTATTGTGGCTAAATCCCTCCTGCTACTTACTTAAAGAGGCTTAACTGACCTGGGGACTAAACCTAGCTAGAGAATAACATCTACAAGTTAAAATTAGCCCTCCTGAAAGATACATTCTACAATATCTTTGATAAAAGTCTGATATCAAATATATATAAAACTAAAAGTCATTCCCTGTGATATGAAGTCAAAGGACACTGACATTTCTCAAAAGAAGAATATGAACTATTAACAATTACATGAAAGAGATCTCTGAATCATTAATAGTGAGAAACCTGGGAATCAAAATACCTTTGCTATTTCACTTCACTCTGGCAAACTGACAAAGATGACGAAACATGGGAATTGTTAATTTTGGAGGTTTTGTGGAAAGACAGGAACACTAATACATTGTTAGTGGGATTCTGCCTGAGTCCAAATATTCTGGTAAGCAATTTGGAATTTTGCTATGACAATGACTAAAATGTCCACATCCTTCAACAAAGAGATCCCACAACTACGTATATGCATCACAGAGGTCAGTGGAAACAAAGAAAAGAAGGAAGGAAAGAAGGGAAAGAAAGAAAGAAAGAGAAAGGAAGGAAGGAAAGAAGGAAGGAAAGAAGGAAAGAAAGAAAGAAAGAAAGAAAGAAAGAAAGAAAGAAAGAAAGAAAGAAAAGAAAGAAAGAAAGAAAGAAAGAAAGAAAGAAAGAAAGAAAGAAAGAAAGAAAGAAAGAAAGAAAGAAAAAAAGAAGAAAAAAGAAAGGGAAGAAGGAAGGAAGGAAGGAAGGAAGAAAGAAAGAAAGAAAGAAAGAAAGAAAGAAAAAAGAAAGAAAGAAAGAAAGAAAGGGCAAGCAGAGGAGAGGGAGAAAGGAAGGGAGGGAGGGACAGAGGAAGGGAGGGAGGAAGAATTATACATGCTAAAATATTTATATAAGACTTTTTTTGTGGTAGTAAAGAAATTTCAAAGTAGACATTCATTAAATAGGGAATAGCTCAATAAACTGTGAGGCATGAATATAATGGAATATTATTGCACTATTAAGAAGTAATGAATATAGAGAATCATAAGAAGACATATGAACTAATGCAAAATGAAGTAAACAAAACCAGAAAACACAATACATACAACAATGTAAATATAAAGAGCAGTGTCAGTGAAACAAACTGAATACTATGAAAGTAGAAAGAATGGCCTGGACCCAAAGACAAGATATAAGAATTCACCTCCCTCCCTTCTTTATAGAGATGAGGTAGGAAGAGTATAGAACATTGCATATAGTATCAAACTTGGTTGATGGGTTAGGTGATTTTTCTGAACTACTTTTCCCCCCTACTTTTTCGTTCTTTGTCATAGAGAATTGCTCTCTTGGAAGTGAAAAAAAGGAAAGCTATATTGGCAAATATAGATAGGTATTATAAATATAAAACATAGAATAGGGATTGGCCTTTTGATTTTCTTGGAATAAAGAGTTTCCAGATGAGGAAACTCCCTCAATCAATCACATTTGGCACTTTCTCTGCAATTTATCATTTTACAGAGCTGCTGAGAGCACAGACTGGTTAAGTAACTTAATGGTCTGGCATCCTGGATCCAAGGCTCTGTTTCTCTATTCACTATGGCACAATGCCTCTTAAAAGCAAAATGTAGTAATATTTTTGAATGGGAAAGATGCTTTCACTTTCTTGGCAAGTCAGTTATCACTTTTGCTTGTGGTCCAATAATTTGCTGTATTACATTCTCCTTGAATCTGGAAGAGGGCTATCATATTCTCCTGGGATCAGAAGGAAATCAGGCTAGCATAGCTTTATGCTAATTGCCTTGTAATTTTCCCTTCCAGCCAATCCCATTCTTCTTTTTTAAATGATATTTTATTTTCCCCAATTACATGCAAAAACAATTCTTAAATTCTGATTCTTAAATTTTCTTAAATTTCCAAATTCTCTCCCTCCCTCTTTCCTCTCCTCCCTCCCTGAGATGATAAGCAATCTGGTATAGGTCACACATGTGCAATTATGCAATACCCTTCTTGACTGAAGAACCAAGTATGAACTCATTGGAGGCAGCCTGTCACTTCTTGCTCCAAGGCATCTTAAAGAAGGGAAAACTACTGAGGCATAAGCATAGCAAACCACTTAGCAAGGTAGGAGACTGTGACCCCATTTTAAGGATGCTCCACTTGCACTTATGTGGGTTTGTAGCAGATTCCCTATGCTTAGAGTGAACACATTTTCCCTTCCTTGTTCTTAAATCTCTTTCCCCTTCTCTTCCATTACCTCCCCCAGCAGTCATTATTTTCTTCAGATAAATTCAATTCAACAAATTTTAATGTGCAAAGCCATGGGATACAAAAACAAATAGTCCCTGGCCTTAAGGAGCTTACACTCTACATTCATCTCCCCAAAAACAGGTATTGAAAAAACTATGAAAGTCATGCCAAACATCATTACCACCACTAGATTTCTAAGGAATTCTCTAACTAAATATAAGGAAGTTGAAAAGGGATGTTGAATGAATCTGATTTCTTCATGTACTTGGAGTCTACCCATCAACCTACCACCATCTTTCTTCTTTAATATACCATTTTAATGAGGTACATGCTTTGTCAAGGTTAAAATACAAATAAAATTACAGATTATATAATTCATGGCAAATCAGATAGTACGAAAAGCTATATTATCACTTTCAACAGAGCTTAAGTCTGATGTACATTGATAGTTGCATATTTTATCATAACAAACAATTCAGTGGAATGCACAAAAGAATCATAACATTTCTTTCTTTGATGGTATACATTCCACTTAGTTGTTCCAAAAGTTAGAAATGACACAAGAAAATTGTACTACATAAGTCACATGGAAGATGATTTTAGCAATAAAATATGTTTAATTTTGAGTGGTGCTAAAAAAAATAAAACTTCATCTCTTCACTACTTCCTCTTTGGGAAAAGATAGGTGGAGAGAGGACTTCCACTTCAGGAATCAAGATGACAGAGTAAGAGGCAAGTCTGTCTTACTCTCCCTTATTAACCCCTGAAAGCCTAGAAAATATCACCCCAGGAAAAACCCTAGAACAGCTGAACCAGAAGAAAGATGGGATGCTGTAGTCCAGTAGCCCAGGTAGTTTGAGGGATTAACCAGAAAGGCCCTTCTTACCCTGGGGGAAGGGAAGCAGTACAGAATGGGAGGCATCCTGGGAAGCTAGTGGAAAGCCCCGCCTCAGCATACTAGGAGATTCTGAAGCCCAGGTGGTAGAGCAGTAAAACACCAACACTTAGACCCTGAGTGCCTCATTGAGGGAGGAAGGAAGCAGTGGAAACCAGCTCAGAAAAGCACCAGCTCTCTCAGTGCCTCAGCATTCTACTGCAACCAGCTCTCTCAGTGCCTCAGCAAAACTAAGAGAAGCAGCATTCCAAGGGGCCTCAAGAGGATAAACACTCAACAACATCCAGCTGAAAAGAGCTGAAGAAGGCAAAAGGAAGGAAAGTCCTGGATGAGCAGGAAATCTCCAGGAGCCACACTACCCAATTTTACCCCTAGAGTTCCAATATTCTTGTTTCCAGCACACCACCAGGCAAGCTGCCAGAATCTTATAGCCTCCAACTGCCAATACTGGAGGGCCCAGCACACAAAGCCAGTGACCAGGCCCTAGGCTCCCAACACAAGAAGGTTGAGTCAGTGCCCTCTGCTCCCCAGCAGGAGAGCCCAATCTCTTTAAAGGCCAGGAAATAAGCAAACACCATGAGCAAAAAAAAAGGTACATAGATTCTTATTATAGGAAGAGTGAAGATCAAGGCAGAAATTCTGAAGAGGACAACATTGTCAACAAACCCACTTCTGGAACTTCAAAAGGGAATATGAACTGGTCTGAAGCCCAAAAAGCCTTCTTAGAAGAACTCAAGAAGGATTTTAAAAGTCAAATGAGAGAGGTAGAAGAAAAAATGGGAAAAGAAATGAGAGGTATGAAAGAGAGTCAATAGCTTGGAAAAGGGACAAAAATTAACTGTAGAAAACAAGTCCTTAAAAAATACAATTGGCCAACTGGAAAAAAAGTACACTGAAGAAAACAAGTCCCTAAAAAATACAATTGGCCAAATGGGAAGGAGGTACAAAATCTAATAGAAGAAAACAATTTGTTAAAAACTAGAATTGAACAAATGGAAGCTAATGACTTTGAGAGAGCAAGAATCAGTCAAACAAAAACAAAAGAATGAAAAAATAGATGAAAATGTAAAATATCTCATTGGTAAAACAACTGACCTGGAAAATCAATCCAGGAGAGACAATTTAAAAATTATTGGTCTACCTGAAAATCATGATGAAAAAAAGAGCCTGGACAGTATCTTTCAGGAAATCATAAAGGAAAACTGCCCTGAGGTCCTAGAACCAGAGGGTAAAATAGCCATAGAAAGAATCCACCAATCCTCCTGAAAGAGATCCCAAATTGAAAACCAAGGAATATAGTAGCCAAATTCCAAAATTACCAGGTCAAAGAGAAAATACTGCAAGCAGCCAGAAAGAAACAATTTAAATATCATGGAACCACAGTCAGGATTACACAGGACCTTGCAGCTTCTACATTAAAAGACCTAGGGCATGGAATATGATATTCCATAAGGCAAAGGAGCTTGGATTACAACCAAGGATCAACTACCCAGCAAAATGAGCATGATCTTTCAGGGAGGAGATGGATATTCAAAAATAGGGGACTTCCATACCTTCCTGATAAAAAGACCAGAGCTCAACAGAAAATTTGATCTTCAAATACAAGACTCAAGAGAGACATAAAAAGGTAAAGGACAGAAAGAAACATGTTATTAATAAGGGCAAACTCTTTACATCCCTACAAGGGAAGATGACACTTGTAACTCTTGAGAACTGTATTGTTATTACACCATGTTAAAGGGTATACATAAAGGGGTGGGTATAAATTGACTTTGATGTAATGATGAAAAAAATCTAATCAAGTGGGTTAAATGGATCCAAGTAAGTGAATTAATCTGATCTAACTAAGAAAATGTACTGAGAGAAAAGGAAAAGGAGCAGACAAGGGTAAATTACATCACAGGAAAAGGCACAAAAACCTATTACAGCAGAGGGAAAGAAGGGAGGGAGATGAGCATTGTTTGAACCTTACTCTCTATCAGATTTGGCTTAAGAAGGGAATAACATAATCAGTTAGGTATAGAAATCTAACATACCCTATAGGCAGTAGGAGGAAAAGGGGAAAGAAAAGAGAGGGCTAATAAAGAGTGGGACTGAGGGAGGAGTGGTCAAAAGCAAAACATTAGTGAGGAGAAAAGGAGAAAGGAGAAAGAAAAGCATAAATGGGGAGGAAGGATGAAGAGAAAGACACAGATTATCATAATTGTGAATGTGATATATGAATGTAATGGAATCTATTGTGCTATAAGAAATGATGAACAGGCAGACTTCAGATAAACCTGGAAAGACTTGTATGGTTTGATGCTGAGTGAAGTGAAGAACAGGAGAATGTACACAGTAACAGCCACATTAATGATGACTGACTTTGAGACTTAACCCCTCAGCAACAAGGATCTAAGACATCTGCAAAAGCCTCATGAAAATGCTATCCACATCCAAAAAAGAACTATGGAGTTAGAATACAGATCAAAGCATACTATTTGCTATTTTTTTTTCTTCTGTTGTATTTTGTTTCCTCTTTCTGGTGGTTCCTCCTATTAGTTCTAATTCTTACTTGCAACATCAGTCATTTGAAAATACGTTTAACAGGAATGTATATGTATAGCCTATACTAGGTTGTGTGCCATCTTTGAGGTAGGGAGGGAGGGGGAGAAAAATTTAAAACTCAAAAGCTTATGGAAGTGGTTGTTGTTAAATCAAAATAAATTAATAAAAAAAAGAGAGTAAAAAAAAAGAAAAGGTAAGTGGAAAATGTAATATTTTTCTGTGTAAGGTTTTTTTTTAATCAATGTGCCCACAATTCAGTACTGAAAACTCTGAACATTGTTACAGTATGGAACTCAATGAAAATTTGCTTCCTAAGGAAAAAAAAGAACCTATAAAGAAGACACAAAATCTAGAAATCAGAAACTATCATTTCTTCAAAGAGATTTCTTCAGGATGGTAGAATCAGCAGCAGCAAACCAATTAAATTTGTAAAATTCCATTACATTAAGCAGATCAAACTCCTAACTTCCCTAAAAGTCCCCTTTTAAAGGATCTTCTTTTTAATTTGTTTTAAAATTATCATTTATTTTCTTTTTAAATTTTGAGTCCCAGATTCTTCCCCTTTCTCCCACCCCTCCCCACTCACTGAGAAAGCATGTAGAATTACATCAATTATACACATGAAATCATGCAAAATATATTTCCATATTAGCCATATCACAGAAAAATAAGAAATCATGAAAATTATACTTCAATTTGTACTCAGGGGTCATCACTTCTCTTTTGGGTGGTGGATAGCATTTTTTTCATCATGAGTTCTTTGAAATTGCCTTGGGTAATTGTATTGATCAGAGTAGCCAAAGCTTTCACAGTTGATCATCATTACAACAGTTATGCTACTGTGCATAACAATCTCCTAGTTCTCACTTCATTTTGTATAAATTCATATGAGTCTTGCCATGTTTTTCTAAAACCATTCTCCTCATTATTTCTTGTAGCACAATAGTATTCCATCACAACCATATGCCCAACTTCTTCAGCCATTCCCCAATTGATGAGCATTTCCTCAATTTCCAATTCTTTGTCATCACAAAAATAGTTGCTATAAATATTTTTGTACATATGGGCCCTTTTCCATTTTCTTTGATCTCTTTGGGGTATAGACCTAGTAGTCGTATTACTGCATCAAAAGGCATGCACAGTTTTATAGTCCTTTGGGCTACTGTCCCAGATGGTTCTCCAGAATAGCTGGAGCAGTTCACTACTCCACCAACAATTTATTAATGTACCTATTTTCCTTCATCCCTTCCAGCATTTGTCATTTCTGATAAGTGTGAGGTGATGCCTCAAAATTGTTTTAATTTGCCTTTCTCTGGTAAATGACGATTTAAAACATTTTTCATAATGATTATAGATAGCTTCGATTTCCTCTTCTGAAAACTGCCTGTTCATATCCTTTGACCATTTATTAATTAGAAAATGGATCTTATTTTTAAAAATTTTACTCAATTCCCTACATATTTGAGGACTGAGGCCTTTGTCAGAGAAACTTGCTATAATTTTTTTATATTACTTCATTGTCTATGGTAGCTTTTAGAAAAATGTAATTTCCCTGCTTATCTCTTTTAATTAGGTCTATTTTTGCTTTTGCTTTGTCTGAGATCATTATTACTACCTCTGCCTTTTTTACTTAAGTAGAAACATAATAGATTCTGTTTCAATCCTTTATTTTAACTCTGTGTGTGTCTTTACGTTAGATGTGTCTTATATATAACATATTGTTGGATTCTGGTTTCTTCTCTGTTCTGTTATCTACTTCTGTTTTATGTGTGAGGTCTTCTCATTCACATTCAGTTATGATTACTATGTATTTCCCTCTATCTTATTTTCATCTGTTAATCCTCCTCTCTCTTTTTATGTTATCCTTCTTCAAGTACATTTTGATTCTAACCACTGCCTCCCTTAATCCACCTTTCCTTTTACCATCCCCTTCCACCTTTCTCATCCCCTTTCCTTCCTACTTCCCTCTTGGGTAAATTACATTTCTATATATAACCCTGTGTGTGTGTGTGTGTGTGTGTGTGTGTGTGTGTGTGTGTGTGTGTATTCTTTGCTCTTTGAACCAATTCCAATGAGAATGAAGTTCAAGCAATGCCCACCACCCTCCATTTTCCCCTCCTTTATAAAAACTCTTTCTCATATGTCTCTTTAATGTGAGATAATTTCCCCATTTCTCCCTTCCCCCTTCTTCCAGTGCATCCCTCTTTCTCATCCATCTTTATTTTTTTGAGATCATCCCAACATAATCAACTTATATTCATGCACTCTGTCTATGCAGATCTTAACTGCCCTAATAATAAAAAAGTTCTTAGGAGTTACACGTATCACCTTCCTATGTAGAAATACAAACAATTTAACTTTGTTGAGTCCCTTATGATTTCTTTTGCATGTTTACCTTGTTTTGCTTCCCTTGAGTTTTCAGTTTGAATGTCAGATTTTCTGTTCAGCTCTGGTATTTTCATCAGGAATGCATGGAAATTCTCTATTTCATTAAATATCCATTTTTCCTCCTGAAGGATTATAATCAGTTTTGCTGAGTAGATTATTCTCCATTGGAATCATTAGCTACTTTGTCTTCTGAAATGTCACATTCTAAGCCTTTCACTCCTTTAACTTGGAAGCTGCTAAATCTGGTGTGACACTGTGTCTCCATGATATCAAAATGCTGTCTTTCTGGCTACTTGCAGTATTTTCTTCTTGACCTGGGAGCTCAGGAATTTGGCTGTAATATTCCTGGGAGTTTTCATTTTGAGATCTCTTCAGTAGGTGATCAGTGGATTTACCATTTTATATTAAGAGCTTAAATTCTATTTTATGCAGAAAACTAGAAATGAAGGGTTCCTGTCAATTGTGGAATGACTGAAATTGCAGCATATGAATAGAACAGACTACTATTTTGCTTAAAAAAAAATGAAGTAGATGGTTTCTCATAGGAACCTGGAAATAATTTTAGGAAGTGATGTGCAGTGAATTAGGCAAAGAAGGAGAACAATCAGTACAGTAACATTCCAAAAGCAAACAACTTTGAAAGATTTAAGAGCTCTGATCAACATAATGATCAACCATTATTTCAGAAGACTGACTAGGAAGCATGCTACTCATCTTCTGACAAAGAGGTGATGGATTCAGGGTACAGAATATAACATACATTTTTGGGCATGACCAGTGTGATTTGGTGTGCTCAACTATGCATATGTGTTACAAGGGCTTTTCTTCCCATGTAGGGAAAGAATGGGAAGGACAAAAAATAGATGTGTGTATTTTTTTTAAATTAAATTTTAAAAAGATTCTATTTCAATATGTTTCATTTTCCATTTTCATAAAAAGAAGCTGACTTGCAAGTAAATTTAAGCCTGGTTCTATGTGGGTCATTATGGCAAAAATATTCAAGAATACAACTCCTGTATATGCCATGCCCTTACAGGCCTAGTATCCCAAGCAACTTTTCTAACAGGACATATAGGTAATCTTCCCAAACTAATTAATTTCCATATCCATTAATCATGGAGAAGCTTGTGAAATGAAATGGAATAGAATTCAAAATGGCCTTAGTTATTTGGAGAAACTGCTGAAATACACACACACACACACACACACACACACACACACACGCGCAACAGATGAAGACCAGTTTGATAAGGTGAGGTCGAGATGATAATTTGAGTCATGAAGAATAGGGAAACAGTCCAGAAGAAAGCCATAAATATTAGTAAAATATCAATAAAATAAAAGTGATCAGTAAAGACTCATGAGAGTTGCATTCTTCAAATTTGATTTGATTATTAAGTCCTGAAAATATAACCCTTAATCATGTAGTAATCTTATACATGTCTATGTATTTTATTTTATATATTTAAAAGCATTTTCTGAGAAAGGGTCCATGGACATCACCAGACTGCCCAAGGAGTCCATGCCCCCCCGGAAAAAATATAATGAACTATCTTTCTATAATATCACTGAAGAGTGATTATCCATCCTCTGCTTAAAGAATTTTAGTATTAAAGAATTCACTATGGGCCATTCCACTTTTATTAGTTCTAATTATTATTAAGGTTTTTTTTATATAATGAACCAGAATCTTTCTCCTAGTTCTGTTCTCTGGGGCCAAAAACAAGAGATCCAGTTTTTCTTCCTCATAGCAATATGACAGTCAATCAAATACTTGATGATAGCTCTCATCCCCCCCCAAAAAAAAACTTTCTTTATCCAGGCAAACAATTTTTTTGCCTCCACCCAACCTTTCTCTAGCATAGCAGTCAGCTCCCCTCATCCTTCCAGGATGTCCCAGGCATGCTCCAACTAATTTTCAATTACTCAATAGACTCTTATGCAAGAGATTGTGTCTAGCTGAATTCCTTCTCCACGCAAGACAAAATGGAAAGAAATGCAGCTAGGTTGTATTTTGGAAGATTTGGGTTCAATATTAATAACAATATATTGACATTGAAGGCCATTTACCAAAGAAAATTGTGAAATCTAGAGAAGCCTTGACTTACTTTGCACAGTTTTCATGTAATACAGCAGAGACTGACCAATGACAATCCAATGCTGAGAGCCAGTGCAATATGTTCTGCTTGTTGCATACCATCTTGGAGCCTTGAGAACTTGTTTCCAAAAATTTGTAATGTTATGTAATGTAGAGGCCCTGCCTCCAATTAAGATCATGTGTACATATTCTGTGCCTGTTTCCCTGGCCATGTATTGCATGGTGGAGGAAAGTCCTCTAACTGGCTGGTGAGCCATGTGCACACAAAAGGCATTACCTGAGAAAAATCTCTCTCTCCCTTTCTCCCACTCTTTCCCCCTTCTTTTCTTCCCCTTCCCCTCTCCCACTTCCTGGTCCTCCCTCGCTTCTGCTCCCTCTGTCCCTCCTCTCTCACTCTTTCTTTCTCCTCCCTCTCACACTCCCCTTCTCCTTTTCCTTCTCCTCTCTCTCTCTACCTTTTCCTTCTTTCCTTCCCTTCTTCTCCTCTTTCTTTCCCCCTCTTCCTCTCTCTTCCTTCTCCTTTCCTCTCCTCTTTCCTTTTTCTTTCCTGCAGGTTAGCTTTAAGGAGTTTCCTAGAAAACCTAACTGAGCAGTGTGTTGACCAGGCCACCAACATGGCTATGTATAAGTAAGGGAACAACCCCACCCATCAGCTCCACTGTGTTTGGAATTGAACTTGATGTTGTAAGCTATTGGATATTAATTATATGTAGATGATATTGAAAAGATATCAATTAGGAACAATGATAATAAGCAGATACTAACTGGTGCTGAGTGATTGATATTGGGTAGGAAGCACACTAGAATGGGAGCTCAAATCAATATCGTTAGAAAGACACCTCTGGAGTTGGAAAGGAGGTGGAGGCAAGATGGCAGTGTAAAGGAAGCAGCAGAATTCTCCTAACATTCCCCTCCAAACTTTAAAATAATGCTCAAATCAAATTCTGGAGCATTAAAGCCAACCAAATGTCAGAATGAGACTTTTTGCAGCCCACAACAACTTAGAAGGTCAGAAAGAGATGTGTGTGACACTGGGGTTGGGGCTGGTCAGCAGCCCACATGATGGCAAGACCGGATGTAAACCTTGCAAGTAGCAACATCAGCATCAGGAGCTTTGGAAACTCTTAGAAATGTTAAGGGGATCTGACAACAGGTCAGAAAGAGATATAAGGGACTCCTATGCTAGCACTAGGTGCAGGACAGGGCACTATTTGGCAACTCCATTGCCCATATGCACTTCCAAGTTACAGTTGCAAGGCAGACAGGAGTATTTGCAATCTGAAGGAATCAGGGTGACCAAGGAGCAGTATTGCTAGCAGGAAGGGATCAGAGACCCTTTCTCAGTAAAGAACAATTATTTTTTTCAATTTTCAATTCAATTCAATATTTTACTTTCTTTACATTTCTGTCTTTTTGTTGTGTTATCTTGCAAGATGGATAATACAGAAATACATTTTATATGACTTCACATGCTTCTCTTCCCAAAGGATTGGGGAGAGAGGGAGATAATTGGAACTCATTTTTTTAAACAAATGTTAAAAATAAACAAATAAATATTTAAATGTAGCCAGTAATGGAATCAATGTCTGTTGTTCAAAGACTAGCCTAGTTAAGTTTGGAACAGTCCATCAGTAGTTTATTTCATGATTTGAATTTTTCAGCCCCTGAAACTCTCAAAAACTGTATTTTGGAGAAGTTGTAGAGGGTTCCCACTCCAACAAAATCACATATACCTAAAGTTTTGAAATAAATATTTTGATACTCTTAAATAAAAGAAAGAAAAAAGAAAGATACCTCCAACCCTCTGCAGTTACTCTAGAACCTGGAGGGGAGATAGAGTCACCTTCTTGGGACCTGACTTGCTAGTGGAATGTGGTTTAGTGGAGTTTCACCAGGAAGAATTCTGATTGATAGTTCTGATCTCTCTCTTTTCTACTTAACTACCAAATTCACTCTTACTCATATCAACAGATTCTATGAACATAAGCATTATCTGTCTCTAATAAAACACTCACTTTCCTCACAAACACTACCAGTTAATTTGCTCATTAGGCTCATTGCCTAGTATGAAGTCATGACCATTTGGATCTATGCTTATTTTCATGGTTGACATAAGGTCATTTGTCTAGGATAATTTTAAAATGATCCTGCCCAGAGCAAGAGGCTTGACCTGTTCAAGATGTTTTCTGTTCCCAGGATTGTCTGATTCTATAAAATGACTCATTCAGCTTAGCTAAGAACATTAGCCCCAAGAGTGGTCTTTTATTTTTTATCTTAAATTAATTAAATAAATGTGCATATCAAACAACGGTTGTGACAAACTGTTAAAAAAAAACAACTAAGGAAGAAGACTTGTGCAATTTTAAGTAATACACTTGAACTCCAGAACATTATTTCTGTTTGTTACACAATTCCACCTACAAAGTCCAGTGTTATCTTGTCTATATTCCCAAAGTTTGTCTTATCTTTAATTTCAGTACTGCACCACCATTCTCAAAACAAACAAAAAAAACCAACTAAGTATTCTGACTTTTTCTTTGTCAAATGGTACTGCCAATCACCCACTCACCATTGTCAAACTTTGACTCTTCCCTCTCCTATACAAGTCTACTTTAGATTACACTTCTGAAACATTGTTCACATCTGACCTTTCCTTTCTATTTCACTATCATTAAGTTAGCACAGACTCTCATTTCTACTCACCTGAACTATTTCAATATTTTTCCTCTAGGTTTTCTCATCTCCAATTTGTTTTCCCATATTCTCTCTTCCCTCCATTCCATCTACCTTCATACCACTGACAGGTTACTTTTCCATATATACAGATCTTATCATGTCACTTCTCATCTTAAAGACCCTTGGTGTATCCCTATTACCTCCCCCAAAAAAATCCAATGCCAGTTTGACAAACAGAGTCTAACAATATACAGCATTTCTCTTGGCCAGATTTACTTCATACTATTCTGCATCTTTCTGTGCTATTTTCTGGACAGATGGGACTATTCACTGACTCCCATTCAAATCCATGCTCAGTAACCTCTATATCTTTCCTCATTACATTTCCTATAGGTGGCCCTAACCCCTATTTCCTGCATTTTTAAATCAAATAATCCTTCAAGGCTCAGTTCAAATGCTGTAATGAATAAAGCACTGAACTTGTAGTCAGGAAAACCTGTGTTCAAGTCCCGCTTCAGATACTTACTACCCGCATAACTTCTGACAAATCATCTAACCTCTCTATACCTCAGTTTCCTCATGTATAAAATGAGAAAATTTGACTTAATTATCTCTAAGGCTCTTTCCAACTCTAAATCTGTGGTCCAATGATCCCTAAAGTGTTTATAAGGGAAACTCCCTCATCTTCAAAGGAGTCTTTCAGTTTCCAGACTAAAAATGAGAGGTCTCCAGATGCTGGGACTCCCTATTCAAGTGAAGATAACACATCTATTAAGTACCTCACAAAACTTTTTTTTCAAGAAAGTCTTTTATATATCATAAACCCCCACATAAAAAGGAAGTGTTATTGTTATCTTTCACTGAAGTTCTACTCTGATGCTTTATAGAGGCAAAAGTTTTTTATGACAATGCTACCTACTAAGCTGGAAAAGTTTCAATTCTCAATAACAGCCTCTTTCATTCCAAAGAGACTTGTTACTAGAGCGGTTCTATAGTCAGCTTTGAACTGTTTAGGCCCTAGCCAGTCACTAAAACATCTGCTAAAGTGTGGAGGGGCTTTGACCTATCCCTGCAGTAAAGGTACTATTCACAGAAATGAAATTTTAGCTTCTTGAAAAATTAGGCATAGTTAGCTATTAATGCTACTAACAAAAAAAGATAGCAGGAACAGATTACTGTACTAGCATAAGGAGGCCTAAAAAGCAGATAAAATAAAATAACCAAAATGGGAATATATGTATGTATATACACACACACAAAGAGTTATAACTGAAGCCTTTCCCATGCATTTTATTTCTCTTCCTCTCAAAATGATATAGTATTTTCTGTGTATATATATATATATATATATAAATTTATATTTATTTTGTGATATATATGTATGTATATATGTGGGTGTATATGTATGTATGTATGTGGGTGTGTACATATATGTGTACACACCCACATACATACACACATACATACATATACATACATATATGGATATATAGCTATAGAATAAAAAGTCCCAGAGTGTATGGACTGTTTCATTTTATCTCTGTATCTGATCCTCAGAGTCTAGTACAGGGCCTGGCAAGTAGTAAGTTCTTAATGAATATGAGATAGACAAACAGACACAGAGACAAAGACAGAAACAGAGATGGATAGATAATACATACATACATACATACATACATACATACATACATACATAAAACACAAACATGCATATATCTATAGTAGTATCAGTATTTTGGTAATATCATTAATAGTAATTCTAAAAATTCTAGCTAACGTATTCTATAAATCAACATGCCCTCCATTTGCATTATGGTCTGCAATGATCACTTTGCAGTAAGCACATTATCATAACTATGAATTATATTTTATAATGATTACAATGATACAAATTATGAAGCAAAAGTTGGTCACATGAGATAAGCATCTTCCACATTTTAAGAGACAAAGTAACTGAGGGCTAGAGTGGTGAAACATGACATCTAAATTTTTATACAGCCTGGGTTAGAACTCTAGGCTTCTAACTCTAAATCCAGCCATTATTTCCATTATGCGACCCTGGGATGTTTGAGTCAAAAGTAAAAAATATCAGATTATTTCATCTATTTCATGTCCCATGCCAAATGAAGACAGCATTTCACAAGTCCTCTTTCTGTGTCTCTTTTCCTCTCTCTCTCTCTCTCTCTCTCTCTCTCTCTCTCTCTCTCTCTCTCTCTCTCTCTCTCTCTTTACCTTTTATCTCTCTCTCATATACTTATTCTTTACAGGGAATGAAAGCTGAGAACACTAGCAAAAGGTGGTTGGGGCTGAAATTTGTATATGTCTTGATAGATTTATACAAATCCCCTATGCCTAAGAAAGTTGTACTCATAAGGACTGAATAAAGGAGAAGTGTTAGTAGTATATATATATATATATGTTTAAAAGATCCCAGGTGGGGAATAAAGTAATAAGAGAAATATTATGCCAGTATTATATGTTCACTGCATCTCAGATCCAGGGCCAATATTAAAATTGTTTTTTATTGATTCAGTCAAATTTCCTGGTACTTCTTTAAAAGAACTAAGAAGAAAATGTAATACCTATGGCTGCTGCAAATGGATTTCATAGATTTGCATATATTTTAAGAATAGAGAAGACTAGCTAATTTAATTTGGGCAAAGAGGTAGTGTGACAGAGAAGTGTAAGAATTAGGATTCTAGATTTAAAACTGGAAGGCACCTTAGTCATCATCTGCTTTACCTGTTTCATATTACAAATGAGGCCTAGAAAGATACAACGATTTACCCACGCTCACAAAGGCAAAGTTGCTAAGCCAAGATTTGAACACATCCAGTATCCTCTCTACCGTACTCAGATGCTGATTCATTATTAATTCATAATTAATTCAATCATTACCAACTAAAAAACTACTTTGGTTCATTCCATCCTCTCACCCTACCCTATCGTCTTGATTTCCTATTATTGTTCTTGAACCTGATATTAAAACAGAAAATGCAGCATTTTGGAAAGTGAGGTTGAGAATGAGAGAGTGAGAAAAAGAGACAGAGACAGTGAGCTCTCAATAAAAATTATCTCTAAGCCTGAAATATTGTCAGTGCCCATTTTGAAAATCACTTGAATGTTAATTAAAATAGAAGAGTATCTCAGAACATCTCAGATGTCTCATAACAGCTTGAGGAGTCACTAAATAAAAGTTTCTCATCTAATGTTCTTTTAAAGAAAGCCTCAAATAAGCTTTGGAAAACTATACAATTGATAATTCATAGGGAAAAAAGGCTTTTTAGCCAGGCCCCACAGATGTAGCAAACAAATGAGAAGTCATCGTGTGGGGGGGCATTTATTCTATAGTTCCTACTTCAACCCAACTATTTCTTTTAAGAAGGAATGATCAGAAATGCTTTGAAAGTTTAAAGGTATCTGTAGCAGAGAAAGAATTTGATAAATAGGTATTAGAGTAGTTAGGAAGTTTCCATATATAGTTCCGTGTTGACATATTCTTTAAGTCTAATTTGTTTTAGAAATTGCTAACTTATCTGAGGCTTACTGACTTTTTTTAACTTATAATTACAACTTTACTTACAAATTTACTTACAATTTTTTTTAAAAGCTAAATGTTGAACAGCTTATCTTGAAAGTCAATTATGGCAATCTCAATTGAAAGTGATATTCAAAACTTTTCTCAGGATATGTTTTTTTTGAGACTTGAAGAATCAGTGGTTTCATCAGTTTCCACTAATGTAGATCCCAATCATTTTATGGCTTAAGTAGATGGTAGTCCAGAATTGTTGTAGGAAAAAAAAAAACTATCCTCCTCCTGCCAAGGTGGTGATGAGTCTCTATGAACTTAGGTTGGTCTTCAGATGGCAGAAACAATCCACACTGGGCACATTCCCAAAATCTTTCCAGTTTGATAAGACTTGCCAGAGCTTTTGGGGGGGCTCAGCTTTTAAGAACCCACAGTTGTCATCATACCATGATGAGGCATCAGAATATGACTTTAGTGAAGGGACAGAAGCTAAGTCTAACTCTCGCCTATTCCAGTAATGAGAGACAGGAAGAATTATAGGTAATTGAAACCTACAGATAATTAGAACACTTCCTAGTCATAAGTGTTAACCACTTCATTCCCTTGGCTTTAATTCCATTTCTCCAGCTGCTTGTTAACAGAGAAATGAAATTCTATTAGCGTTACAATAAACCACTTGGACTGAAAGAAGATTTGAGTGGCTGAATTCTTTCAAGGCAGACCTGCTCCCTGTACCCTTGCATTTCAGGGTTCCCAGCACCCCTTGACCACAATATCCTCAATAAGCTCAAATAATCAGGCCTAGAAAAATATATCACCAGCTGAAGGAGGAAAACACTGAATATTTTTGAGCAGAAGAGTGACATTATCAAATCTCTGTCTCAGGAGAATTAATTCAGTAGCTGGATGAAAAAATGGTTTGAACATGGAAAAGATTAAAAGCTGAGAAGTCAATTGTGAAGTATTCCTCCCCACCATCTCCTTTGCCATGTTCTTGCCTTCCAACCTCCCCTCAAACTTGAAATTCCACCATTCTCGGCTATGGACTTTGAATTGGTGAAAATTCACCATAACTTGCCCAACTCAGATTCACCACAATGTTCCCAGGGCATCTTTATATCTTACCATCACTTTAGTACCCCGCCCACCACTTTCTGCCTCTAGCACTAGGAATACCAATTAAGTTAACACCAACATTCCATGGGAAATCCATTTCCTTATGACTCCACTTAACCCTTTCCTGGTTACAACTCCCCTCTGTGTGTTATCTTCCCTCCTTAGAATTCAAGTTCCTTGAAGGTAGGGAATGTCTAGCTTTTGGTATCTCCAAGACTTAGAATAGTTGATTGGCACTTAGTAAATGCTTAATAAATGCTTTTTTATTCATTCCTTCATACTCATGATGCTTATTATATCACATAGGGAGGGCCAATGAAATCAAAATAATATGGCATATTACCTGGTCAATTAGCAAAGTCAAAGATGGGGGAGAAATAGTTTGGCACATATGAAAACAATCTGGGGATTTTAGTGGCCTGAAAGTAAAACATGAATCAATAATCCCATATTACATTGCGATACGTTAAAAAAAAAAACGGCCAAAAAAGCTAAAAGAATCTCAGGCTGCATTAGATGAGGCACAGTATCCAGAAAAAAGGAAGTGATAGTCTCTTTTCTCTGTGCTCTTCCCTGGCCAGACCAATTCAGGAGTAGTATATTCAGTTCAAGGCATCATATGTTAGGAAGGATATTGATAGACTGGGGAGTGTGCAGAGGAAAGGATGATAAAAAGCATTAAGATCTTGTCTAATGATATCAGGGGAGGGACCTGGACACAAGGGTGTGCTAGAGCTAACATGAATCTGTTTGCAAAAGCCAATTAGCTACAAATCAGGGCTTGATTTATTGTTTTGTTTATTGTCTAGGCTTAAGAAATTGACGGAGAAAATGTTAATAATGCAGATTAAACTTGTAGAGGGTTGGTTGTTAAACATTTAGCAGCACACTGCTATCTGGAGATGTTTGGCCTGGAACATGCTGGAAGAACATGCTAAATGTCTCTCATTTAATTACAGGATTATCTGGCAAAAGAGGGATTATATTTTGTCCTGCTTGGGCCCAAAGGGCAAAACTAATAGCAACCTATGGACATTTCAAAGAGGCAAATTCGGGCTCATCATAAAGAAAAAATTCTGGCACTTATAGTTATTCAGAACAAGAATGGGATGCCTCAGAAGATCTATTCCCCTTCAGTGGAAGTCTTTAAGCAAAGACTGGATGACCCCTTCAGTGAAGTACAGTGCTCTGTCACATGGTTGTCCTATCTGTGCTTCCTAAGAGTAGGGTTTCATTGTAGAAATGCTGCAGTCTGAGTGTGCATTAACATGGGAAGTCAGCCAAACAAGTCAGCTGAATTGTTTATAAGGCGGGAATCTCATCCTGCAGGTTATCTATAGGCAGCACAAAAAAAGCAAGGAGGCCCCAGGTCTATAGACCCATAGTCTCAAAACTGGCCTCTGTACTGTAGCTCCAGATAGGAATGTGTTGATAGGAGGGAGAACAAGAGAGCCAAATGAGATGTTGTTGTAGTTGTTGTAACAGAGCAGTGCGACTCTGGGAAGTCTGTTTACATGAGTGACTTTCCCTTGTTTGTCTATGTTTATCCTCTCCTGTGTTGTAGATGTCACTGTAAAAATCTTGTACCTGTGCTGTCAGCTGTTTGAGGTCTTATTCACTGAGTGGTCTAAAAGGCTGACTAGTGTTAACTCTGTGTCATAAGTTTAAAGATATTTTCATTTTTAATAAGACACACTAATTCTTCCTTGTCAGGTCAAAGGATTCTGGCAACTAATCAGTTGCAAAGAGGTACTTTTTTTTTTAAACAACGTCTAGAACATGTACACCTTCCTCATTTCTGCCTTGCAGAATCCCTAACTTTTTTTAAATCACCAGTCAGGTTCCATTTCTCATAACAGACCTTGTCTATTCTTCCCAGATTTTAGAACTTTCCATCTTGTGAAACTTTTTTGAATCTGCTTTTTTTTGTGTGAATATTGTATACCTTCAGTAGAATGTAAGCCCCTTAAGGGCAGGAACTATTTCATTTTTTAACTTAGCCCTGTATCCAGAACACAGTAGGTATTAATAAATGTCTTTAGCTGAGTAGACTTCCCTTTATTGGAAGTCTTCAAGGAAAGTCTGGATAAATATGCATTGGGTATGGTATAAAGACATGCATTTTTTCCTATTTTTTCAGCTATGCATTTAACTAGAAGATTTCTGAGGTCCTTTCTATCTCTGAAACTCTTGGAATCTCTAATTAATCTGATACTGTCACCCTACTTTGAAAAGGGAAAGAATAGTGGGGGAAGTGTCTTGGGAACTGACACTTAGCTTTCTTCTGTGCAACCAAAGGAAAAAATCTGGAGAAAGCCACCTGATGCTATCAGATTTCAAGCAATTTAAGCTGAAGCATAATATAAAATTTTAAGAGTGAATGATAACAGATGGACAGCCCTAGTACTTTCTGTATGAAGCACCAAAGCAAAACACATGCTAATAACAGTAATCTGACTCTGGACCACAAAGGTTGAAGAAAGAATTGGAAGAGGTGTTTCATTCTTGAAACCAGCTGACCTTCTAGAATGGCAGATGTAATGTTAAAGTAAAAAGATGGTACATCCTAAGACAATGTACCCAGAGAATTCCACAGAATTTCCTCATGCAGACTCAGAGTGTCAGAGAACAGTGCTGAGCATCCCAATATCAAGGGCATTATATGTGTTTTTGCATAGCCAGGGTGGAGAAAAGAGTCTTGAACGTAGTGATTTATTTAATAACATTTACTTAATTGAACTAAATATTTAAACATAGGGAGATAGTTTGGTTTTATACCATTCAAAAAACAGAAACAAAGCAAAGGACTTTAATATTGAAATAAATGCATAAAGGTAGGAACAGGGCAAAGTTGGTAAGTGGAAAAATTGTCTAGCCTCTTTAGCTTACCTTTTATTCCACCTCAAATTCTTCTGCATGGCAAGCCAGAGGAGATCTCAGTACTATCGAATCCTAAATTCCTATTATACAGTTGTTTGTACAAGGTTGTTTGCACATTGTCTCCCATATTAGACTGTGAGCTCCTGGAGAGCAAGAGATGGGTTTTTTTTTTGCCTCTCTTTGCATCCTTCTGTGGTTAACATGGTGCCTGGGTCACAGCAGGTACTTTAAAAATTCCATTTCCTTTTAAAAATGTAACAGAAAGTTTTGATCTCTACCCAGAAAGAGAGATTTTTTTAAATTTTTTTAAAATTTTTATTTTATTTTTAAGCAATTGGGGTTAAGTGACTTGCCCAGGGTCACACAGCTAGTAAGCGTCAAGTGTTTGGTCTGAGGCTGGATTTGAACTCAGGTCCTCCTGACTTCAGGGCTGGTGCTCTATCCACTGTGCCACCTAGCTGCCCCTAACAGACAGAGAGATTTAAAAAGAAAAGACATAATCTTGGACCAAGGGACCTCTTCCTAGCTTTTTTTAATTGGGTATGGTAGCTATGACAAAAGGGATGTCAAGCTACCTTTATGAGGAAGAGGTTCTAGCAACTATACCCTAGCAGACTACAGTTGAGTTGGTCTGCCTGGTTCTGAATATAAGAGACTGGGAGCTAACATTAGGAAACAAAGCTGAGCTGAGAATCACAGTCACAACAAGTGATGTGGCACCACACCAAGTAGGAAGCAGGCTGAGAAAGAACAGCACACTGACATGATCAGAAGACATGGGTATTCTGTAACATTCAGGTGTCACTTACTCTTCAGTCCTTACGCACTGGGCATGTGTATTCTGGGGCACACAGATGTATGCCCTTATGTATAATTCCTGTGTGTATCTCTGGGATATGTATTTGTGGGAAACTGTGCCCTATGGGGTGAGTGTTTTGCTATTATTTTTCTTACTGTACCATTTCATTAAATGCTTTTACTTTGAGCTATTTTCTCAGGCTGACTAGAGGAAAAAGTAAACATTTGTAGGGGCTTATGAGTTATGATTTTGAGTGTGTATTTACTCATAGGTGCCTTGAATCTAGGGTAGCTATCCTGTATACCTCAACTGTGTGAGAGAGGTACCCCAGGTGCTATACAAAAGCTCAGCTCCCACAAAAGAAAAAGACAAGGATGTTAATAATTACAGTAAGGTGACAAAGAAAATGTTTTGTCAGTTAATGCTTAATTATTTTATTTTTTGCATCAGGACTTCTAGAGAAAATTCTGGATTAGCCACAATAGCTCAAATTTATCAAAGCAGGGGGAATATCTAGAATAACATCCATAAGTAAGAAAATATTGTAAATAAGGGTACTAAGATTAGAACATGATAAGACATAGACTGATTCCATATGTCCATATACTTCCCATTACCTAAGACCAGAATCTGTTATCAGAAGAACATGAGGATGTTAGCTATTTTTTAAAGTTGGCAAACTACCCCAAAGCCATCATATTCTCTCATCTTTAGTATGGGAAAGGAAAAAGGTCAAATGACGTGGAGAATGCATACATCATGAGCATGAACCAAGGGACTTTTCCCACAGTTTACTGAGTGCATGTTTATCATTATCATTTGACTAGGTCTGTTTACCAAGGTAGGGGCTACAAAGTGGCACAGTAGATAGAGTGGTGGGCCTGGGGTCAGGAAAACGCATCTTTCTGAGTTTAAATCCGGTCTCAGACACTTACTAGCTGGGTGACCCTAGGAAAGTTACTTAACCCAGTTTGCCTCAGTTTTCTCATCTGTAAAACAAACTGGAGAAGGAAATGGCAAACCATTCCAGTATCTTTCCCAAGAAAACCCCAACATGAGGCCATAAAGAGTTAGACTTCACTGAAAATTGATTGAACAACAACAACTGACTTAATTCAGTAAGATAAAGGCACTGTGGATAATTCCCTAAAGGAAAAAATAATAATAACATTTATGTAACACTTTCCTCAGAGCAACCCCATTAGGCAAATTAATTATTTCCCCCAATTCCTCATTATAGATTAGGAAACTGAGGCAAACCCTGCCCTGGATATGCAAAGACACATATAATGCCTTCGATACCGGGATGGTATGATTCTCAGCTCAGCATTGTTGCCTGATGCTCTGAGTCTATATGAGGAAATTCTGTGGACTTCTCTGGGTACATTGTCTTACAGAGAAGATTAATGATTTGTCCTACAGTATACAACTAGTATGTGTATCAGAGGTGGCATTTAAACCAGGTCTCTGTTAATTCCACATCCATTGTTCTATTACATTATGCTGCCTTTAAATTACAGATAGGACACTTCAAGACTCACTAGGAAGGACAAACTGTTCTACCACAAAAGAGAGTATTTTAGAGCCATGAAAATGTTCCTCTGTCAGGTTATGAAAACAATAAAGAAAGTCAATGTGGAAATAAGAACCAGCCACAAGAAAACATAATTTTGAGCAGTGACTTCTATTTTACAAGGTCTGGATATTCTAGCAACAGGCTCCTGTTGCTTTCTCATTGTGACAACTATGAGCATCAGGGGGGTACAGTGAGTGGGAACAGCTCTGAACCAGCTAGAAGGAGACATTAATTTGAGTCTTGGCTCTGCTGTGGGACCTTGAGGAAGTCATTACACCTGAGTCTGATTTCCTCATTTGTAAAAGGAGCTATAGTATTGCGTGGAAAAAAGAATGCTGCACTTGGAGTCAGAGATCCCAAGTTCAAACCTGGTTCTGTCAGCTTTGATCTGTGATGTGGGGCAAGTCACTTACCTCTCCTGGGCCTCAGTTTCTTCACCTGTAAAATTAGGGAGCTGAAATAAAGGACCTCAGAGGACCCATTCTTCCCTTAAATCTAAGCATCCTATGATGAGAGCATTTGCACTACCTGTCTCAGGGGGTTGTTGAAAGGAGATTGCTTAGTAGACTATAAAATGCTTTATAAGTAAGAGTTATTACCTGAATGTAAAGTGAAAAATGCAATAAATCACCCAGATATATCTAAATATCCAGATGTGTTGCTTCATATAGACATAACACAGCTTCGGTTGGAATTGAAGCTCTGAGTACATTAGTATGCAAGGCACTGTACAGAAAACTCACTTGGAATTATAATCAAAAAGCAAGAATCTAAGAAATTAATGGGATGAGCAGGGAAAGATTTTTTTTCCCCAAGGTTAACATTTTCTTTAAACATGACTAAGAATAAACCTAAACCTTTCCCAAAGACTGAATATGCTTGGGAATGCAGTTAAGTAACAGTTGCCTCTTGGCGTCCTGGCTAAAGCTGGGGTCTGAGTTATTAAAATATCCGCCGCAAGAGACATTCTCATGGTTTCCTCCATCTGGCTGCAGTCAGAAAGCACCACAGACGTGAGAGAAAATCTGGGCTTATGACATATCACATGAACTGTTTTATGTAGTTTGAATAGGAACTTGTTATTTCAAGGGATATTATGAAGGGGTCGCTTCAGTGAGACAAGGGGTTCCCTCACATGACCATAGACTTTGAAGTTAGAAGGGATCTCAAAGGCCATCTTGTCCAACTCATACCTGAACCAAACCATCTCCATGCCTTAGGCCTACCGAGTGTACCTTCTGATTCAGGCACACTTCACTCACCAGCATTTTCTCTATTTCTTTTCTACCCTAGCTCCTACAACTCCCCAGAACACATCACCGAGTTCAACCAAATTGGATTACCTGCCCCTCTACATGCATCCTTTGTCTACCTCCTTCTGATTTCTCCAACAAATTGCCTCCACAATCATTCCTATTCTCTCTTACCTTGAATCTCTCCCTATTTACTGGTTCTTTTTCTGCTTCCTACAAATATTCCCATGCCTTCAATATCCTTTAAAAACCCTAATTTGATCCTAGCATGCTCACTATCTATCATGCTATGGCTCTCTTCCTTTTTATGGCTAAATTCCTTGAGAAAGTCATCTACACTTGATGTCTCCACTTCCTCTTCTTTTGATAGCATCTAAATCCTTTTCTATCTGGCTCCAGCCTCATCATTGAACTGAAAATGCCTTTTCCAAAGTTACCAATCATCTGTTATTTGCTAATTTAATGGTCTTTCCTTGATACTCACTCTTCTTGTCATTTCAACAGCATTTGACACTGTTTATGACCTTTTCTTCCTGAGTACTCTCTTTTCTCTAGGTTGCCATAGTGTTGCTTTCTCCTGACCAACCCTTCTCAACATCCTTTGCTGTTTCTTCATGCATATCACACTCACTAATCATGATTGCTCCTCAGGACTCTCTCCTGACCTACATTCCCTTCTTTTTCATTCTATACTATCTCACTTGATGATCTCATCATCTGTTTTGGGCTCAGTTATCATCTCTACACAGTTGACTCTCAGATCTACATGTCTAGCCTTAGTTTCTTCCCTGAGCTACCAACATATATCTCTAATTGCCCCTTAGACAGTTTGAACTGGATGTCCCTAAGACATCTTAAACTCAATGTATCCAAAACAAAACTATTCCCGAAAAACCTTCCTCCACCCATTTGAAACTTTCTTTTTACTATGTCAAAAACACCATCATCCCAGTAACCCAAAATTGTACTCTACATATCAAGTCCAGTGCCAAATCTCATTATATATTTGTGTGTGTGTGTGTGTGCATACATACAATATTTTCACAGCATCTTTCATATATTTCCTTCTTTCCATTCATGTTGACACAACCCTAAATCAAGACTGGACTATACTGCAATAGTCTGTTGGTTGATCTCCCTACCCTAGTCTACTCTTCGTTCAGCTATTAAAGCGATCTTACTAGATCATGGGACTGATTATGTCACTTTCCTACTCAATACACTTCAGAGGGTCCTTCCACTACCAGAATCAAATATAAAATCCTCTGTGCAGCATTCAAAGACTATCATAATCTACCCCACCACACACACACCCCTCCATCAATCAGGCCTCTGACACTCCATGTCCCAATTCTGTTCCAATATGTTCTATTCCAATTCACGTCCCAACAGCTGTTCCCTATGCCTGGAATGTTCCTCCTCATTGCTGTGTCATAGCTTCCTCAGCTCCTTGAAGTTCCAGCTAAAATCACTCCTTCTAGAAGAAGTATTTCCTAGACCTCCTTAATTAAAATTCCTTTCTTCTATTTACATGACATTCATCCTGCAAATATCTTATTTGTATGTAAATTTTTTATACTGCCTCCTCCATTAGATTGTGAGCTCCTTGTCTTTCACCTTTCTTTGTATCCTCAGAATTTAGTAGAATATCTGATACATTGTAAATACTTATTAATTACTTGTTGACTAACCGATTTACTATTCTCTAAATGTGCCCCATAACTTCCAGGCTCCACGAGGTTAACCTATTCCCTATACTGGAAACGACCTTCCTGTGCAACTCTGCCTTTCAAAATCTTCCAAGTCTTTCCAGGCTTAGCTCAAATACCTTTTCAGTATTGGAGACTTGCTCAAATCCCAACTACTACATTTACTAGCCCCAGGATTGTGGTGAAGTCATTTAGCCTTTCTGATCCTCTGATTCCTTATCTGTGAAATGGGGGTAAGAGGATGGCAGAGATGACATTTACACTGTTTACCTCACGAGATTTGTAAGGAAAGTATTTTGTAAACCTTAAAGTGCTCTATAAATGTGTTCTCATTATCATTGCTATCTTCCTTAGTCCTTATCTGTAATTTATTAAGTCTATCTTCTTATTAATCATGCTTTTGGGTATGAATATTGATGCAAATCTCATAGCTCTATTGGTGATTTCCCTTCTTAAATTTCTGTAAGTTATAAGCTATTTAAGTTTAGCTGCTAGACTAATTAAATGACATTCAGCAAGTGCTAAGAGACAGTTATAATGTAATGTCTAGAGAGACAAATTAACAGATATAGATCTTAGGTATCAGGCTTTTCCAGTTTGGTAGGATCTATTAGAGTAAGGAAGTTCTGTGTTCAGGTCCAAATTCAACACATACTGACACATACATATGAGGAACAGAGAGTTGGTCTGTTTGGCTGGACCTTAGAGTGCCAGAAGGGAAACAATATGTGATGAGGCTAGATAGATTGTTTGAGGTTGAAAAGGGCTTTTAAAAAACAAAGCGATTTTATCCTAGAGACAATAGGGAACCACTAGAGTATAATAAGGAGGGGAGTAAGATCTGAGTTTAAGAAAAATAACTGGCATCTGTGTAGGAGGTGAACTGAAGCAGGGTGAGACAAGAAATATAAGGAGACCAATTAGGAGGAATTTCAATAGTCCAAGCAAGAGTTGATAGGAGCTTGAACTAAGATGGTGCCCGTGTGAATAGTAAGAAGGGGATAGATGGGAGAGATACAGGGTCTTGTGAAACAGCTGTCTCTTAATAAACTTTTTATTGAATTGATTGAACTGAATTAAAGGTACAAATACCCTACAAAACTTTAGCACCAATACCTACTTAGAGATCACAATGTTAAAAAGTAGGCATTAATAGTAGTTCTATTTGGCAACGTCTTGATATTGTTCTTTTCTCTCGTGAAAAGGAGAAAGAACATCGTGTCTTAAAGTTCTTAAGGGGGAGGAGGAGGAATACATTTTAGAGTTGTCATAGTAACTAATGTAACTGGGTTTTAATCCAAGCCTCGGGAATTTTGTGTACTACTGCTGATGCAGGAGATGTAACTCTAGATTGTTGCAGAACATTCTGACTATGATATGACGTCAAGTATGACGTTGAGTACCTACATAAAAGTGTAGTTTGTAGAGAGCTTCTTGAAAGATACAAGTGAGTTAAGACAGATACCAAGGACGAGAGAGAGAGAGAGAGAGAGAGAGAGAGATTGATTTTAGAAGCAGCAGATGTGTAGAGGAAGTCAAGTCTTCAACATGTTCCAGGTTTTCCTCTTGCCTCCCTAGAGTTAATGGAGAATTTCCCTTGGGTAAGAATGAGGCTTCTCTTTTGGTTGAGCTAAAAATTTATCTAATCTCATCAAACAATCTCATTCCTTCTGGCAGACTTTCTAGTATATGCTAATTTGTCTAATTTCTCTGATTTCTATTTGCTTAAGCTCCTTGAGGGCAAGGACTACCTTTTGCCTCTTTTTTTTTTTTATCCCCAGCAGTTAGCAGAGTTTTGGCACATAGCAGGCACTTAAGAAATGTTTATTGATTGACTGGCAAAATGGGTTTTCTCATACTCACTATTTGTGATGGTCTTTTTTTGCAATCAGTATTGCAAAGGGGAAAGAATTAAGCTGGTAAGTGTAAGCTAATGGGTTGACCTTAAGAGTAACCAAGGAAGTTGCTCTTGTTTTGAAATCCTCAAAATTATACCCTAATACTTGCTATATTGGGGTTGGGGGAAGTAGTGTGGACATAAATTTGGCCTTTTGCCACTATTGGAGTTAGCAGAAGAAAGGAAAAATTTTCTAACCAACAGCCTTTCTCTGGCTTCCCTCAAAGAGGAAACTATAGTCTCTCTTGGAGAAGGGTGAGCCAGATTCCAGAGGTATCTGCCTATGGGGTCCCTCCTGAGAGCCACATTTAGACAACATAGATCACACCCCATGAAACTCGTGGGAACATATAGGTTACATATGGGCACATGCATATTTTAGACTCATTTCAACACAAATGATCTTCTAATATTACTATATGGATATGAGTCATGGAATACTATAATCTCTAGGCAAATCAAAATTGTGGGTCACTCAAAGAGCAATGGAAAGATGTATGTTGGACATAAATAAGCTGCAGCATATTATCAACAATGAATTTCATACAAAAATCAACGTAATTTATATAATCAAAGAGATTAAAGATAGGAAAGGGAGATGGGCTGGTCATGTTATTAAAGCAAGCAATAATGGAGGGACAGCCTACAGGCTACATTGATATGCACATAAAGGAAGGACCCCAGCATACTGGATGGCACCCCATGATGCAAGTAGCAGTAGATATGGACAGGACTCTAACAGAATGAGATAGCTTGATTGGTTTAAAATCTGCATATTTGGAAGCAGTATTCATATCAATAAGCTCATCAAAGTAGTAAATAGTGATAAAATGATAATACTATATTTCTATATTTTAATAGATCTATCATTTTACAGAAGTAAGTATTCCCTCCAATGATAGATTGCGACTCAGCCATGCTTTCTCATTCTAATCAATTCTTATGTTTCCTATTAAACTCCTAGAGTACCTTACCCCATGTGTTAGAGGCTTTCCTCTAAGTCTTTTTTTTTAACATTTTAACATGACATAATATAATTTTAACATAATATCAATATTGTTATTGCTGCTGGACTTTTTAAAACAATAATAATGTTGCTATTATTGGGTCAAATTACATAATACCTCAAAGGAATATAACTTTAATTCTATTGTTTTTCCTTTAGATCATTCCATAGTTAAATAATTATGTCCTGGGAATCAGGATGTTAAGGAAGTTTACCAAGTTACTAGAAAGAGTAGATAAGCATGGACTGGACTTTTATTTTCAGAATGAGCAATATATTCAAGATGAGTCTGTAAAAGTATCAAGGTACTTCTATAAGAGCAATGTCAAACACAAAATCTGATGATGAGTTAAGGCTAGTAGTGAATATTAAATACAAGATGTGTTAGGTTGGAGGCAGGAGAAAATAGGAAGACCAAAGAGGGAATAAGAACTACTTCTGGGGCGAATGGTATGATTATAATGGACTATGGAGAGAAGGCAGAGCCACTCAGCTTTCATTTTACTTCTGTTTTCTCTACCAAGGAAAATGATTTTTAGGTTGGCAAGGGCAGAACGTAAATAGTTTATAGAAATTCAACATAAGTGAGAAGATGCTAAGAGAACAACTACTTGCAATCAATGACTTCATATGATCAGGCCTGGATGAACTATATGCCAGAGCATTCACAGAACTAATGGCCCCTTAAGATTTAGTATGGACTCATAAAAAATAGGTGATACCAGACTAACTATATGTCTTGTTTTGACAGAGCTACTATACTGTAAATCAGCAGAATGCACAGGAATAGAATAATTATATTTCAACAAAACATTTAACATAATCTTTCAGAGTATCCTTGTGGATATGATGGAGAGGTAGTCAATTAGTTAGATTCAGAATGGCTTGGATGATCTTGCTCAGAAAGAGGTAATTAATAATTTATGTTGGCCTAAAAGGGATCTGTGTTTGTTCTTATGTTGTTCAATCTAGTTATCAATGATTTGCGTGAATGGATAGATGGTATGCTTATCAAAATTGAAAATGATACATAACTGGGTTGGATTGTGAACAAAATAAATGATAGATAGGACTCAAAGGTGGTCAACATGTTAAAATGATGAGCTCATCATTCAATAAGATGAACTTAAATAGGAATAAATCTCGACTCACACTTGGGGTCAAAATACGAACTTCATAAGCACATCAAGAAAAAAATTTTGAATTTTGAGTAGACTGAAAGCTCAACATGAGAAAACTACATGACATAATGGTCAAAAACATGTTAGATTGAATGAAAGAAAAGTATAGTGTCCAGAAAGAAAAAAAAATGAGAGGCTCATCATGAACCACATTTAGTAGACAGTTGACGATTCTGAGTGCTACATTTTATAAGAACATTGACAAGCTGGAGCAGAACAGTAAGAAGATGGGAAGTCCTGGATCCCTTGAAGGAACTAGAGAAGCTTAGCTAGAGAAGACTGGAGATATTTAGCCTAGAGAAGGGCAACATGATAACTCTCTTAAAGTATGCAAAAGGCTGTCCTGTGAAAGAGATATTAGACCTGTTTTTCTTGCCCCAGAGGCCAGAAAAATGAGGAATGAATGCAAATTGCAGAGACAGATTTTGGCTTTGTAGGAGGAAAAACTTCCTAATAAAAACAGCTATCCAAAATTAGATTGCCCCAGGATGTAGTGAGGTCTCTTATGCTGGAGTTATTGAAGCAGAGACTGGGGATATTTTAGAGGAGGCTCCTATTTGGGTATGTATTGAACTCACTGGCCTTCTGATGTTTCATCCTACTCACAAAGGCTGAGATTTTATGACTGCTGGAAAGAACCAATTCCAGTTACTCTGATTTCAGGTTTCACATAATGTCCCTCATTCCTGGCCTGAGAACTTCTAAATTCTTGAGGACTCTGTAGTTTAAGGAATTCACTCCAAGCAGTTCAACAGTAGATCATTTTAGATGTGGGGGCTAGGGGAAAAGAAATGAGTAAAATTTTAGTTATTGCATTGAATCTTGGTCCATCTCTCCTTCATTGGAACCCAAAGCTAATTTAATGATCACATGGATAAACTCTCAACTGAAGTAATCATGATCCTCATAGTTACATTAATTTTCTAAGTTTCATCTGAATAAATGGTCTGTTCTAGGACAGCTCTGGTCTAACAAGAATTTGACAAACTGATTAGAAAGTTATTTCTGAGATTAGTGAAATTATATCGATGTCTTATGCCAGTGAATCAAGCAGAGATAAAATCCATAGGATTCCCTATCCTTTTAAGAGAACTTTTACAAATGCTTCCTTTGGTATTCCTTTGATTTTAAAGGCCATCTCAAAAGTATTTTAAGTATTTCACCATTTTTGGCAGTAACTTCATCCCAGATGTCTCTTTACCTACAGAGGATCACAGAACCATGAATAAAGACAGAAGTCTCTTTAATTCTAAGAAGCAGAATGGTGCTACAAAAAGGGCCCTGGATTTGGAGTCAGCAGACCTGGCCTAGCTGTCTTGCTTCATACCTATATAACCTCAGGCAAATGAAAACAACTTCCTGGGCCTCAGTTTCCTCATGTGTAAACTGAAGGATTGAATTCAATGACCTCTAAAGTTTCTTTCAGTTTAGCTCAGTTCTTCAAGTCATAATTATATCACTTTCCACAGTAATAAAAATCCCAAAGGATTCTTGACTTCATGAGGATTACAGAATCTTGATTCTACCATCTTCCATGGTAACATCATCCTAGAGGACATTTTTCTTTATAACCACCAGAGGATGAATGAATGAAGCATTTACTAAGGATTTACTAAATGCAAAGCACTGCGCTAAGCTGGGAATACAAATAGAAAAGTAAGATAATCCATTACCTCAAGGAGCTCACATACTATGGGGTTAAGCAATACATTTGGAAGATTTCAACTTGCAGATCAGATGGAAAAGTCTATTGGTCTTTAGGGTGCTATGCCTCTTCTTTAATGTCATTTCCCCTGACAAAATCACACCAGTTTCTATGTTGAACTATTTGACAATGCCAAGGGCTTTGGTGGCAAAAGCTTTCTTTTCTGGGTCTTCAATAGTTGTAGCTATTAGAACCTGTAGGAGCAGTCGCAAGGCTCCTTCTCCCTAGGAGTTACTTTCCAGGACGATGACTTTGAGAACTGGGTTGGAAGTACTGCTGTTCCCAAGATTTTTGGGCTATTTTTACTGGGATCAGAGACAGGATAATAATTAAGATGGTATTTATGGTTTGACTTGATTGGCACATAGTGCCTCCTATCTTTCCCTCAGGGTATGCTACTGCTTCAATCAGGCTGGTTTGACTGCCTTGTGTGTGGCAGTTAACTGGCAGTTGGTAGAGATGGCCGACCCCTTCTCCAAAGAAATTGTATCCCTGAAGGAATTGGAAATTGAGGGGATGCCCATCAATTGGGGAATGGATGAACAAGTTGTGGTATATGAATGTAATGAAACACTACTGTTCTATAAGAAATGATGAGCAGGTGAATTTCAGAAAAACCTGGAAAGACTTATGTGAACTGATGCGGAGTGAAATGACCAGAACCAGGAATACATTGGACACAGTAACAGCAACGTGGTACAAAGACCAACTTAGATAGACTTAGCTCTTTTCAGCAATACAATGATCCAAGACAATTCCAAAAGACTCATGGTGGAAAAAACTATCCACAGGGCAGGTAGGTGATGCAGTGGATAGAGCACCAGTCCTGAAGTCAGGAGGACCTGAGTTCAAATCCAGTCTCAGACCAAACACTTGACACTGACTAGCTGTGTGACCCTGGGCAAGTCATTTAACTCCAATTGCCAAAAACAAAAAAGCAAACTGAAAGAAAGAGAGAAAGAAAGCAAGCAAGCAAGCAAGCAAATGTTATCCACATCCAGAGAAAGAACTACAGAGTCTGAATGCAGATTGAAGCATAGGGTTTTCTCTCTCTTTCTTTTTTTTCTCATGGTTTTTCCCTTTGGTTCTGATTCTTCTTTCACAGCATGACTAATGTAGAAATATGTTTAATAAGATTGTACATGTATAACCTATATCATATCGCTTGCAGTCTTGGGGAAGGGAGAAGAGAAGGAGGGGAGAAGGAGGAAAGGAGGAAGGGAGAAAAATAATTGGAACTCAAAATCTTCTAAAAGTGAATGTTGAAAACTATCTTTATATGTAATTGGAAAACATAAAATATTATTAAGTGGGGAAAAAAAAGAAGTTGTGCCCCTGGATGATGGTTATGAGGGCTGGGCTGAAAGCAGAACCACAGGTGCAGCTCCTACCTGGGCTCTCGTGCTTATCTGCTAGTGGGGGCATTTGACCAACGGCTGCTGAAGCTGGTGGTGAGGAGGAAGGTAGGCCCCCTCTCTGCAAGGATTTGTCCCCTCAGCGATGACTGCAAAGACTGGAATGGAAGCAGGTCTGCTGGTTTGGAAGGTACTGCTATTCCCAATGCTCTTGGGTTCAGGGTCCTGAGCTGTCCCCATCAGAATCTGAGGCGAAATAGAGGTCAAGATGGTGGTGGTTTGAATTACCTGGCACATGCTGCCTTGTGTCTACCTCTCAGGATGTCTTACTGACTCATGAAAAATTATCCCCATTTTCCATGGTAACTTCATTCCACAGGCTTTTTTAATCTTCTGAGAATCATATTCTCCACCCCCTTTTCTGAGGTAATTCCATTCCAGAGGACTCTTTACCTCCAGAGAATTATGATTCCTTCATTTTTTGGTGTAAACTTGACCACCCCCTCCCTCCCCCCAGGGCTTTTTAGCTTCTGGGGAACTCAGCCTCAACCAATACCAAGCAGTGATGTCTATGATATAAATGATCTTCCCAGTCTATGTGTTGTAAAGAGTTGGTGATGGTATGAAGCCATGGTCACCTCGGTCATTTGGAGAAAGCTTGTAACGTCCCCAGAGAGTCACAAGAACAATCAGCCCCTTGGTCAGGAAATAAGAGGAAGTGCCAACTCAGTGGAAATTTATTTATTACATGCTTGGAGGCTGCTGAAATAACAAAAAGTCTGACTTAATAGACCAACTGACTCTACACAAAGGCAGGAGGGACCTGGCTTACAAGAGGGCAGTGGACAGCATTCAAACAGAGGCCTACACAGCAATTTTTTTTAAAGGCACTCCCTTCAAAGAAGGAAAAAGGCAATGCGGTCATATAAATTAAATTAGGCATCAATGAGAAACTTTCCTTGACCCAGCTCCTAGCAGGAAATCTGTTCCACGTAGCCCTTGGCGCCAAACAGGTCACCAGCTCCTGCGTCAGTACTAATGCATTTTTCATGACTACATTGTGTGGGGAAATCCCGATTCCCAAGTTCGAAGAGTTAAAATAATCAAGGCTATCTACGGACTATAGCAGCCAGCTCCCAGGAGTGGCTAGAGGGGACCAGGTTTTATTCTACCAAACCAGGGAAAGAGAAAACTCTGAAGTACCATACACCTTTATCAGACCTACTTTTCTCTACATTTCTCTACTTTTGTTTTCAAAGAATCAGAACTCTGGATTACAAAAATTCCCAGTGAGCTGGGATTTTTTTTTCAACTTTTTTTTATAACCCCAGAGTTTAACACAATGCCTGGCACATTTTTGTTGTTCAGTAGTTTCAGTGGCGTTCTGCTCATCATGATCCCATTTGGGGTTTTCTTGGCAAAGATACTGGAGTAGTTTGCCATTTCTTTCTCTAGTTCATTTTACACATGAGGAAACTGAAGCAAATTGGATTAAGTGACTTGCCCAGAGTCACACAGCTAGTAAGGGTCTGAAGCCAGATTTGAATTCAGGAAGATGAGTCTTCCTGACTCCAGGCCGAGCACTCTATCTACTGGGCCACCTACCTGCCCCAACCTGGCACATAGTAGATGCTTAATAAATGCTTATCGATTGATTGGGTCGCAGAGTCCAATAACATACTTAAACACTTAGCTAGGAAAAGGGGATCAAGTGGGAGGTTTTTTTTCCTTCTTTTTATCTTCCTGTGATTAAATTTGCTTTGTTGTCTCCTGAATTATAAATCTCTCACAAATCTGTCCAGGAAATTCCTCTATCTACAACTTCTTTCCTCCAGGTATTATTTTGGGCTGATAGGAAAACCATGTTATAAGGAACCTGGAATCCAGAAGACCTGTATTCAAATCCTGCATCAGACACTTTCTAGCAGTGTGACCCTAGACATGTCATTCAACCTCTCTGGGCTTCAATTTAATTTTTAAAATAAAGGGGTTGGACTTCATCACTCTGGTCACATTGTACTCTAACCCTATCTTTTTCTTTCTTTTTTTTCTATTCTTCTCATTAAAGTGGACAGTAATCCAACAAACATTTATTAAATGCCTACTACGTGCCAGGCACTGTGCTAGGAGCTGGGGATACAATAAAAATAAGAGACAAAATTTTTTTTAAAAAGACAGTCCCTGCCTCAAGGATCATATAATTTAATGGGTAGAGACAACAAACAAAAAGAGGCTGGAAAGCTGGACAGGGGAGGACACTCTGGGACATCTTCTTCCATGGAGTTGAAACCAGGAGAGCAGCATGTGGAGAGTGCATAGAGCTGAAAGAACTGTCCTCTATGAAGGAAAGCATGGGAAGGAGTTTGGTACTCCACCCTCTAGACCTCCAACGAGTGGGTAGAAGAGGCTGAAGGAGGTGGTATCAGTCACGCTTCAGCTACCTGAATGCTAATTCAAGCGAAGCCAAGTCACCAAGGTCAATTGTCTATGTCATATGACATTTTATTCCATAAGTTTAGCTTCAACACATGCAGATTATTTAGTCTTGTAGATGTTTCATAATAATAGCTAGCATTTATATAACACTTTAATAAAAGTTTGCAAAGCCCTTTGAAAATATTTCATTTTATCCCTATTATGACACTGAGAGCTAGATGCTATTATTATCCCCACTGTACAGGTAGAAGAAACTAAAGTAGGCAGAGGTTCAGTGATTTGTCCAGGGTCATACAGGTAGTACCTGTCCAAGGCACAATAAAACAATTGTTCCAATAAAATTGTATTTAGGACTGGCTGAAAGAATAGCTATCAATGTTTGACATCACCTTGGAAGGAAGGCTCTAGTGACATGTCATGGGTATTTACTACTCAGATAAAGGCATAGATATTTAGCTTATCAGATTTTCAGAGGACACTGTGCTGAGGATAGCTTGCGTATTGTATGATACAGCAAGAATTCAGAAAATGTCTTGACAGGATAGAACATTGGAAGAAATCTAATAAGATGAAATTTAATAGAAATAAATGTGAAGTCCCTCATTTGAGTTGTAAAAAGAAATAACCTCACAAGTTTAAGGCCAAGGAGGCATGGAGAGACAGCAATTTGTTTGCAAAAGTTCTGGGGGTTTCAACAGATGGAAAAATCAACATTTGTCCATAATGTGAGACAGCAACCAAAAATAGCTAATGTGATCTTGGACTACCCCATGCAATGCAGAGTTTCCAAGGATAAATGATAGCCCTGCTATTCTCTGCCCTGGTCAGAATACCTCCAGACAAGTACATACAGTTCTGGGCACCACAGTTTAGGAAGGACATTGATAAGTTGGAAAGGGTCTAGACGAGGACAATCAGAATGATTACAGCCTCAGAACTGTGCCATAGAAGGACCAGTAGATGAAGCTGGGGAAGTTGAGACTGGAGAAGACATTATATCCATCTGCAGGTATCTGAAAAGTCTTCCGATAAGGGAGGATTCAAATTGAGCTATTCAGTCCCACACAATATAACTAGGAGCAGTGACTGGAAGATATAAAGAGGCAGATTTAGGCTTAAAGAAAGGAGTGAAAAAGCTTACTAACAATTTGAGTGACCCAAAGTAAAATGGGCTGTCTTGAAAGGTAGTGGATTTCCACTCACAGTTCTTCAAACTAAGACTGGATGACCGCTTGCTGAGCATATTGCAATGTCTTGGATGAGTTGGCCACTGAGGTCTCTTCCAAGTCTGAAATTCTCTGCATTTGTGACATAGACATTCTTCCAGTAATTCTGTATAGCTGCAAGTCATTGCAAATACAGTTTCTGAAGAGTTTAAATGAGCATTACCCAATGGGAAATAAAAACAAAAACACATATGGTGAGTACAAGAAGGATGCAAGATATTACCAATCAAGACTTAACGCAAGAAAAGTCATATAAAGAATGTGATAGTTGAACAGAAAAAAGAACCATGGATCATCCATGCAGGCAGAGCAATCTAACCAACAGATTGAGTGTTCTTGTAGTATTCAAACAATAGCCGTACAAAGACTGATTTCAATTCCCCAGCATCTAACCTAGCACACACGGGGCACTTAATAAATGTTTGTTTATTGATTGAAGACACTGGAAGGAATATACTGAAGATTATGCAAGGCACTATGCTAGGTGATTAGGAATATAAGGCTAAAAATAAAACAGCAATTATCCTCAAGGAGCTTATATTTGACTAGTGTCTCTGATGTCAATCAACTCAAAGATTCACCGTTTCCATATCTTCTTGTACCTAATTATGATCAGTGTTCCTAGGCTGGAATACTACACCACAAGTGATTAGAAACTAAGCAGACACTAAGTGAGGTCTCATCACCCCTATGGAATGACTCCAAGAAGCTCAGTGCACAAGATTGCCAATACAATCTTCCAGTTCAGAAGCAGAACATAACCTCCTCACTATATGTAATAAATTCTGAGGGAAAATATAATCTGCTGGGCCATGATTTTTCTTTTAGTGAAAAAGCTTAGTTGAATTAGCCTGCTTTGCTAAGTTTTGCTAAGCAACATGATAAGAGGAACATGACTCCCCAATTTAACAAACTTATTTTAACCACTCTGTAGGAATGAGACATGGAGCTAGGGATACAAAGAAGTAATAAAACAGTTCTTGGGTATTTTCTTGGCTCATCGATGCAATGAGAGCTTTGGGAAGCAGGCTTTTTTGATGCCTTAGATCAGAAGTGTTGAGCTGGCAAACTATGATCCCAAACTAGATTAAAATGTAGTAGGAAAATAAATAGATGACAGATAGATAGACAGACAGACAGACAGACAGAGAGATAGCAAATGAAAATACAACACAACATAGATAATGTTCATTTGTGGTTTTTTTAAGTCAACATGTGGCTACAGGGATTCATTTCTGAGTTTGATACCACTACCTTAGATGATTATAGAATTGTTAAAGACAATTATTAAATTGTTGAAGATATCCACAAAAAATAAAAAATGCAAAATCTCTATTTTATATTATTTCCAAATGGCATTTATCTAAATCTGCAAACTTAGAAGGGGAATTAATTGTGAATAATTATAATGAGAGCAAATAAGACCATGTTAATGGTAAAGGAGAGTTCTAAGTAAGGTTAATATGTGAAACACAAAGAGGAAAAGACACTTTCCAAGGACAGGTTCTAGGAAGGTTCCACAGTGAAAGTGGTACTTGAACTGAGCTTTCCAGAAAGGGAAGTATTTCAGCAGGTGGAGATGGCAGTAGGAGAGAGAAAATTTCCAAGTACAGGAAGTAAAGGCATGGCAGACAAGAATAGAATATATTTTATATAATATATTAATAATGTAAGAAAACAGTCTGATTAAGCTAAAACATAAAATGCATGAAGCATATGGGTAGACCTTAAAAGATAGGATAAAGATGGAAATAAACATGACTATCCAGAAGAAGAAGGCTTATCCCAATTTTGTTCACATTGCCTACTTTGTTTTGTTTTGTTTTGTTTGATGATAAATAGTAGTCAGTCAGAGTCATTATGGTAGAAAGAACTCTAGATCCGGAATCAGAAGGCCTACCTTTGATACTACCTGAATGACCTTTGGCAAGTCAGGACAAGATGACATACAAGGTTCTTTCCAGCTCTATATACATAATCCTATCTATGATCAATGTACGTATACTATATATTTATATGTACAAATATGTACATATCTACCATATGTATATGCATGTATATATATATATATATATATATATATATATAAACATATACACACATATATATAGTAATATACATGTGTGTGCATGTAGTCTTTGGCAAGAATGAGTTGCTAATATGTCTCATAGCAGTATTAAGTTTTAGTAGGAAACGAACTTTTTCACAAAGTCCAAAAAAACCTCCAGCTATAACTGAAAAGTCCGTCTGGGTCATTTTTACTCACTAACTTTTCTATTTTAATATATAACGTTATCAGCTAAAAAACCACTTTTGCTACTGGGAGTTCATGCAGAAGGTAGTTGGCTTTTGTAAATGAAAGAGAGTGATGTCATGAAGCTCTCACAAGTATACCATCTAAATGCAGCCAACCAGTTTTCCAAGGTCATGTAAGCATCTACAACCTATTTTCGGGACACAAAGTGCTTCATTTAATCAAAGGCCACGGAGTATGAGAAAACCAGAATATATGAGCATCCAAAAGAAAAAGAAAAGAAACCCACAGAACTACTGGCTATGTATAATACATGTCCCCTCAAACATGTTTCCATGTGGGCCCCACTGCTTGTGTTTTAGAACTTTTATATGATTCTTCCCAGAAACAACCCAACCCCATTATGTTTAATTAAACTTTTAAAAAATCTGTTGATTTAAAATTTTTTTTTAAAAAGCTGTTTACATATTTTTATCATAAGACCAACATATTCATATATTACTTTAAGATTTTCAAAGCACTTAGTCTAATTCAACAACTGATTAAGACCGTGGGTAAGGCACTACAGTTTTCTAAGTAAGGTATATAATGAAATTATTATCATCTTCATTTTACTGATGAGGAAGGGGACATTTAGAATAATGAATGAATGATTGAAAAAATAATTTTTTAAGTGCTTACCACATGGTAGAAGTTTTCACTCATAGTTACACAACAAGGAAGAAGTATCAGAGGTGGAATGAAGACCAGGTCTTCTTCATTCAAAACCAGGGTTCTTTCCATGGCATCATACTCCATCTCATACTATGGTACACCCCTACCTTGTTTGGGGGGAAGCTAGGTGGATAGAGTGCCAATCCTAGAGTCAGGAAGGTTCATCATCCCAAGTTCAAATCTGGCCTCAGACATTTACTAGATGTGTGACCCTGGAAAAGCCATTTAACCCTAGCTGCCTCAGGGCCTCATCTGTAAAATGAGCTGGAAAAGGAAATGGTAACCTACTCCAGTATCTTTGTCAAGAAAACCCCAAATGGGATCATGAAGAGTTGGACATGATTGAAAAATGACTAAAACAGCAAGAAACAACTTGTTTTTCCCTTTTTTAAAAAAATTTCTCTTTCTACATAGATGAATCTTCATCTTGATTGTTTAAAAATGTCTCCTAAATATTTTAAATAGTAATGATTATGATAAGGAGCAATTGTATTTGAGAGCTATACAAGAAAAAAGCTAAAATATTATAGAAAAATTACTTAATAGTAAACTCATATTTGCAAGGTGAGTGGCTGTGAAATGGAAAAGAAACAGACAGATGGAAACAGAGAAAGACAGAGGAGAGGAAAGGAAGGAGAAAGACAAAAAGAGAGAAGGAGGAAGAGGGAGAGGAAGAAGAGGGAGAGAGAGACAGAGAGAGACAGAGACAGACATACAAACAGAGAGAGAACAGAAAAGAGACTGAGAAAAGGACAAAGAAAAGAGAGAAAGGAGACAGACATATACAGAAAGAGAGGAGAGAGACAGAGAGCTTCATTCTTGAGCAAAAGTCTCTAGTCTTTTTTAATTGTGTGGTCTTCTTAAGCATCATAACACTTCCTTTTCCTTTGCATCAATGATCAGAGTAAAGACTAAATCCACAGAGCTGGTGCATTAGCTATGCAGCTTTTCTAAACGTGGAATTCTGACCCAAAATCCCAAAGAGGATGGGCTTTGGTGCAATGACATTTCAATTTATGTCCACTGGCCTGAGACCCACATCTCTGTAATAAAACCAGAAATAATGGACCCAAATGTAGATGAGCCTGAGAAGACCATGAAGAAAACACATCAGGGAACAGCCTTGAGACACAGGATTGGCCTACCGGCACAGCCCACACAGGCAATCTGTTAGCAGCTAGAAGAGAAGGTCACACCATATTCTTTACATTACACAATCCACACTTGTGTTTATCTAGGGTATCAAAAAGGGCCAAAGAAAAAAACTCACTTTGCAGGAAGTCTCAACGCCCTGTCTCACAGCATTGGCTAACCAGAGCTAACTCTTCCATTGAGAATCACATTCATTTTCAGTACTCTTCCCACCTCTTTGCTCCTCCTCCAGAAGCTCCAGTTGTCCCCTAAAAGCGCTAAGCACAAACAGCAGAGGAATGAATTTCATTATTGCCACTACCCAAAGTATTTTTTTCTAGTATTCTCCATCCCCCCACCCCTACTTCCACTGCTCCCCCCCACATACAATCTCAATTACTGATTTGTAAATTTGTAAATTCTCACTCTTTTAAAAAGAGATGGTGACATACCTGTCAAATTCAGGGTAACAACTCTGCTTGGAGTTTGCCCAAACTCTGTTAGCCAGACCTTGAATCTGGCTCTGTTATCTGTACTTGAAATATTTTTCCTGTGGTATGAAATGGGACAAGCCAGGGGAAGAATGAAGTAAAGAGGGGAGCACGTATGTGTTTTGGAGGGCAAGGTGAGTCTTTATCTTCTACAATATGTTCCTAAGTAAGTTGTTGATTAAATTTACAAGATTTATCTTCCTGCCAGATATTATTTCTTATTATTTTAGCATACAGAGAGAAAATATGGCTAGATTTCAGAATTTAAACTGGGTTTCTGCTAGCCATGCAACTCTGATTGTGCAGTATGTTTCATAATCCTATGAAAACATATGTCAGTTAAATAAATTTAGGAATAATTTTTTATTCAATGGCATTTAAGAGGCTATATACATGGAGATAAACCATCAATGACTTGTTTTGGAATAACATCTGTCTTTTCCATTTTTTCCAATTTGATTCCTCTTTCCACAGTCATGTTCATAATTTGTTATCGTTGTTCAGTCATGTCCAACTCTTTGTGGAATTTTCTTGGCAAGGTAGTAGAACGGTTTGCCATTTCCTTCCTCAGCTCATTTTACAGATGATGAAACTGAGGCAAGCAGGGCAAAGCGATTTACCTAAGGAGTAAGACAAGATTTGAACTCATGAGGATGAGTCGTTCTGACTCCAGGCCCAGAGTTCTACCCACTGCACCACTTAGTTGCCCCTCATGTTCATAAAGAGAATGACTAATTCAATTAATTGCCCTGCCACCTCTGCATAGATTACTGGTCTAAACATCACACGAGATCCTCAATCTCTGAGACTCTCTTAATGACATGTAGAGCCTAGTTTTTCCTGTCTCCCAAGAGCCAGCAGATAACAATGGGTAACTCTAGGCTAAAAGACATTCTGAAGTTAAGGGACAGGCAATTGAAAACTAATGAAGGGAGAAAGTCTTGAAGCCAGTCAGTATTCCACATTCTAATAGGATCCCCTCACTAACAAATGTGTGTGTGCCTTAGGGCAAAAGAAAACTGTAAATGAATCTGGGAGCAGTTGAGACTGCGGAGGCAAAGAAGCAAGCTCAGGTCACATCCAAGTAAGATCAATAAGTACAATAAAAAATTGGGGCAGGCAAGCCAAACCTTCTACCTGACAGATATTTTCAACTAAATTGTCCTCTTCCTTCCAATTTGTTTGATAATTCAGCCTTTCATTTGGCAAGTGGATATATCTGCTTGCTCTACGGCTGATTGGCCCTTGATCCTAATTAGAGAAAGGTTGCTGGGATTCTTAATTTTGTAGGTGGTTCACATTCCTGGAAGAGATTAGGATTTCATACAATACCTCTGGGAACTTGCCTTTGTCTTGGCAATGCAGAGAATTAATTCCCAGATCAGCAGCAGAACGCCTGAATTTCATATTTTGCCCATAATATTACAGATATACTTTTCCCCCCCATTAAGATAAGTTTTAAAAGGTGTCCACACACTTTAGTATAGCCCTTAAAGTGTGGCTGCTCATGCCAAGGAGCTCATCCCAAATCCACAACTTCAAAGTCTTACCTGGTCAGTGAAAGACAGTTGTTTAACAACCATCTCTTCCCCCACCTGCTATAAACTAGATAAGTTGATATTAGTACTCAGATGCTATTCTTCACACCAGAGGCCCACACAGGGCCCAAAGTTGTAGGGAAAGGGTTAAAATGTTTCCAAGGTGAATTACCATGGTAAATTGTTGCCCCTTTATATTCCTAATTCAATTCAACAAACATTTATTGAATACCTGATATTTGCAAGGTACTGTGGATATTATGATAAACATGATAGTCAAGGAACTTACGATACAGTAGCACAGAGAGGGGGTGTGGACATATGAAAACAACAACTACTACAACAATAATATCTGGCATTTATATAGCACTTTAAGCTTTGCAAACTTTGTTTTTGTTTGCTTATTCAGTCGCTTTTCAGGCATATTGACTCTTTGTGACTAGTTTTGGATTTTCTTGGCGAAGATACTGGAGTGGTTTGCCATTTCCTTCTCCAGCTCATTTTACAGATGAGGAACTAAGGTAAACAGGATTAAGTGACTTTCCCAGGGTGACACAGCTAGTAAGTGTCTGAGACCAGATTTGAACTCACAAAGATGAGTCTTTCTGACTCCAGGCCTAGCATTCTATCCACTGTGCCACTTAGCTGCCCCACAAACACCTTACACATGTTATTTTATTTGCTCTCTTCTTAACTCTTTACAATTTACCAAAACTGCTATTCCAAGTTATTAATGATCTTAGCTGACAACTTCAATGGCCTTTTATCAATTCTCAGTCTCCTTCACTTTTTCACAGCCTTTGACACTGCTGATCACTCCTCCTTGATACTCTCTTCTCTATACATTGTCAGGATATTAATTTCTCCTGATTTTCCTCCCACCTGTCGGACTGCTCAATCTCTGTCTCCTTTGCTGGATCCTCAGATCAGTCCCCCTAACCCTTGGAGTCCTTCAGGGTTCAGGCCTGGGCCTTCTTTTTTTCTCCCTCTGCACTACTTGATGATCTCATCTGCTCCTATGGATTTAATTACCATCTTTATGCTGACAATTCTCAATCTACCTATACTACTTAATTCTCTGCTAACATCCAATTTCACATCTCCAACTACCTTTCAGATATCTCAAACTGGAATGTCCAGTAAACATCTTGAGCTCATTATGTCCAAAATGGAACTCATTATCTTTCCCCCAAAACCATCCCCTACTCTTACATTCCTTATTACTGTACAGGATAACACCCTTCTCCCAGTCCCTCAGGTTCACAACCTGAGTCATCCTGGATTCCTCACTATTTCTCATACCCCATATCCAATCTGTTGCTAAGGCCTGCAAAATCTCTCACATACATCCACTTCTTTCCTCTGACACTGCCACCACTCTGTTTCAAGCCCTTAGCACCTCATGCTTGGACTATTATAATATCCTGCTGGCAAGTCTGCCTAGCTCAAGTCTCTCGCTATTCCAATTCATCCTCCAATGGCTCCCTATTGCCACCAGGATCAACTACAAAATGCTTTGTTTGGCATTCAAAGCCCTTCATAACCTAGCCTCTTCCCACCTGTCTAGTTTTCTTATACTTTAATTCCCCTAGCCATACTCTTCAGTCCATTGACACTGACGCTGTTCTATGAATAAGCCACTCCCTGCCTTGGCTCCAGGCATTTTTTCTGACTTATATCTGACTTCCTTTATGTCCCAAGTAAAATCCCATCTTTTCTTGGAAGTCTTACTCAATCCCTCTTAATTTTAGGGTTTTCTTTGTTAATATTTCCTCTTTGTCCTGTGCTTATCTTGCTAGGGTATTAACGTTGTAAGCTTCTTGGGGGCCGGTACTGCATTTTGCCTCCTTTTGCATCCCCAGTGCTTAGCACATTGCCTAGCACAAGGTAGGTACTTAATAAACATTTATTGATGTATTGCTCATCATAATAACCTTTTAAAGTACCTATGATTTTCCACATTTTACAAATAAGGATACTGAGGCCGAGAGAGGTTAAATGATTTTCCCAGGGTCACAATACTAGTAGGTGTCAGAGGCATAATTCAAACTCAGATCTTCATCACTCCAAATTCCACAATTTACATATCTCACACCATATACCAAAATAATGTCAAAATGGATAAATCATTTAGACATAAAGGGTGATATAAGTAAATTAGGGGAGCATGGAAAAATTTACCTGTCAGATCTAAGGATAAGGGAAGAGTTTATAACCAAACAAGAGACAGAGAGGATCACAAGAAGTAAAATGAATAATTTTGATTACATGAAATTAAAAACGTCTGGCATAAACAAAATTAATGCAGGCAAAGACTAGACGGAGAGCAGGAAACTGAAGGAAAATATTTTACAGCAAGTTTCTCTGATAAAGGCCTCATTTCTCAAATACATACGGAACTAAGCCAAATTTATAAGAATACAAGGCATTCTCCAATTGATAAATTATCTAAGGATATAAACAGGAAGTTTTCAGAAGAAATCAAAGCTATTAATAGTCACATATAAAAATGCTCTAAATCTCTATTGATTAGAGAAATGTTAGCTAAAATAATTCTGAGATACAACCTAATACTTATCAAATTGACTGATATGACCGAAAAGGAAAATGACAAATGTTGGAGATGTGGAAAAATTGAGACAGTAATGTACTGTTGGCAGATTTGTGAGCTGGTCCAACCATTCTGGAGAATAATTTGGGACTATTGCCAAAGAGCTATAAAACTATGCTAACCCTTTGACCCAGCAATACCACTACTAGGTCTGTATCCCCAAGATATTAAAGAAAAGGAAAATGGACCTACATGTACAAAAATATTTATAGCAGCTCTTTTTGTGTTGGATATTAATGGGACATTGCCCATCATTTGGGGAATGGCTGAACAAATTTTGGTATATGATTGTGGCGGAATACAATTGTGCTAAAACAGTGATAATGAGTCCTGCTCCTGGAATTTGAAGCAAGTAGCACAGCATGGGAACCTGTTGAAAGGCAATGTATTATATTCTAAATATCACTGGCCCAGAAGATCTCATTCTTTATGTGAGCCAGCCACCATTCCATTCCTTTGAACTACTTAAAGTGCTGTTGGTAACCAGCCTACAACTTAGAGTCACCCATAGCTTTTTCCCATAGCTAGTAAGTTTCAGAGGCAAAATTATTGAGGCCAAACCATTGGATTCCATTCACTACACCACACTATGTCATCGTCTTTAACAGGTCTTTAACATCTTTGTCTCCAGATTCAATACTTGCTAACCATATGACATTAGGCAATTCACTTTGACACTTAACCTCTGTTTTCTCATATGTTAGTTAGGTATAACAATATTTACACTAGTGGTGTCATGAAAAGTGTGTGCTTTAAAAACTTTAAAATGCTATAGAAATGGAAGCTGTTATTGTAGCTATGGAGAAAAATATCAAGGCAATCAAGTGGGGTGGAATCAGCGACCTAGTAAAGACAAAAGAAAAACCAATAAACATTAGGCTTCAAATAGATCCATCTCTTTCCTAGCTTTCTTTTCTTCCCTGGACTTCTTGGCTCACTTTTTCTCCCTCTCACTTTATTATTTCTTTCCCTGTCCCTCCATCAAATGTTGTCTAAGTTCTACTTCTAGAATAAGGTCTGGACACCATTAGCTTAAATTTCATTCAATTCAATTAAACAAAAATGTATTAAGTGTTTATATTGTACCATGTGCTCAGGAATGCAAAGACCTAAAAACCCAACAAAACAAAATAGGCTTTGCCCTTTTAGAGCTTACATTCTATTTTGGGGGTAGGAATAAGTACATACATATCCAATTTTCAGTAAATCCTAACATTATTCTTTCAACCAACTTTTATTAAATTCCTACTGGGCTTAAAGAAATGTGAAAGGCACTGTGGCTACTAATATGAAAAACTTAACGAGTGTCTGCCTTTGAGAATTTTATTTTCTACTAGGGAGGAAAGAGATGAGCAGAGCTTTTCTCTCCATCTGTACATCCTACATCCACTAAAGGTGTTTGAGTTATAACAAGAAGGAAACTGTAGCTGAGTACACAGATCCGGTAGAGTCAATATGAGTCAGGGATTTGCAGAAATGTACCTATTTAGAGGCAAAAAAAAATAGTACCAGCTGCAGAAATGTTCTCATGGCCCCCCAGGGTACTTTATAAGATACACTATAAACTTTGGCCTAAAGTAGGAGAATACAACTAATGGTTCATTAGGAGCTGAGTTGCAAAATCCTGCTTAGGGTCTACTTAATCCTAACTTGATAGGAGCAATTCGGTCTTTCTAACCAGGAGAAGCTAACGTGTTCTCTCTTCTGAGGATACAGATAACAGCGCTTATTACTTCTTCAGTGGCAAGGAAATCACCCTGAAAGTCTCTAAAATGCTGTTCTAGGCTTCTTTTTTTCCTTTTAATTTTACAGACAAAACTTGCATTGACTGTTCTTGACCTCAGCAAAGGCTTTAAGAATATGAGCCTGTTGTTCGGAATTTGTATTTGGAACTGTTAGATGATTAACAAGCCCAATTGTCTTTGGGCAAAAAAGGAAGTTCATTTACTCAAGTGAATTCTTGACAGGCAAGGGTGGTACAGTTTATAATCTTAGTTCTAAACACACATAATTAAATAGATGCTGCCCATCCTTCTTTTTCAAAGATTAAAAGAACATTTCCTTTAATTTGTCAGCCGTAAGGGAAGATCTATACACCATGCACTGTTCCCTTGAACCCACTCCCCCACCCCCAGCTACATCTTTCCTTTGCCTATTCATTGCTTACTTCTGCCCTTCCTGAAACACTCTCTCTTCAAGCGTCTTTCCAATTGCTTTGGGTCAAATTCTTTTTCCCCCGTACTATGGAAGTGTTCTATCAAAGCCATGTTAAATTCCATTTCATAGGATCATAGATATTTAGAGCTGGAAGGCACCTTAGAACTGGCATGCCTTAATCTAATCAGATGAGATTCAATAGAAATAAATGTGGATGCCTAACCTTTGGGTTTAAAAAAAAAAACTTCACAAATGTGGGACTGGAGAGGAAAAGCTAAATATTCAATGGTGTAAAAGAGACCTAGAGATATTAAAGACATATGAGCCAAGAAGGGAACACGGAAGCCAAGAAAGCTAATGGGAGTATACCGTGCCTTAGAGAAACCCAGCAGTAATGTCCAGGAAAGCGATGGGCCCTTTGAACTCCATTCTGGCACTATACTCTCTCCTGGTCAGATTAATTCTGGACAGAACGTAATAGAGAAGACATTGATAAGCTGGAGAGCATCTAGAACAGCCATTCTTAAAGTGTGTATGATCTGGGAACCCCCAGGTGTCCCCAATAACTTTTTTAGGCACCCTAAGTTAGAACTCTTTGCAATAATAATACTAACATGTTTTTAATGTGTAAACAAAAATAGATAAAATCCATACATTTAAAAAACTGAAGGGTCTCCAATACTTTTTAAGATTCTAAAGGGGTCCTGAGACCCCAAAATTTTAAAAACTGCTGATCTAGTGGACAAGGAGCATGACAGAGGGTCTCAAGATTATGTTACATGAGGACTAGTTGAAGAAAATTAGGATTGTTTAACCAGACACGAAAAGACTTAGGCAGGATATGAAAACTGTCTTCAAACATTTAAAGGCATGTCAAATGGAAGACATGAACAGCTAGGTGGCACAGCGGATAGAGTGCCAGGCCTGGAATCAGGAAGACCCAATTTAAATTTGGCCTCAAACACTTACCAGCCCTGTGACTCTAGGCAAGTCACTTAATCTTGTTTGCCTCATTTTTCTCATCTGTAAAATGAACTGGAGAAGGAAATGGCAAAACATTCCAGTATCTTTGCCAAGAAAACCCAAATGGGGTCAAGAAGAAGTGGACACAACTGAAAAGACTGGACAACAACAACAAATGGAAGAAGGATTAAGCATGTGCAACGTGGGCCCCAGAGGACAGAACCAGAAGCATTAATGGAAGCTGCAAAGGAGATTGGGTCTCCGTATGAGGGAAAAAAAGTCATAACAATTAGAGAAGTCCAAAAGTGGAATGAGCTGTTTCCAGAGATGGTATGGAAGCCATTTTTCCAGAGGTGTTCAAACAAAGGCATTTCAGTGTTGTAATATAATACAAGTAACGTTAAACTTTTTGCTCTTAGGATCCCTTTAATAGTGAGTATTAACCTACAGTTTTATAGTTTGTAAAGCTCTTTATAAATATAATCTCATTTGACCCTCACAACAATACTGGGAGATTGTAGGTGCGATCATCATCATCATCATCATCATCATCATTATTATTATTATTATCGCCCTCATTTTATAGATGAGGAAACTGAGGTAGACAGGAATTAAGTGACTTGCCCAGAGTCACACCGCAAGTGTGACTTTCAAGAAGTCCATGAGGTCAAAACTATTTTTGTAATAATGCTAGGACATTTTAATTTCTAAGACAATAAATATTGAGAGATATAACCTATAGAAATAAAAGCTCTTTGGCGAGTCCTCAATAATTTTTGAGAGTGAAAAGGGATAGTTTTACACTCTTAAAAGTGAAAAGGGCAGCTAGGTACCTCGGTGGTTGAATGTGCAATCAGGAAGACCTGAGTTCAATTCTGGTCTTGGATGCTTACTTGCGGTGTGAAATGTGTTTGGTTACATTTCTTCAAAACTGTGTGGTTTGGGGTTGTTGTTTTTTTCTAAGTCCTCTTGCTTGCCTTGCCAAGGAGTGTGGCAACTGCTGGGCAAGATGCAAACCTTACACAGGTATGTGGTCAATATGCCAAGTCCCTTACTTGCTTTTCAGAGATAAGCATCTTGAATAACATAAGAGTGCTGCATCTCTGAACAGAACCTCCATGTTCAGGCAGGCTAAGACTTACCAAAATGCAAAAGGACCCTGTATCAGCTCCCTACCCTCCTCACACACTCAATTGTCCACCTAAACTAAATTCTTCCCCACCTTGGTATTTAAAGATTTCCATCTGCACCCCACTGAACCTTAAGGGAGCATATTTTTAGATCCCTTAGAAGGGACCTTAGAGGCCATCTATCCAACTTCCTCATTTTTTACAGATGAGGAAATTGAGACCCGAAGGGGTGAAATGGTTTGCCTGAAGTCACATAAGTAGTAAGACTCAGAGGTAGAATTTAAACACAGTTTCTCTGACCTCAGTGCTCTTTCTACTGTGCTCTCTACTGCCTCTCCAGTACCTTCTCCCACTTCTCCCAAATTTTCTAGTGCAATGGAGTTATGCTGGCTACAACAGAAACAGGCTTTTAGCTGTCCATGATAGCTGGTAGAACAACTTCTTATACATTTTTGTATTGTCTAGGGAGTCCAAGTGTTCTATCTCAGCTAATCCCAGGTCAGTGCAGATTTTCTTTTCACCTTATGCACTATTGTTTGAAGGACTACCTGCCTGAAATCAAATTCAAAGCCTCAGCTGTTATTGCCATGGCATAATAACCCAGCACGACCAGTGGGGAGAAGTGCACTTTCCTTCAAAAACTTTGAGTCTTATATTTTAAACAAGGAAAGTAAGGCTACATTAGCTAGAATAGGCAGAATGCAAAAGGCTGCTTAAAAAAAAGGATTAATTCATCTCTCAGCAAAAAGCTAAGGAGGGACACCAAAATCAGGCTATGATAGTCTTCCTCCCACAGGTGGGATAATTGAGCTAAGGACACTTGCAGATAAGCCTGGTTATGCAAAAAGCACTTATGAAACATCTGTTTCTGATGTTCATGAAAGCTACGATAAAATGCCCTTTTCCATACAATGTCAGCCACTCACTGCACATACACTCTGCATTACAGCATTTTTCATCTCCAAGCTTTGTTGAGCTCTTTTTTTAATGGCTTGCTTTCCTCAAATCCTCACTGTTGTTTTCACAGTGTTCTTGGGTCACCCTTGAGGGGATTTTTATTTCCATATCTTTCTGGGAAGTGTTCAAGTGTGGTTGCTTTCCACTTCTGGAGAATCATTTCAATTCAGTCTCCCCACCCTGCCCCCACCAGCCTAGGTTTGGACAAGTTACATGGAAAACTCTTGTTTTTGTGCTTCCCCCTCAAGAACCACAGACTAAATGAATTTGTGGACTCCAAGTGCCAAAGAAAAAACTCATTAACTTACTTTTTGAGAAGAGGGAAAAAAAAAGAAAAAAGATAGCAAGAAAGGATGAGCAAGAGTGTCATGGGTCTACTTGTTTGTTGTGCCAGAAGAAGAAAAAAACAATGCTGACAAGTGAAGACACACAGGATAAATATATTACTTGCCTACCCAAACTTAAACAGTTAGTTCATACCTAGAGGATTATCCAAGCTATCACTGACCTTGGCAAAGACACAAGGGTAACATTTTTGAAAGGATAAAATGTTCTTGAAAAATATCCCAGAGGAATCAGATATGGACACATTTCCCTTCATCCAATAATGCATTTTTCCTTGCCTTTTTCTTTGCCTCCAGTCAAAAATAGTGCATTTTTAGAGAGAATGCAAGATGAAGCTGGTTTCTAGCTTTGGTTCCATTCCTTATTGCAACTTTAGCTTCCAAGACTACTGATGGCACCTTGCAGAGGTGTGGTGGGAGTAATCTTTGGGGTATACACATGAATTGCATTGTGTAGTATATATGTGTGTGTGTGTGTGTGTTGTGTGTGTGTGTGTGTGTGTGTGTACATAATAAACCATCCAGGAAATCTTGAGCAGAATAATCTACAAAGGTCTGATTCACATTCACTTGTCACTGCAATACAAACTTATCAGTGTCCTGGAGTTGCTTTTGAAATCTGGCCAAAGCAACCACCTCCATTTGGGAGGTGGATTATTTTTCCTTTGTGTCTTCATTGGCCAGGATATTTTAACAATCAATCCTGAAACACGATCCAAGAAGAGATGCCAAGTTTGCACCCCCACTGAATTATCCAGGTTGAATGACTATGCAATGATTCACTTCTCTTCCTGTCTTTCTTACTCTAGTTACAAACATATCTGAAGGGAATGACTGGAGCATTGGGGTTAGAGACATACCATTTTAGCGCTCTTGGTTGGTGTAATACCATAGACAATTTGGAATCAGAGTAGCATTCACTTCAATACTATCATGGAGAAATAGCTAGAGTGCACTTTAGGCTTTGTGTTTGGATAATGCATTAAAAAAAATCAGGGGTACTTATATGACCATTGCATGAGCTAGGACCATTTTGCCTGATCAAACAAGTAAATTACCTTGATTCATTTCATCACTACCTTGGGTCAAATCAAACTGCTAGATATGCGGAAACAATTTCTGGATCTCCTAGTTGGGATCTGAACAAGGTCCTAAAGACTTGAGGCTTTAGTGGACTACAAGAACAATACAACAATACGTCAAGGCATCCATAAAAGCTGATATGGTCTTAGGCTTAATTATGAAAAATATAACATTCAGAACCACATGGGCTACAAGGCGAGAATTTGTTTTTAGACACAGCAACTCTCCAAGGCAATCTATTAATCAAACATATAAGAAATTATAGATCTTTGAATTACTGAAGAAGCATTCAGAATATGGTAAGTCATAACAGTGTGGTGTTCTACCATGATTAGGAAACATTGGGTCTATCATATTGCCCATCATTCAAAATATGATGCAGTGTTAGTATTAGGGGTTCTGAACCTTTTTTTGTGTCATGGACCCTGCTGGCAATCTGAAAGCAATGAATCCTGTCTCAGAACTGTGTTTTTAAATGCATAAAATAAAATACATAAAGTTACAATGGAAACCCATGATATTGAAATATAGTTATCAAAACAGCAAAAACAATTAAGAACTCCTTGAGTTAGAAAGATAGGTCATGGTGCTGGTCCATCAGCTGGTCTATCTATATTTCAGATAGACATTGTTACCAACAGTGAACTGAGTCTGGAATTTAACAGGAATATAATAGGCTGAGTTGCATTTACAAAGTTCTACAGTGTATTTATTGACTTCAAGCTTCTCCCTAAAAACAGTGTGAATTTAATATCGATAATACTATATAGCTACAAGGTCCTGGTTCTGGATAGATAGCAGAGCCAGGAGCAAGATGTGGAAGCTCAAAAAAAAAAAAAAAACAAAAAAGGCCACATGATGACAGATTTAAATTTGATATAATGATAAACTTAGTCATTAAAACTATTCAAAAGTGGGATAGTCTGCCTTGGGAATAGTGAGTGCCCCTTTCTAAAGGTCTTCAAGCAGAGGCTGAATGGCCATTTTTTGGAATGTCAAAGAGGGATTTTTGGTTAAGTATGGATTTGCCGAATGGTTTCTAAAGTTTCTTCAAACCCGGAGATCCCCTGATAAAGTCCAAAGCAGATCATCTCAAATATAGCCTTGTACTAAAACTATAACCAAGAAGGCAGAGATTCAAGTGTAGAAAGTGTTAAGACCAGCTTGTTCCTTGTGAGTGCAGAAGATAAACAGTCAGTTGACCCAAGCGAGAGAAGATACAGCAGGGTCTGGGAAGTAATGAGTTTCTTCAGACCATTTATTTCAGTGCATCAACACTGTGGTACTTGCACAGATATCCTGACACTTGGGAAGAACTGACAAATTTCTGAAAAGGCACAGGTCCTGGAAGTGAAAAGAGAGGTGCTAATAGTACAGGAAGGCCACCAAAAACACACTTTGTGTCTGCTTCACAATTTTGTCTAGGGTTGCTACTGGATATTGTGTGGTATTTGTGATTTTTTTTTGGTCAGGCTGCTAGATTTCAGAAGTGACCTGCAAAATAGGTACAGATTGAAATAGTATGTGAGTTGTGTGATATCCACAAATTATTTTGAAATTTTGAGCCTATATTCAATAGCAGCCTCCTCCTATAAAGCTGTGTACAATGACTCTTTTTAGTTTCTTTATATGCTTTCTCTTCAAAGAAGATTTTTCCCTTCATTCTTCTCTGATATTCAAAAAAAATTTTAAGCTAGAAAGAGGAAGAAAAAAATGAAGGAAAAGTTAGTCTTACAAGTTCTCTGTGATCTGTCCTTCAAAAGATTATCTTTTCATCTGTGTGGCTACACCCTTTACCAATATCAACTATAACCCTTCCGTGGTGTTCTGGAAGTTCTGGATGCAAGCTGGGTGACTTAAGTTCAAATCTGGCCTTAGATATTTATTACTTGTTGGACTTTTAGTTAATCACTTAACTTCCCCGAACTTCAGTTTCTTCATGGGAAAATCATAGCATTTATTTCACGGGATCATTGTGATTATCAAATGATGTTAATACCTGCAGTGCATGTTGTAAGCACAAAAGTGGTCTAGAAAAGTCAGCTATTATTATCATGATGGCTTGGGTAGAGAGCTGAAGGAGTTACTTTGGCCAGAATAACTCATCACCTGGTGGCCAATCTCCTAGACAAATAACGCATCATTATGGTCTTGTAATCTACTAATAAATCTTTGGAGAATGAAAGTCACTGCTACTTCATAATAAACCACAACAATAGACCTTCAGGGGACTCTGATCTGTTAACATTCACAGATATAAGATTCTGTGGTAAAGTCAAGAGGAGAGGTATCAAGCTTGCTGCTGAGGATGCCGGATTTCAATTTGATACCACTGGTCAAGAGAATTGGAGCAATTCTGCAAATTCCATTGAAGTCAGCCATAGGTCTAGACAAAGCTATCATATACTTGGGGCAAGTTTTCATGTCACTTGTCCCACTACTTCCCTACCAACCTAATACTTTTCTCATATGTTGGTTAATATCTGATATTTGTAGACACCTAGAGTCAGAAATATTTTAGATGCCATTTAATGAAATTCTTCTTATAATGGAGGAAAACCTTCTGCAAGAATGGTTCTTGTGTGTGTGTGTGTGTGTGTGTGTGTGTGATGGACCCCTTTGGCAGTCTATTGAAATCTATGGACTATTTCTTATAATAATGTTTTTAAATGGATAAAAAAAAAAGCAGTGACTCGCTTTAGCTCTCCCCCAAACCCCTCCAAATACCTGTAAAAAATGTCTCTAAACAAATTCTAAAGCAGCAGAACCCACAAAAAGACAGAGCAAAACAAATTTCCAGCTCAAGACAACCTGGATGGTTTATCTGAAAGGTATATTGTGCAAGGCAGTGAGAGGAGCACAGTTCAGTGTGGGTGAGCAAGCCTCAGCAAACCTGAATCACAGGCAGTTGTGGCAGTTTCCAGACTTCTTAACCCATGAATGCCAAAGACAACTTAGAAGATGAATAGGAAAAGTCTGTGTCTGTGGTGAGAGAGAAGCATGGAGTCCCAGCCCCATTCCCAAGCTCAGCTGGGGGCTGCCTCCTGAGCTTCCAGCCCATAGACTGAGGGGGAATTGAGTGGCTGATCAGAGGTGGATTGCAGGGATCTTGTTGCTGGTCCTGAGGCAGAATTTTCTTGCTTTGTCCATGCTTGGATCTGGGTCACAGTTCTGGGTGGCAGTCCTGGGGCAAGGAGGAGTGCTGGCATGGTGAAGATTATAGTGGCTATGGAGATAGAATCCTCCTCACGGTTCCAAGACAGAAAAGAGTGCTTGTGGTCACTCACAAAGCAGAGCACAGGACAGGAAAGAAGTAAACACCTTGCCCTTGATCATAGCACCTTGGAAGAACTGAAAATTTTCAGGTCCCTACAAGTATCTCTGAAAACACCTGCACAAAACCCCTGAAGTTTGGGACAGTACATTCTCCACACTGGAAGCAGACTCCTACTTTAACGAAGAGTTTATGACTCAAGTAATTGGCTGGGATCATGAGCAAGCAGCGCAAAAAGAATCAGACCATAGAAACTTTCTTTGGTAACAAAGATCAAAATATACAACCAGAAGAAGACATGAAGCAAAAGCTCCTACATCCAAAGCCTCCAAGTAAAATATGAAGTGGTCCCAGGCCATGGAAGAGTTCAAAAAGGATTTTGAGAAGCAAGTAAGAGAAGTAGAGGAAAAACTGAGACTGATGCAAGAAATCATGAAAAACAAATCAACAGCTTGCTAAAGGAGACCCAAAAAAATACTGAAGAAAATAACACCTTAAAAAATAGCCTAACCCAAATGGCAAAAGAGGTCTAAAAAGCCAATGAGGAGAAGAATGCCCTAAATAGCAAATTCAGCCAAATGGAAAAGGAAGTCCAAAAGCTTACTGAAGAAAATACTTCCTTAAAAATTAGAATGGAACAATTGGAAGCTAGTGACTTTATGAGAAATCAAGACACTGTAAAACAAATTCAAAAGAATGAAAAAATAGAAAACAATGTGAAATATCTCATTGGAAAAACAACTGACTTGGAAAATGGATCCAGGAGAGATAATTTTTAAAATTATTGGACTATCTGAAAGCCATGATCAAAAAAAGAGCCTAGATATCATCTTTCAAGAAATTATCAAGGAAAACTGCCCTGATATTTTAGAACCAGAGGGCAAAATAGAAATTGAAAGAATCCACCGATCATGTCCTGAAAGAGATCCCTAAAGGAAAACTCCTAGGAATATTGTAGCCAAATTCCAGCGTTTCCAGGTCAAAGAGAAAATATTGCAAGCAGCCAGAAATAAACAATTCAAGTATTGTGGAAATGAAATCAAGATAACACAAAATTTAGCAGCTTCTACATTAAAGGACCACTGTGCTTGGAATATAATATTCCACAGGGCAAAGGAGATAGAATTACAACCAAGAACCACCTACCCAGCAAAACTGAGCATAATTCTTCAGGGGAAAAAATGGATATTCAGTGAAATAGAAGACTTTCAAGCACTCTTGATGAAAAGACCAGAGCTAAATAGAAAATTTGACTTTCAGACACAAGACTCAAGAGAAACCTGAAGAGGTAAACAGAAAGAGAAATCATAAGAGACTTATTAAGGTTGAACTGTTTACATTCTGCATGGAAAGATGATATTTGTAAACTCATGAGTCGTTTGTCAATATTAGAGTAGTTGGAGGGAAAAAAATTATTTATTCGTAGATAGATAGATAGAGAGATAGATAGGTAGGTAGAGGGCACAGGGTGAGTTGAAGATGAAGGGGTGATATCTGGAGAATAAAATCAATGGGTGAGAAAGGATTATACTGGGAGAAGGAGAAAGGGAGAGGTAGAATAAGGTAAATTATCTCACATAAAACAGACAAGAAAAGACTTTTACAGTGGAGGGGAAATGGGGGAAGGTGAGAGGAAATGAGTGAATCTTATTCTCATTGGATTTGGCTGAAGGAGAAAATAACATACACACTCAGTTGGGTATGGAAATCTCTCTTACCCTATGGAAAATAGGAGGGGAAAGGGGACAAGAGAGCAGGAGGATGATAGAGGGGAGGGTAGATTGGGGGAGGGGGTAGTCAGAAGCAAACACTTCTAAGGAGGGACAGGGCCAAAAGAGAGAATAGAATAAATGTGGGGCAGGATAGAATAAAGGGAAATATACTTAGTTTTTCACAACATGACTACTACGGAAGTATTTTACATGACTACAGATGTATAACCTGTATCGAGTTACTTGCCTTCTCAATAAGAGTGAGTGGGGAGGGAGGAAGGGAGAAAATTTGGAACGAAAAATTTTAAAAACAAAAGTTTAAAAAAAATTTTTTTCACATGCAACTGGGAAATCAGATATACAGGAAATAGGGTATAGAAACCTATCCTGCCCTGCAGGAAAATTGAAGGGGAAGGACATAAGAGAAAGGGCGAGAGAGATGGAAGAGAGGGCAGATTAGGAGAAAGGGATTCATAATTCAATATTCATCTTGGGGTTGGGGGAGGGACAAGATGGGGAGAAAATTTGGAACTCAAAATCTTGCAGAAGTGAATGTTAAAAACTAAAAATAAATTAATTAATTAACAAAACACATAGGCTTACAGAGAAAACCAAAATTTAATTAAAATAAAGATGTAACTTTTCCCACTCAAGTTGATGGGGTTCCTGAAATAAATGATTTATGGACCCAAATTAAAAACCCTTGGCCTACAATATCCACAACAGTTAGGTGACTGAATACATTCCTTGTTCAAGACAGCTCATTATATTGTTGGACAGCTGTAATTATTAGAATGATCTTATTTTTCTTCATTTGAATTGAAACATATCTCCCCATAACTTTCAGACAACTTGGTTGTATATAGGGTGCTAGACTCAGACTTAGGGAGACCTGAATTCAAATCCTACTCACCAACACTTACTAGTGACCTTGGTCAAGTCACTTAAATTCTCTCAATTTCAGTTTCCTCATCTGTGAAAGGGGGCAGTTAGATGGTGCAGTGGATAGAGCACTGGGCTTAGAAACAGGAAGATTCATCTTAATGAGTTCAAATCTGGCCTCAGACACTTATTAGCTGTGTGGTTCTAGGCAAGTCACTTAACCCTGTTTGCTTCAGTTTCCTCATCCATAAAATGAGCTAAAGAAGGAAATGGCAAAAGTATCTTTGCCAAGAAAACCCCCAAAAGAGTAGCAAAGAATTGGACATCACTGAAAAGACTCAACAACAAAAACATCTGTGAAAACAGAATCATAATGGCATCTACCCCTGCAGTTGTTGTGAGGATCAAAGGAGATAAATACACATGCACATGTATGTATGTATATACAAACATATGTATGTATGTATGCATTTACATATACATGTAAAATATATATGTGAGATATATATATATATATATATATATATATATATATAGTATTTTTTTCTTACTTGCAAATTAATGCTTAATGTTTATAAAGACAAAGGGACTGGGATGCCCAAGTTACTTTAAAAAAAATTTCTATAGAGTTCTAGAAGAAAATTAGGAGTCCTGATATAGCATCATGTACAAATAACTTACACATAAACTTTTCCTCCCCTGTAGGACAAAGACAGAGAAGATAGGGAGCACTTTTGAGATTGAGATCCCGAGTTTTGGGGGTTAGGATGGGACAGCTCCATTTAGTCCAAGGAAGGATACATTAGGAAACTAGGGTAAGGAAATGAATCACCCACAAAGCCTATGATCCAAGCATCTAGGTCTGAATCTGTGGGGAGAAAAGAGGTCAGAGTAAGAGCAAACAAGGTCTCAGACAACCTATAGAAGTTTTAAAGTAGGCAGAGACTAACCTGGAACTTAGTAATTTGTATACCATGGTGCACAAATAAAGCATGTGGCTGGCCAGCACATTCCAGTGGCTATATTGTTCTAGGAGGCCATAAATGACAAATACTATGAAAATCCATGTTATATGAACTAAATTTGCTCTTCTTGCCACAGTTATGAAAAACAAACCCACATAGTTTTTACAAGGAAACTGAAAATAGAAGGGTTTTGCTTACCATTGTTTAACTTATCTACAAATTCATAATCTACGTATGAACACATGGGAATATAGGAATGCCCATACTTTAATCTAAAATGTCTACTTCTGTAGCACATGGGCTGAGGCTACTATACTGAATTCCACGTGCATTGTGAAGTCTGGTCATTAGAGCAAGACTGGATGTATCTCCCTTCAGGGATCCAGCCTGAGGGGCTGAAAATTGTCTTTTCTAGGCCTAAAGCTTTCATGCCCCCCCCAGTATGCTTCCTGACATGATTGTAAGTTGATATCAGTTAGAGAACCTGGATTAATTAGCAGTTAGAAAATATTTACTAAGGTCTGATAAGAATATTTGGATTTCTTTTCAGATTTAGACTTAACCCAAATCAATCTAGCTCTCTCATTGATTGGCCAACAGTAGGTCCCAGCCCAAGCCTTACTTGGTCATTCTTTGGGTTCTGATGGTTTAGAGTGAATGTAAATAGCAATTGTTTCTTTTTTGACCAGAAAGGCTCTTTCCCTCCCAGATTGATTTTTCTTTTAACTAGGAAAAGAGGCCAATTCTTTGCCTCATTTCTTACTTAGCCTTAATCACTGAATGGGTATTGCCTCAGTCAAACTGAGATCTGGGAAAGACCTTAGATTAAAAAAGCCAAGGTCTCCCATTGCTTTCTGGGCCATCTCCAGTCATCCTGATCTATATCTGGCCACTGGACCCAGATGGCTCCAGGGGAAAAAAGAAACAGGTGACTTTGCACAGCCCTCCCTCACTTAGATCCAACTCACTTGCTTGTCAAGGCATCACCTCCCTAACGTGATGAGTGAAAGACAGAGAACATTAACAACAAGCGGGAGAAGGCCTGGGGCCAAGGATCTGCAATGTAGAAGCCCTCTAGGTCCTCAAGTGCAGCCCTTGAATCCAAATAAAAGGGCCACACGTGGGGACCTAGAGGGCCACATGTTGCGTTGAGGCCCCAGGCTCCCTAGGCTAAAGATCAAACTGAAGTGCTCCCTACCATCCATGCTCAAGCCATTCTTCTTCAGAGATTTTGATAAAATAACTGTATTCTGGCTCCTGTTCATACCAACCTTTCCTTTGTTAGATGATAGAATAGTTTGGGCTCTGAACTGATCTTTTTTTTTTATAGATAACCCAAGACTTGTCCATGTTTTCTCAGTCAATCCAATCTTCTGGTCAACCTATCCATGGCACTCTAATTCCTTCAAGGACTTTTATGTACTTAATCCAGCATCTCTGATTGATTGATTGATCTATTGAGACAGATGAGCACCTTGTTTAGGTATCACTCTAAATGGAGTGGAGTGATTTGCTTGATTTCTTCGATCAAGCCCACTGTGACATTGGCAGCAAAAAAATCCCAACTCAATGATTTTACTTCATCTGAATTACTTTTATTCCTCTGGCACATGCCACATATGGATTCCTCAGGATTGGCGTGAGTCCTTTTTCTTTAGTTAATCTCTAGTCATAAACTATGGATATCTGTTTCAATCCCACAACCATTTCTATTACCTTATCAAAAAGATCTTGGTTGTAGTGTTGCAGCCCAGCAAGTGCTGTTAGATTTACACCATGGAAAGCTTCAGCTACTACTATAGGCCGGAAGTTTGATAGGCAGCTCAGGGTGAACTCTATGGTGGCCTTCCAGTGCTTTTCTCTCCACTCTCTGAGTAAGCCTGGACCTATCCAGGAAAATTATACATATGTGGGTTCTCCATTACTTGTTCCTCCCCCATGGCCACTGCCTACTCAATGTGACAATCAAGTCTTAGGCACTTATGACCTTCTCCTGGATGTAATTTTTCCCATCATGCCTCACAGCGCAAATATTATCTCCCTTGTCCCAGATGCTACAATTCTGTTAGCGCATCCTATATCGTCTTTGTCAGTAGTATCCTCTTGTCGGTTGTTTCTGAGGAAGTGCTATCACCTTTCCTTGAGAACTAAGACAAGTGCAGGCTTGGAGCCTTCCTTTCAGATAAGGATTTGATCAAACTAATCTGGGTCCAGTTCCTATGACTAGCAAGCTTACCTGAGCCTGGCTTTCTATTCCTTTCCCACTATCCATGGGAAGACCCAGACTAGCAGGGTTACTAATGAAAGGAACCTGCCTTCCAAGAACATAGAGACAGGGTTACATGCTCCTGCCAGTAGACATAGTTGGCTTCAGAGCGAGACACTAAAAAGGGTACAACGGGCCATTTTGGGGAGGGATGATAAATACCGAAGGACATGAACTCCTTAGCTTGAACAGTTTTGTGGGCATTGTCTATCTGCATGTAAATCACACAAATTTCCTAGTCTGAAATAACTCTGTCTCAGCAAGACTGAAAATTTTAGCCAGCTAAGCTCACCTGTATCTGAGGCATCTCGGGAATGGGTTTCAGGCTAACTCTTCCAATGATTGTAATAGGTAAGAACCTATCCTGGATGCACCTTCACCATCTGTAAGGTGGAGCATTGTCTTGTTTGTCACAGGGACAATAGGATCCACTAATTGGCATTTGGTTCTTCATGTAGCTTTCCCTGAGTATTATTTCACCAAACTTATTCATTATGTTATCTTCCTCTCTGTACCCTACCCTGGAGCCTCAGGATGGTTCCTATTGTTAGTTCTAATGAGCCTTTTCTACAGACATCTACTGAGTGTGTGGTCAACTAAAATTCCCAGGTCTTTTCATATGAGCTAAAAAGAATCTCAAAGGTCATTTTGCCAGCTGAATCAACTAAGTGGAGTAGAGCACACAGCACTAGACTTGGACCCACGAAGATCTTGACTCACTTACTAGCTGCGAGTTACTGGTGAGGTCACTTTTTTTAGCCTTAGTTTTCTCATATCTAAATGGGGGTACTAATAACACTATCTACAGGGTTGTAATAAGGATGAATAAGGATCAAATGAGGATGTGTGTGTGTGTGTGTGTGTGTGTGTGTGTGTGTGTGTGTGTGTATGTGTATAGCTTTATAAATCTGAAAATGCTATATACATGTTAGCTATATGATCCAAGGTCCCAAAGACAGTAAGTCACAGAGATAGGATTTGAATTCAGGTATTCTGACTTCAAATTCAATCCTCATTCTACTGGACAGTAAATGTACAGACAGGCTCTGCTTTCTATGAGTTGTTTTTAAGCCAGAGCTCCCTGATTTTGTACTTATATAATGGATTTTTAAAAACCTAAATGTGAGACTTCATGTTTCTATTAAACTTGATATTAAGCTATATTAAACTTAAGGTTTCTGTTAAATTTTGTATCATTGGTTTCAGTACATCATTTCTCTATTGATGTATTTTAATCCTAAATCTGTTACATGATATATTAGATATTCCTTCCTTATACTTAAACTTAATCCCTAAATCTTTTTTCTGTTCTCTTCAGGAGATATAGAAAAAACAGATTACCTTCCTTTGAGTTAAGAACCTTTCATACAGTTGAAGGCCATCATTTAACTGTTCCCTCTCTGCCTTCTCTTTAAAATGATGAATAATCTTAATTCATTTGAAATTTCCCAATAAGTCTTCTTTTCTTACTATTAAATCATCATCTGCCTTCTGAAGAATTTTTTGTAAGCTGTTCAACATGTTCATATGTCAAGGATTCACAAGTTCTTTTGTGTGTTACTATCTCCAGTGATGCATATTGCACTCTAACAACAGTCTTAAGAAATGGTTTTTAAGAATTATTGGAACTATAAAACTTATCACCCCAGAACTAACCAAGTGATGGACCTCCCTAAATTTAGCTAGGCTGGACCACAGAAAACAGTTTTGTGAGTAGGGATAGTTTTATTCATTGTATTTGTATCATATTCCAAGCCTAGCACAATGCCTGGCATGCAGTAGGCACTTGATAAATACTTGTTAACTAATTGAACATTCCAGCTTCCAAGGACTTTTCAGAGCTTTTCTTCTGCTCTGTGAACCGAGTCATCTTCATGCCTCAATGACTCATTAAAAGAAAACTACAATTTTTGAAACAATTTTTTACTGTGCAACTCTGAGAAATCAGTTATTATATTAGCAAGGGTCTCAGATGTATTGGCTATGAATGAAGGATTGCTACATAATCTCCATGTTCTAAATGTCTGATTTTACATTTTATTACTATACTTCAATCTCTATTTTCTCCATTTCCTCCTCTATTTCTGATTTTTCTTCCTTCTTTGCCCCTCAACATAGACTCTCATTTATTCAATCAACCAGTAGGAAAGCTTAATATATGCCAGACACTCAAGTACTAGGAATACAAAGATACACACAAAAAAGAAAAAGAAATAACACCTGCTTCCAAGAATCTTACATTTTATAAGAGGAGAGAATGCATACACACACACACACACACACACACACACACACACACACATTCATATACATAATGTATATGCACACATATATGACAATAGCAACTATACATATACTCATATATATTCTTATATATATACATACATATTCTGTACATAAATAAGATTGTATATAGAGAATGAGGCAAAGAAGGGCCTCTTTTACCTAGTCAAAAAAAAATCAATCTGGGAAGAGAAGATGCTCAGTGTTTCTGGCCAAAAGAGAAACAATTGCCATTTACATTCATTCTGAGCCATCAGGGCCCAGACAATGACCATTTAGTGAGGCTTGGTCTGGGACCCATTGTTGGCCAATCAATGAGAGCCTTAATCACTTAATGGGTATTGCCTCAGTCAAACTGAGACCTGGGAAAGACCTTCCCTTAAAAAGATCAAGGTGTCCCACTGCAAAATGGGGCCATTTCCAGTCATCCTGATTTATATCTTACCCCTTGACCCAGACAGCTCTGGAGGACAGAGTAAGGCTAATGACTTTGCACAGCCCTGCCTTACTTAAATCCAATTCACTTGCAAGTTATGACATCACCTTGCTGATTCCATGGTCCTCTTCAAGAATGAAAGACAAACTACAATAATAACAACATAGAGTGAATACATGGGGCACCTAGGTGGTGCAGCAGACAGAGTGCCAGACCTAGAGGCAGAAGACTCATCTTCCTGAGTTCATATCTGGCCTCAGGCAGTTTTTGTGTGACCCTGGGCAAGTCTCTTAACCCTGTTTGCTTCAGTTGGCAAACTACTCCAGTATCTTCACTAAGGAAATACTAAATGGGGTCACAGAGCCAAAACATGACTGAAATGACTAAACAACAAAAAAGAATAAATACAAAATAAATGTTATAGAGTTAAATACAAGATAGTTTGGAAGGGAGTGATGGGGTGTGGGCCCAAGCCAAGATCTTCTGCTCTTTGCCCCAAAGGGAATCTGGCTCCCTTTTGTCTATGGGCCCCAGAAAACCCTTACTCAGGTCTCAAACAGTTCCTTATCAACTCTCCTTATCTCCCTTTGAAAGCCCTAGCCCCACCTTTTGATCTTATGCAGATGCCTTTCAAACTTCTACTTTCCAGTTCCCTTTATTATCTATTCCCATTGTCTATTCAATCTCTCAGACCTTCCAATCAGAATTCTCACCTAGACCCTTTCCCCAGCCCGCTTCCCTGGCCACCCAAAGTTACTTTAGTGTATATAAGATCCACCCTGGCCCCCATTCAAATGCTGAGACTCTCTCATGCCCAAAAGGCTGAGACTTTCTCATGCCCGCTGGCAACCATGGGCATTACTAATGTTCAGGCCTGTATGATTTATCTCTAATACACTTTTTATCTGGCTAGAAGAAGATTTGAGTTGAATTCATTCAGGCAGAGCCCGCATCGCAATCTTGGGGTTCCAGCACCCCTAAACTTCTAGACCTCATTAGAAGGACCCTAGTACTTGGAGATCAGGAAGGGCTTCATGTAGAAGTTGGTGTCTGATCTGACTCTTGAAGGAAATAAATGATTCTATGAGGCAGAGATGAGTAGGGAGTATATTTCTTGCATGGAGGATAGTGCGAATGCACAGAGATGGTAGATGGAGTGCCAAGTTTCAGGAAGAGAGAGAATGTCAGTTTAGTTGGACCACAGAGCACACAATTAGGAATCATGAATAATGAGGTTGGAAAGATAGGTTGGTGCCAGGAGAAAAAAAAAGCCAGGGGGAGGGAGAGGATGCAGCAGTCTTACTTTCCTTGGTGCTGATCAGAACACACCTAGTGTATTGTGTTCAGTTCTGAGCACTACATTTTAAAAAGTATATTAATGTAATTTAAGAATGGAGATATGTGTATGGGGGAAGGGAAGAGTAAGGGAAGACTTCACTTAGAATGTGGTACTTTGCTGAGCCCTGAAAAAAGATAACGATACTTCAGGAAAAGATGAGGAAGGAGTACATTCCAGGAATGAGGGAATGGCTTATACAAATTCTCAGAAGTAGGAGATGGAATGTTTGATTCAGGAAATAGCTAGGCATCACTTCTTGCTGACATGTAGAATACATGAAGAAGAGTAAGTGAAAAACAAGTCTGGAATGGTAGGTTGGAGTCACATGGTGAAGGGCCTTAAAGAAAGCCACTGAAGGTTTTTTGAGCAAGGAAGAAATGTGGTCAGAACTGAACCATTTTGATAGATGTGTGGAAGATGAATTGGAGTACAGGAAATCAAAGAGCAATGAGATTTATTAGAACTACTATGATACATATTCCAGGTGAGAGGGCATGAGAACCTGAGCTAGAGTAGTGGTCACGTGAGTAGACAGAGAAAGGAATAGATATGAGAGATGTTGTGGAGCTCTAATTGACAAGATTTAGCAACAGATTGGATGTGGAATGGTGGTAGAGTGATAAGGAAAGGGACTGGTCAAAGATGACTCCAAGATTATAAACCTAGATGCCTGGGAATACAGTAGTGCCCTTGAAAGAAGCAGGAAAGCTTGGATGAAGGATAAGCCTAAGGAAAAAGATGTTAAGTTCTGTTTTGTGCATGTTGAGACAGAGCTGCCAGTAAAACAAACATGTTCCTTTTTACTTCCCTATCACTCTTGCTGGTACCATCATTTTCCCAACCACTCAAACTCAATCTCATTCATCTTTTGTTACCCCTTACTCTCTCTCATTCTACAAATAATCAGTCATCAGTTTTAGGACTATTATATAGCTCTCTTCCCTCTCCTTTCTACCATTCTCATTGCCATTGTCCTAATTCAGGTACTTGCCACTTTTTACAAGGACTAACACAAAAGCCTCATAAAAGCTGTCTTTACTTCTCTTGTTGCAATAATCTTTCCAATGCACAGATCCTAACGTATCACTATACTGCTAAAAAATCATCAATAACTCCTCACTGCCCACTGAATAAAATCTAAATTCTTAATTCAGGTATTCAACAACTTCCAAAATGTGACTCCAACTTACTTTTTAAAAAATTTTTGGCCTCATCTCCCACTACTTCTCTACAGAGAATGAAAAAGATATTTGCTATATTTCAGACAAACTGGTTTTCGCCACAGGTCTCAAGATTAGCTGCCTCTCTCCCTTTATCATACTCCCCCCTGAAACTATAGCCTCTTTATCTCCCATGTTAAGATTCAGCTCAAATGCTCTCTCTTCCATGAAGCCTTCCTTGATCCCTTCAGTTAAAATAATCTTTCACTTCGTTAGTCTCATAGAATTTGTATTGCTTCTTACACATTTATCATAATGTACTTTATATACTCCATTATACTCAATGGTGTACATATTTTATTATCCTTGTGAGATTCTTGGCTCCTTGAGGGCAAGGTCCAAGGCAGTTAGGTGGCAAAGTGGAGAGAGTACTGGTCCTGGAGTCAGGAAGATCTGAATTCAAATCTGTCCTCCAGCACATACTGGCTGTGTGACCCTGGGGAAGCCATTTAACCACTGTCTGTCTCAGGTTTCTCAACTGCAAAATGAGGATCATAATAGTACCTACTTCCCAGAGCTGTTCTGAAGATCAAATGAGATATGTGTTAAGTAGTTAGCACAGTTCCTGGACTGTTGGTGCTTAATAACTACTTGTTCCCTTCTCTCCCTTCCCTTCCCTTATCTCAGTATTAGCTTCAACACTGAGCAAGAATCACTAAACAGGCTTGTTTTCATACCTCAAGAATCTATGATGTCACCTATGTGGAATACTTTCTCTACTGATACAGATTGCACCACTCTACACATTAATACGTGGTCTTTATGATTTGCTAAACAATTCATGGACTGGTAGGTAGCCAACCCTCTCAAAATGAGCCTTTTTCAAACTAACTAATCTAGCCCTCAGATGACAGACACATAATCCATCATCATGTCCATTTTAAGATGCTTATACAAAGCCTCAGTATTGTACTTATCATTCTCTTATGCACTTAGTATTCATTCTACTTGCCTGTGTTTGTATCTATCCCCATAACTAGACTGTAGATTCTATGATGGCAGGGACTGAATCTTATCCAAACTCTGTCAGTCTCCAGTCTCTGGCGTAGTGCTCTGTACCAAGGAGGCAGTGTGTAAATTATTATTGAATGAATGAATGAATGAATAAACATCAGTACCTCCCAGAGCTTATTATCCTCTGGCAAATCCTTCAAGAATGTAGGGATAGCATCGTACCAAAACAAAGTATTGAAGTAGGAATTTAATGGAATATATTGTACTTTTCAGCATCATGTAGTGGATAGATAGCCAGCTTCGGAGTCAAGAAGACCTGCGCTAAAGCCCCAGCTCTGACTTATACTACGTGACCTGGGGCAACTCTTCAAAAACAGAAGTTGTGTAGAAGTTTTTCACCTACATTGGTAGAGGGATTTTCCTTATCTCCTTATAATGAAAAAATTACAGGTATAGACCAAAAACATTGTGCTTATTAAATGTTTATTGAATGTGTAATTTATGCCACACTTGCCTCAATGGCACTCCAGATTTGAAGCACATTGTGAACCGAGGTTAAGTATTCATTCAAAACTCTATCTCCTGAGCCTCTGTGATATTTCTTTTACCAGCCAAAGAAGGGGACACATCAATTTAAAAGTATACTTAACTAAACAATCCTCCAAGATACATGACAGAGAGATTTCCCCCATGGATGCAAGCCTATACTGTCCTGTAACACAAGTGGGAAAGTAAAAAAAAAACACACACACACAGAGCATATGCATGATCTAGAAATACACTTGATAGTATACTGTGTCAGTATAATATGTAACAAGAACACATGTTCTTGGGTAATTCACAGCCATAATGGTCAATTTTCCCTAGTAATATCATCAGGCAAGTTAAGTTCTCAACAGAGGTGGGATCTTCTGATACTCTGTCCTTTCTACTGCTCACTGCTGCTATTGCTTTTCCACTGTTGCTACTGTTGTCTCCGCTTTCTACCATGTGCTCGTCTTCAACTACTATGCATCTTCAAAGGGAGAGATCTGCCAGCTGTTTAACTTGATACCCACGAGTCTTTAGTTCTTTGATCATTCAAGCACCTCCCCCTCCCAACCAGGCACTCAGCCAGTTAGCTTGAGAAATGCCTAGGCATTTTAAAATCTCTCTTTTGAAGTTAACTCTTCTTGTTGGGTTAGTACTCACTGATTCCAGTATCACATATGACTTAGGGCTGGAAAATTCTTTTCAATCCTTGTCATATCCCATGGCATCCTCTTAACAAAACTGCAAAAGAACAGCATGTCTCCATGATAGCCATATTACTTTTATATCCCATAATGCTCAGAGTTGCTTGCAAATAAACTTGGAACAAAACCTGAAGGATTAGGATGGGTCAGCGAAATTTGTCCTAATTTCTTTGTTCTATATTCCTACTATTTTTATGCATTCTTGCCAACAACAAAATCTCACAACTCATTGAAAATGAGTGAATGAAAACTTTCATTTTTTTCCCCCTATATTACTATATTGACTCGTGGTCAGCTTGTTATCTACTATGATGCATTGATCCTAATGACTTCAATTCTCTACTGTGCTTTGGCAATGGATGCTCAGCCTTGTTCTACATGTTTCTTCTGCCAAGGGATTTGGGTCAGGTATCAAGTCATCTTTCTTATCTGTTAGGTCTGACATAATGCTGCCTCCATCCTTTTATAAAGATATCCCTTGTGTGGCAGCATTATCATTTAATAAGGCAATTATATTCTGTTGGAGTAGAAAAAGCAATGTACCAATAGATTTTTTTTCCAGACATATGAAATAAATTTTTAAAATACCAACCATCTTCTTGATGACCAGTCTGGTTTTAATGTGTGCCACGTTAAACATCCTTTAAAAGCATCTGGAATTAGAGACTTGGTGGTATTACTCATTTTGTCAACTGATATCCATCATAATTTCTAAAAGAAGAAAGGAAGTAATACGGCCTCTATAATGCTGGAGAATGTGCAAGGGAGGTGAATGTCACAAGAATGAGAGGAATGGCCACATCACTGAAATTGTAGTTTTCTCAAACTCTCTAGTTTCATCTTCTGCATATAAAGAGAAACATCTGAGATAATTAGTTACTGCCTGATGAAAAGCATTTTGTCATACATTTGGTAATGAAGCCCTTTGTGTAAAATCATATCATACTATTGTACTGATGACCTTTACTGTTTATATGGGAATCCATGTTTGGGGGTAGGTGGGGTGATCAGAATCTATACCATCAAAACTGAGATTACCCCTGACTGGAGTTGGAATAGTTGAAGAATGATTGGTCTTCAAATATGTTTGTCTACACAAATGTTTATAGGGAGGACAAAAGATAGAGATGTTTGCACATGAGCTCTTTGAAAGCCAAACAGGCTGGCAACATTCCTTAATAGCCAAATGGGCTGGCCGGAGGGGAAGGAAGAAGGAGAAGAAAACTGAAGGTAAGAGGTAATGATTGCCAAAAATTCCAAGTTCTTTTGTTTGTTTGTTTTTTAGAATTGGATTAAAGAGACATGAAGAGGAATTGAACAAAGGACTAAAGAGGGGCTGCCTTATATCTTCTCTGGACTATGAGCCACAAGTCCAATTCAGGAAAATTCCTTGGCCAAAATCCAGGTTAGCCACCATGTCAGGGTTCTTGTAGCATTGAGGAGAGTAATTTGGAACTTGAACAAAAGAAGAATCTGGGACTCGGACAAAAAAAAATCTTACTGCCTTTAAACAGGTGGTCCTCTGTGTATGGAATATATTCTCTGTCATTTCTCCCTCACAGAATCTCTCGCTTTCTTTAAAGCATAATTCACAGACCACTTTCTTTGTGAGGTCTCTTTTGAACCCCCTCAGTTGTTAGCTTACTATTACTTAGTATGTACTTATGAAATTGATTTATCCATGCACATGTTGTGTCTCCCTGCTGCCAACCTCAGTAAATATAAACTCCTCAAAGGGAAGGATTACTTCACTTTTTTCCTGTTAGCTGATACGCACTAGGCATTGTGCTAAGAACAGGGGACAAACACAAAAGAAAAGTGAAAACAGCCCCTATCCACAAGCAACTCACATTCTAATAGGGGAGGTAAAATGGAAACATTCTCAGCAGCCAACATAATTCCTTGTACATGATAGGAGCTAGACAAGTGTCTGCTAGATGGAATTGTTGAAGAATTTAAAGAAGACTCGGGTCTCGAAATAAAAGTGGAATGGGAGAAAGTATCAATACCTGAAGGACAACAGATAGACATGAGAGAATCCAATTGACTAAAGAACTGAATTTAATGAGGAATAAATAAATTTCTCTTACTCTCCTCTACCCTTTTGCCCCATGGAAAAAGTACAAAGCCTTAGGTTTCAGAGCAAATTTATTCCACTTTTCCAATGTGTGTCAAGTTTCCACAGCAGCCTTCAGTGATTATTTCATGTTGACTGTCTTGATTCTTTTGTTGATTTTCCCCATTCATTCATTATCATGTGATGCTGTAAGCATTGCCCATACATCCTGGGATGTTTTGACCCTAATCTCATCAACATGCATTCATTCATTCATTCATAAGGAAGTTTATTCATTACCTTTCCATCTGATACAATCTTGACTCATATTTTCTACCTTCTCATGCCATATCATCTCATAAGTCTTCTCTTTGTAAGCATTCTAAAATTTCCTAAGGGGGGAAAAACTTTTATGGTCATAATTTCATCAAAAGAAGATTTTCAAAAATCATATTTTGGAAGCGCCTCACCATAACAACCAGATGGCAATCACAATAACTGCGAGTCCCATTCATTTCTGACTCAGCTACTCTGGACTTAATTACCATGTCTGAGCTGAACACTGCTAAACATTTGCTGAAAAGCATGAGCCTGGCTTTTTGGAACCACAGCCCAGGATACCTTCAAAGCAGTCTCTCTTCATCAAAAGAGAAATAAATTTATTTGATAGTGTATCTAAAATAAAAATCAGCTTTTCATGTTATGAGTAATAATCAACAGGGACAAAATGATCTCTCTGTTGCCTAAGGATTTGATTTGAATCTGAGGTCACCTAGAAATCCTTAAAATTAAGCATCATATAGTTGACCAAGGTCATCCCATTCCTAAACTTACTTATTTAACAGTGATATGGGAAATACCAAAGTCATTTGCAAAACAGACCGCATCAAATCATTGCGATAGCTGATGTTTGAATATGGCCAACAGGGATCAAAGTATTGCTGAGTGATTCTCTAGTTAAACTCTTCTTATGAAAAGCCAATGAAATCTTGACATCAGTCAAAAACCAGTCCTGCACCCGCCCCTGGAAAGATTACTACGTGATCAACATTGAATTTAAAAACGAAAAACAAAAAGAATAATACTTATGCCAACCTCATTGAAAACAAAGAGAGCAATCCTCCCAAAGCTATGTTCCAAAGGTGACCTTTATACCAACCCTTATCACAGTTAAGAAGGTTTGTCCTGTTATTCTCAATATACATTATCCAGGCAGGAATTGGTGCCTTTGTTTAAGACTGCTTAAGATTCAGCTCACTCCTCCTCTATCTCCAGTCCTGATTTGCCTTTGACATATTGCTTGTATCCCTGAGCCTGGTGAGGGCTGGGACACCCATGGTGCTTTGTCAGTCATATACAAGCTTTTGAAAGATCAAGTGATTTATTTTCCCCTCATTGGGAGGTGTTTTGTCAAACCCCAAGAAAGAATGGAATGAGGGCTCTTCAAAATATATGTGGTTCCAAAATATATTATTCCAAACTTTAAAAAAAAATAACCCAAGTGCCACCAGAGTCTAATGTTTCTGAGTTAAGCAATATCAATCAGCCCTAAATTCAAGAAAATGCAAACCAATTGATGGCATAACCTTGAAATGAAACCAGAATGTTAAGTACCAATAAAAAACTTCAAGTGCTTTGCCCTTCAACTGAATATTCTTGCTCATTTCTCAGAGACTAGAACAAAGCAATAAGGTTACTCTAAAATAAAACCAATCTGAGGTACACATCACTTGTAAAGAGTCAGTTTTCCTGACCCAGCACACATTTTGCATGACTCCCCAACAGAAGAGGGAGGAATTTCACTTTGTTACACTAAATCACTATAGTTTGCTCACATTTTTTTTAATTTTTGAGCAAGTTTCCCATCCTGTTTCCCTATCCTAACCTAACCCTACCACATTCCAAGGCTATGCAACCCCAGCTTGACATCACCATGGTAACTGATTCATTTCCACTTCCTCAGATGATCTCCCTTGTAACCAGGGGGACCAATAATGTGTGACATGGCTGGTCAGGCTAGAAATACTCAATGATCATAGAAAAAGAACAAAATTAAATAATCCAAATAAAGCTCAAAGTCATACCCCTAGTCTCTTCATCCACTCACTCTAACTTATTTAGCTAACTGATCATTGATCCTCCACCTAAATATTTCAACACAAATTTAATCTCATCAATATAGTTATTCTAATCAGTGGTGCAAATTGCGACCCATACATATAACTTCTCATCCTGGGTGATTCTTCTCTGTGCCTTTTCACAAATCTCCCATACAACACCCACCCAACCATGCCGTATCTCCTTCCTTCAGAGTTCCCTCACTCTCCCTACTGGACTGGCCCACCTCCCTTTCTGGCTATCCATATCCTTTTTATGTCACTTTTCACATGCCAGATCTCACCCAGGTTAACTGCACAACTCCAGCCACCAAAGAGCAAATTCCATCATCAAAAGCACCAGTCCAATGACTCCTTTTTTTCTCTTTCACACTTCATTAGCAATGTATGTAGCATGTTAAACTTCTCTTTAATTCTTAAATTAAGTTCAAGTTTTTCTTAGAATAAATTTAACCAAATAGATAATCCTTGCTTTCTCTAAGGAATCATTTCAAATAGGTAAACATTCGTTATTTTACACATAGTAGGAATGATAAAAGCTATAATGTGTGGTATAGCAAACATGTAGGAGTCACTCCAATAAAGCAGATCGTTGCCTCTCCCACTGCCTTATAGGATAACTCCTTATCTTTGGTTTGGTTTTATTTTGGTTCCCTGGATAGGTTGACTTGGTGGGGAAAGACAATTTATGCCTCTAGGAGTTTAGAGAAAACCAATCAATCAAAAAACATTTATCAGGTGCCTACTATGTACAAGGCACAGTCTGCCCCAAGTAGAATAAACTTCATTGTCTTTTCCCATTTATCAGTCTTTCCTCAAAACTAATTTAGAAAGGCACTGAGAGAAGGGAATGGGAGAGGAAGAAAGGACATTCCCTCTTGAAGCTTCAAATAAGAAGAGCATCTTGGCATGGTGGATAGAGAGCCAGACAGGAAGACCTGGTTTCAAGTCCTCACTCTGATTCAGACAAGCTGTTTGACCTGGGATGAGTCACTTAAATTGTAAGTGATTTAGAAACTCTGTAAGAGGGGCAGCTAGGTGGCACAGTGGATAGAGCACTGACCTTGAAGTCAGGAGGATTTGCTGAGTTCAAAATCTGCCTTAGACAGCTGCATATCTCTGGGCAAGTCACTTAACTGAGACTGCCAATAAAAAAAAAGAAAGAAAGAAAGAAAGAAAGAAAGAAAGAAAGAAAGAAAGAAAGAAAGAAAGAAAGAAAGAAGAAAGAAAGAAAGAAAGAGAAAGAAAGAAAGAAAGAAAGAAAGAAAGAAGAAAGAAAGAAGAAGGAGGAAGGAAGGAAGGAAGGAAGGAAGGAAGGAAGGAAAGGAAGGAAAGAAAGAAAGAAAGAAAGAAAGAAAGAAAGAAAGAAAGAAGAAAGAAAGAAAGAAAGAAAGAAAGAAAGAAAGAAAGAAAGAAAGAAAGAAAGAAGAAAGAAAGAAGAAAAAGAAAGAAGAAAAAAAAAAAAAAAAAAAAGAGAAAGAAGGAAAGAAGGAAAGAAAGAAAGAAAGAAAAATTCCATAAGACCATAAACTACAGAGAAGGTACTGAATTGAGAAAGGGAATTTTCTCACGAGTGCATCTGCTACAATTGTATTCATAGGATACTTTATTTTGTTTATTTGTATTTTATCTATTCATTTATAATCTTATTCATATAGCGCTTTAAAGTTTGCAAAGCATTTCACACATGTGAAATTTGATTTCAATCTCATTTGATGAGACATATTACCCTCATCTGATCCTCCCAACAACCATGTGAGGTAGATACTGTTATGATCCCCCTTTTTGCCGATTAGGAAACTGATTCTGGGGAAAATGATGGGACTTGCCTAGGGTCACTGCCTTTTACATGAATAATTAAAGAGGTAGAAGGGACCATATAGATTGTTTAATGCAATTCTCTCATTTTTAACTGAAGCAGTGAGTACAGAAAGGTTTAGAAACTTTTCCATGGTCAATGGTAAAGTGGGCACTTGAACTCAGATTTTCAATATTCAAGTCCAAGTCTATTTCCCTCTCATAGTAGGGAGTCCTATTTTCTGAGAGTAAGAGATAAATGCTGTTTCCCGCTTGTCACTCCAATCGAAGTCTGTGAGTATGGGTGTTGCGTATATGCTGTGTATTTGCAAAACAATGGCAATATTTATGGCCAAGAAGCACGTCCAAATAATGGGATCTATTCTCTGCTACACAGCACTAAATAGTAATCTATTAGCCCCAAATAGCTGCTTTGGCTCCCTAAGCAAGTGACTTACTTCTAACCCACAAAAAATAAAATATAACTAGCTATTTGGTCATCCCCACCAAACCATTTGAATTCGTGTCTAGGTTGATTTAAATCAGAGCAGACCTGAAATATCAGGTCCTATTGCCAATGACCCAAAGTGATAAAGAAGGGGTAAGAAAGAGAAAGGGAAGAAGGTGCAGAAAGGAAAATGTAATGGGGGCAAAGACAATGGTCCTTTGATTGTTTCTAGTCCTACGCAATGTTGCCTCGTTTTTTTTTTAAATCTATGAGCAGGCAAACCATATGAACTAAACTATTGAATGCTGAAGAGACATGGATAAAAGTTAGTGCTGTAATAAGATGAAACTAACATCAAAACTGACCTAATCCAATATTTAGACACACACAGATATGTATATCTGATATGTATATCTATGTGTACATATATATGTATAATTATTCTTTTTCTACATGGTAATTACGGCATAAATATAAACTGCTGACATCAATGACATTGTTTCTTTTGCACAGCTGAAATTATCATTTCTAGAATCAGCTGAGTGAAGAAGACAAGAGAATTAGGCCAAAAGGAAGTTGCCTTTATGCCTTTGGAACAGCTCAGGACTCATAAGCCAGGTCACCTCAAGCAGCTGGGTTTCTTCCTTCTTCTGTGCAGTCACAATGCCAAAATTTTCCTTTCCTTTCCCCAGGTTTGCTTACTGCCCTAAATTAACAGAACGACTACAGTGATTTAATAGAAGGTCCCTGTCCCTCAGTTGTATCTCTCCCACTACCTGAAACATATTTCCTGCTGCTTAGGAAGAGGTAAAGCAAGTAATACCAATAGCAACCATAAAAAGACCAAATGGAGAATGAACCAACAAATGGTCAACTCTCTGGCCTTCTCCAATGTTTGTTTCCCAACATAATATATACTTCCCAGTCTAAGTCTACGACCTAGCAGCCATTTTTTCCTATTTGTCTCAGTACAATAAATTTCAGGACTCCGCAGACACCAGATAGCCAGTAAGGTATTTCCATTAAAACACGCCCTCCTCCAAGTTCACCTCCTGTACCTCTGATAGGAATTGCCTTTAGCCTTAGTCATTCCAACTCTCCTACTCTATACACTCCAGTGACTCCTTTGTATACAAAGGATCAAATATAAAAACCTCTGTTTGGTGTTCAAAGCCATTCATGACCTAGCCCCCTACCTCCTCACCCCCAGGTTTCCAGGATTCTTACACCTTACTTCTTTCCATGTACTCTTGCGATCCAGTGACCATAGTATTCTTACTGTTCCTCAAATAAGACACTCCACCTTTCCCTCCAGGCATTCCATGCTTGGAATGTTCTTTCTCCTCATTTCAACCTAACAGCTTCCACAGCTTCCTTCAAGTTCCAACTAAAATCCCATCTTTTATAAGAAACCTTTCCTAACTGCTCTTAATTCCAGTGCTTTCCCACTTTTAATTATTTCCTATTTTTCCTGTATATAGCTTGTGTGTACATATTTGTTTCCTTGTTGTCTCTCCAATTAGATTGTAAGGTCCTTGAGGCTAGGATCTGTCTTTTGCCCCCTTTTGTACACACAACACTTGATACAGTGCCTGGCATATAGTAGGCACTTAATAAATATTTATTGATTGCCTAACTAGTTTAGGGCCCTTTAGAAACTAGATTGATTGTTACAGGCCCTAGCAAATATCTGCTGGCCAATATAAGATCCATGGAACCTCACCTGATTCTTCCAACTTGGCAACTTGTAGAGACTTTGAGCTGCTTGATTCCAAAATTCATACCTATTAGATCCTTGAATCATGGATTTGGGAGCTAGAAGACACCTCAGAAGTCAACTAGTCTAACTGACTTCACTTTACTAATGAGAAAACTGAAACACAAGGAGGCTAATTTTCTCAATGTCACACTGGTAGTGTCAAATGAACCCATATCCTCTGACTCCAGAGCCAGGGCCCTTTCCATTGTGCCACAATGTTTCAACATTGAGGTAAACTAAGGCAAATAAAAGTTAAATGACTTGCCTAGGGTTACAGAGCTAGTAAGCATCTGAGGCCAGATCTGAACTTAGGACTTCCTGACTTCAGCTCCAGTGCTCTCTATCCAATATGCTATCTAACTGCTGTTACTGCTTTAACTAAGTAGTTATATAATAACCCTTATATCTAATTACTACATATTTGTATGTATTCACTTTTTGCCTATGATGCATATAAACATACACATCTATATGTATTTGTCTCCCCCATTAGACCATAAGCTCCTTTGAGTAGAGGTTGTTTCATCCTTTGTACTTGTATCCCTAAAATACTGTTAGATTGATTGATGATGTTTACATTCTACAAGGACATATAATCTTATGTAGATATTACAATATAATAAAGAGGACAGTACTAGGTGAATCAGATTTCATGGTAAGATCTGGGCTTAAGAAAAATTATTTTGGCAGTAGTGTGTAAGATAGAGTTGAGTGGGAAGAGACTTGAGGGAGGGGGACTGATTAAGAGATTGATTTAATAGTCCAGGAGAGAAGTAAGGAGAGCCTGAATTAAAGTGGTAGCTATGTGAATAGAGAAAGGGCCAGATAGGAGTGATGTTAGGGAGGAAGAAATGTCAAGATTTGGCAAATGACTGGATGTATGGAGAAACAGAGATTGAGAAGTTGAGGATAATGCTGAAGTTAGGAACCTGGAAGAGTGGAAAGAAATAGGGAAATTTGGAAGAAGGGAATGTTTGGAGAAAAAGTCATGAGTTCAGGTGTGAACATGTTATGAGCCCAGTGACCATGTCTTAAGTAAACTTTGTATCCCCTCGGTGCCCAGCACAATGTTTTGGACAAAGAGATTGTTTAATAAATGATTGTGAGATAGATTGTGAGATTGAATACCCAGAATTCAGAATACTAAAAGAATACACTAAAATACTAGTAGTTTTGAAGAACCTTATTAAGTGTTTGATCCAAATCAAATCCAAATTGTAAGGTAAACCATACAACATCATACCAACATGGACCACTTGTACAATCACTATCCTAAAGACAAAAGAAAAGAAAATGGTAGCTGCAGAGAACATTAATTCTGATGATTTAGTGGGGCAGAACTGAAAGTAATTGACATACAATAGGCGTCGGGGCTAAACCAATACTCAGGGTCACAGCTTCAGAGCAGATCAGAAAATCTATGGCAAACAGCACTCAAAAGTCCACAGAAACCAGGTCACTACTGTGTAAACACTTTGCACTGCTTTGTAAACAGGCAGAAACATCACGTCAGTTTGGTGTAAACAGACTAATAACATGCAGAAGCCAGTAACCTTCTCTGCAGAAGCTTTGTGGACATTGAACAGAGCCACATGGATCACCATCACTGAATTATATCTGAGCATCTTCATCTGAGTGGATAGGTCACTTTTCTTGATACGTGGTTGAATAGAAGCTAACACCACCATTTCAGAAGACAAGACAACTGACTTTTCAGCTTTTAAAAACCTTAAAGACCTGGCTTGGACTCCTAGCCTAACTGGCCTGAGCCTGTGCTATGATCCCTCAGGGCTGTCCTTCCTGCTTCTCAATTTCACAGTTATTACATACCTATAATTCAGGAATTGTGGTTTGGACACAACTGAAACCAGTAGATTAGACCAGAGTACCTGGGCAGACCCGGGTTTCTGGGACAGACAAAGGAGAAAATGCATGCATGACAATAATTATAACATATTTGTGGTTACAAAGTGTTTTACCTATTTTGACTCATTTGAACCTTATAACAAGCTGGTGAGGAGTGATCCCCTTTTATGAATGGAGGAAAGGTTGTGACTTGCCTAAGGCATCCCTCAGCTAATAAGTGATTCAATAGGAACGTGAACCACAATATTTTGACTCACAGTGTAGCAACAAGTAGCTGTTCTTTTCTCTGACCTCTTTGGTGTCTTACAGAAGTTGAAACAGAAGATGTGATTGGGGAAGCTGGGCATACACAAAGTAGCTGTATATCTCAGCACCTCATACAATTCTCTACAATGAGAGATTATAATTGAGTTGCTAGTCTGCATCAGGGAAAGGTGTTTCCATAATTAATATGGATGAAAATAATATATATATGTACATGTATACATATATATAATAGATGTATGTATATGTTATATATGCACATATACATACGTGTATATATTTTGCCATGCAGGATAAGGCAAACACAAAGGAGAGACCCCCAAAACTATTGGTTTGTTTCTTTTTACAAGTGCTTATTATTTTTCTCAATGGATCTCCAAGTTAATTTTTTTTTTATCCTCACAAGAAACATGCATAGTGGGCCATGTCCAAAAATTGCATATCTCAGTCTTGATTTTAAGTAAATTACTTCTCTGGCAGGAGGTAAGTGGTTCCCTAAAGCCATTTCTTAGGAGGCTGCCATGGGGCTTTGGAGCCAGAGCTTTGGAAAAGCTCAACTAGAGTACAGCCATTGTGGATGGTGGGTGAAGGGGGCTGTTAGGTAGCTTCCTATTTAACTAGTTATTCTTGTTTACTAGATCCTAAGCTCAGTTATTTCTCTAACACTGCAAATCTTACAAACTTCTTCTAAATTTCAGTGTCCTAACAACTCCATCCTAGTTAAAGCATAAATAAGAATTGGACTTATGGTTTCATTTTAAAGGAAAATCTCAGAGTGGAAACTCCTTTTACCAAGACAGGTCATCACCTCCTTTGCAATTTAACAGTTTTACATAATTGTCTACAGCACTGAGAGATTAAGTGACTTGTCCAGGATCACACTGCCAGTATGTGACAGAATCTTCCTGGCTCCCAGGTCAGCTGTTTTATTTCTCTATAGCTCTGAATAATCCAGATAAAGGTTGAGAAAAACCGTAGTAATTGCTGGTCTTCCCTAATCTTCCCTCTTTTATCCACGCTTACAAATATACCAAATTCGCTTATCTTCAATATTTCCATGCCCTATAGATGCTAATTCTTTTAGTGCTTATGATTGTTTTGAGCATTTTGACCCTTATATATTTCCCTAGAATCACTAATTCCACATATATACATACACACATCTACCACATGTATACCTAGATATACAGATAAATACATGTGTGTATATATGACTTACCTCCTAATTCCATTATGTATGTACATTTATCTACACATATATAAAATAGGTATGTATATATATGTACATCTATATATGTGAATAGATATATATGGAATTAAAAAATAAAACATGAATATATTTACATACTTATGTAAACACACTTATAACACACATACACATTATCTCCTAATTCCATATATATGTGTCTGTGTATATATATATAACGTGTGAGTACATATGTATATGCATATGCACACATACATGTGTATACATAACATATAACTCTATATACATATTACTACACACAAACATGCCTTATCTCTTAATTAGATTATAAGCTCCTTCAAGATAGGGTTCTTGATGTTTTTTTTAAACAACTCATAATGTTACATGGGTCATAGAAGTAACCCTCCATTCTTAAAGGTTATGGCAATGGAGGAAAATCTCAGGAGGGTTCTCCCAAGATGATAGATTTCAAGTATGGGTTGTATGTGTCTTGTCCAAAGACAAGCATAACTAAGTTTTGAGAGGCTCATTACCAGACAGGCAATAGTGGAGGGATGAATGTTTCAGATGCAGCAATTCTCAAAGGCTGTATGTTGAAGGTATAAAGGAGTCTTGATATGAATCAGTGGAATAAGTCCTTGTGCCCATGAAACTACACATCCTTGAAATAACTCACATTTATACAGTACATTAAGTTTTACAAAGTATTTGCCTGATATCAGTCCCATAATGTAGGTAATAGAGGTGCTACTGTCCCCATTTTACAGAGAAGAAAATTAAGACTCAGAGATCTCAAATGACTTGCTCCAAGTTGTATGGAATGAATTAGAGCCTGAAACTGAAGCCAAGCATCCAGGGACTATATCCAATATTCTTTGCCCAATATTACCTTTCACTATTCTTTCTCTTATTCTTAGTTGCCAGTATACCACCTTGGTAAAAAAAAAATCAGTCTTTGCTGAATGAATTACCCAACAAATAGCACCTAAGCGTATGTGGGGGAAGATGGGGTGGAAGTTAGAAATCCAGCCTCAAAGCCATGAAGACCTGAGTCCAAGCATACTAGGTGTATAACTCTCGACAAGCCATTTAAGTACTCAGTGCTCTAGACAGCTCTCCAACACTCTTTTATTATTACTATTATTATTAATTTATTTATTTTTAGTTTTCAACGTTTACTTCCACAAGATTTTGAGTTCCAAATTTTCACCCCATCTTGCCCCTCCTCCCACCCCAAGATGGCATGCATTCTGAATATCTCTTCTCCTAGTCTGTCCTCCCTGCTATCTCTCCCCCCTTCTCTTATCCCCTTCCCCTTCTACTTTCCTGTAGGGCAGGATTTCTTATTTTCCCATTGCATGTGAAAACATTTTTTTAAAACATATGTTTTTAAAAGTTTCAGTTCCAAATTTTCTCCCTTCCTCCCTCCCCACCTACACTCATTGAAAAGGCAAGCAACTCAATATAGGTTATACATGTGCAGTTATGCAAAACTCTTTCATAGCAGTCATGTTGTGAAAAAATAACTCTATTTCCCTTAATCCTATCCTGCCCCCCATTTATTCTACTCTTTCTTTTGACCCTGTTCCTCCTCAGAAGTGTTTGCTTCTGATTAACCTCTTTCCCAATCTGCCCTCCTCTCTATCATTCCCCTGCTCTCTTGTCCCCTTCTATTCCTATTTTCCTGTAGGATAAGACATAATTCCATACCCAATTGAGTGTGTATGTTATTCCCTCCTTAAGCCAAATCCTATGAGAATAAGATTCACTTATTCCCTCTCACCTTCCCCTATTTCTCCTACCCTATAAGAGCCTTTTCTCTTCTGTTTTTTTTTTGTGAGATAAATTACCCCGTTCTACTTCTCCCTTTCTCCTTCTCCCAGTTTAATCCTCTTTAACCCCTTAATTTTATTCTCCAGATATGACCACTTACTCTTCAACTCACCCTGTGCCTTCTATCTATCTATCTATCTATCTATCTATCTATCTATCTATCTATCTATCTATCTATATCTATATCATACATATAATTTTTTTCCTCCAACTACCCTAATACTGACAAAGGTCTCATGAGTTATAAATATCATCTTTCCATGCAGGAATGTAAACAGTTCAACCTTAATAAGTCTCTTATGATTTCTCTTTCCTGTTTACCTCTTCATGTTCCACTTGAGTCTTGTATTTGAAAGTCAAATTTTCTATTCAGCTCTGGTCTTTTCATCAAGAATGCTTGAAAGTCCTCTATTTCACTGAATGACCATTTTTTCCCCTGAAGGATTATACTCAGTTTTGCTGGGTAGGTGATTCTTGGTTGTAATCCTATCTCCTTTGCCCTCCAGAATATTATATTCCATGCCCTGCAGTCCTTTAATGTAGAAGCTGCTAAATCTTGTGTTATCCTGATTGTGTTTCCACCATACTTGAATTGTTTCTTTCTGGCTGCTTGTAATATTTTCTCCTTGAACTGGGAACTCTGGAATTTGGCTACAATATTCCTAGGAGTTTTCCTTTGGGGATCTCTTTCAGGAGGAGATCGGTGGATTCTTTCAATTTCTATTTTTGCCCTCTGGTTCTAAAATATCAGGGCAGTTTTCCTTGATAATTTCTTGAAAGATGATGTCTAGGCTCTTTTTTTGATCATGGCTTTTTAAAATTCTCTTTCCTGGATCTATTTTCCAGGTCAGTTGTTTTTCCAATGAGATATTTCACATTGTCTTCTAATTTTTCATTCTTTTGGATTTGTTTTACAGTGTCTTGATTTCTCATAAAGTCACTGTCTTCCAATTGCTCTATTCTAATTTTTAAGGAAGTATTTTCTCCAGTAAGCTTTTGGACTTCCTTTTCCATTTGGCCAATTTTTCTTTTTAGGGCATTCTTCTCCTCATTGGTTTTTTGGACCTCTTTTGCCATTTGGGCTAGGCTATTTTTTAAGGTGTTATTTTCTTCAGTATTTTTTTGGGTCTCCTTTAGCAAGCTTCCTGACTTGTTTTTCATGATTGTCTTGCATCACTCTCATTTGTCTTCCCACTTTTCCTCTACTTCTCTTACTTGCTTCTTAAAATCCCTTTTGAGGTCTTTCAAGGCCTGGGACTGATTCATATTTTTCTTGGAGGCTTTGGATGTAGGAGCTTTGACTTTGTTGTCTTCTTCTGGTTGTATGTTTTGATCTTCTTTGTCACCAAAGTAACATAATACAGTCTGACTCTTTTTGTGCTGCTTGCTCATGATCCCGGCCAATTATTTGAGTTTTAATCTCTTTGTTAAGGTAAGAGTCTGCTTCCAATGTGGAGAATGTAGTGTCCCAAGCTTCAGGAGTTTGTACAGCTGTTTTCAGAGATACTTGTAGGGACCTGTAAATTTTCAGTTCTTCCAAGGTGGTATGATAAGGGGCGAGGTGTTTACTCCTTTCCTGGCCTGTGCTCTGGTCTATTGGTGACCACAAGCACTCCTTTCTGTCCTAGAACTGTGAGGAAGGTTTTTTCTCCACAGCCACTACAATCTCCACCACGCCAGTGCTCCTCCTTGCCCCCCGGACCACCCCTCAGAAATGTGACCCAGATCCAAGCACAGGCAAAGCAAGAGATTCCTGCCTCAGCACTGGCAAAGAGATCCCTGCAATCCCCCTCTGATCAGCCACTTGATTCCCCCTCAGTCTGTGGGTCAGAAGCTCAAGAAGCAGTCACCACCCCATGCTGTGCTCAGGATCTGGGGGGCTGAAACCTAGCTTCTCTCAGCATCGCAGAAACAGACTTTTCCCACTGACCTTCTAAGTTGTCTTTGGTGTTCATGGGTTGAGAAGTCTGGAAACTGCCACAGCTGCCTATAATTCAGTCCTCTGAGGTCTGCTCCAGGTTTGCTGCATCCAGCGCGCCCATGCTGAACTGTGCTTTTCTACCAGACCATCTCGATATAACTTTCTGATCAACCATCCAGGTTATCTTGGGCTGGAAATTTGTTTCACTCTGTCTTTTTGTGAGTTCTGCTGCTTTAGAATTTATTTAGAGCCATTTTTTATAGGTATTTGGAGGGGTTTAGGGGAAAGCTCACTCTGCCATCTTGGCTCTGCCAAGCTCCAACCTTCTTAAGTAGCAGAGGTTGCTTCTGACCATTGAACCTTCTACTAAAACATAAAGAGGTTGCAAACTGCATCATTAGGAATACTCAGGGAGGAAAATCTTGAATTCTTTAATCCATATATTTACATCTCTACAACTACACTTTTTATGTACCAAGGCCTCCTTTAGCACTCAGAATGACGTTTTTAAATGCATACATAGAATATCTAGCATTGCAAGTCCAGGGTGCACTGGCTCTTTAAACTGTTAATAAACTGGGATATAGTAGGCAGCACACTGGAGAGGAAGTCAAAAGGTGGGCTCAAGGTCCAACTCTGCCATTTACTGGTTTGTGACCTTGGACATAACCCTCCCCCCCTCTCTAGACCTGACTTGAAAAGCAAGGAGACACATTTCAGTTCTGTGATTTTGTAAAATAAGAATTTTTTCTTCTTTTTTTAATGAGGCAATGGGGTTAAGTGACTTTCCCGGGGTCACACAGCTAGTGAGTGTTATGTGTCTGAGGCCAGATTTGAATTCAGGTCCTCCTGACTCCAAGGCTGGAGTTCTACCCATTGTGCCACCTAGCTGCTCCAAGAATTTTTTTTCACTTTTATTTTTAGTCTCTCTAAAAATAATTCCTTATTCAGAAATGAAAATTTCCTCAGTGAGCCACTCAAACTTTCTAGATCACAGATGACAAAAAAAAAATCTGATATGCCTGTGTTCAAAGTTGACTTGAATTTTATTAAATGGGATTTATGCTGGAAGGTCTGATTCAGTCCCTGGAGGGGCCGTGAGCAGTTGATCGCTTGGGATTTTGAGGCTTGGGATTCATGCTGACAGCCTCAGGAACCTGGCTAGTTCCCTCCTGGGGTCTCAGTACCAAATAAATGCAGACAATGACAGTGTTTGGGCCATCTCAAAGTGAACACTTTAGTCAATCAACCAGATGTTTGTCTCCATAATGCCAAGCTTCCACGTGTTTGGAAAAATCCAGATAATTGCCTGGAATTTTCCAGTAGTTTTGACAAGCTGTAGACAAAGTCTTGAGTTACTAAGAACAAAGAGTACCTACAATAGGCTTAATAGTAGAGTTTTTAAAAGTATAATGGAACAGCTTTAAAAATTCAACATCAAATTCTCATCCTGGAGAGCACTATGTTCCCATAACAATGTTTTTTTTAAAAAGAGAATGTTGATGTATCCTTTGTGGTTCTGAGACCAGAGGTCAGCAGCCCACACTGTCAGAATCATATGGCACCAAGTGTCCACAAAGAATGCACACAATCTATGGATTAATATGCCACAGTTAATATTTCTGTACCATTCATTCTCTAAAGCAGCATTTTTACCATCAGGGAACATACACTATAAAAAATAATGTGTTTTGCTTTACAACTAAGACATGATTGATGTTTCACTAGGAGAGACTTTTCATAACACAACAGATGTCCCCTGACAAGAAAGTTATTGGTACAAGTAAACTGCATTATTGCAATAATGTTAAGATTCAGACTTTAACAGGGGTGGATAAAACAAGAAGAGAGGGAAGGAGGAGGGGGGTGGGGAGAGTTGAAAGAAAAGTAGGAGAAAGATGAAACAAAATGATGCAGTGAACAGAGTGGCTGCACCTGAACTCAGGATGATATGAGTTCAAACTCGGCCTTAGATACTTACTGGGCAATCCCTGTGACCTTTCTCTGCCTCAGTTTTCTCATCTGTAAAATGTGGTTAATAATAGCACCTACTTCTCAGAGTTTTTCTGAGTATAAAATGAAATAATATTTGTGAAGCACTTTGCAAACCTTAAAATTACATGTAAATGTTAACTATTATTGTACACAACTTGGATAGCATCATTAGCCTTGAATATTGACACTTCACATTGCTGTTCATTTGTCCTTCATTTTCTAAGAGGACTAATGACATCATGGATAATGTCTTGACTCATGTGAATGGAATTTAAGTGAGGCAGTTACACAGACCATCAGCCTTTCTCTTCCAGAGTCACTGAAGTCCAGTGGCAAGACAAAAGTCAAGACAATTGGAGATAGCACAGGATGCAATGGATGACCTTGGTATCTTTGATGCCTGACCAGGGTCTAAGCTACACAGTGCTTGCTTCAGCTGCCTTCACAGCCATTGGAACAAATTGTTCTCATCCAACCGTTACATTGGGGGAAATCTTCAAATGTTTGGGGTAGATACCCTCCCTTACTCACCAATGGGTTTGAGATCCATCAGTTACCCTCAACCTGGTTTAGCCTATCTACAAAGATGGTTTTATCAGGGCATGACTGCTACACATGTTCACTGTTGGTGAACAAGTGAAAGAAGAGGCCCCAGAATATGGCCCTGGTGTGTTATTCTAAGGAAGTATGGGCATTTTTTTAAATCATGAAAATCCAGAATTTTTATTTACATTCTTCTCACTAAATGAAGTTCAAAATCAATTTATTATAGATATTTTATTTTGTTGTTGTTGTTCAGTTGTGTCCGATTCTTCATAACCCCATTTGGAGTTTTCTTGGCAAAGATACTGGAGTAGTTTTCCATTTAATTCTTCAGATCATTTTTTACAGAAGAGGAAACTGAGGCAAACAGGGTCAAGTGACTTACCCAAGGTCATACAGCTAGTGTCTGAAGCCAGATTTGAATTCACAAAAATGTCTTCCTGACTCCATGCCCTGCACTCTATTCACTATGCCACCTAGCTGCCCAACATTTTATTTATTTTTGTTTAAAATATATGTGTGTGTATGTGTGTGCGTTTCTTTTGTTTTATCTATAAGTCATTACCCAGTATATGCCCCCTCACAAAATTTCCCCTTGTAATCAAGGAAAGGTTAAGAAAAACAGACCACAGCAATGACTATGTATGACAGGGTATGCAACCTTCACAATACAGTACCCCACCCTGTTAACTGAGAGATGGAAATTATTTAATATCTATTTCTAAACAGACTTATAAGAATTTGTTTTCACTGGAAAAATAAGAGGTAAAAATATCCAAAGCTGATGTGATTTATGTACATCATCAAGCATGCATAGTGGCATAGGCCCAAATCCAAAAGATCAAAACTTCTTTCCATAAGGTATAAACAAAGCCTATCTCAGTTTCCTCACCTGTAAAATAGTGACAAAATTTGAATTACCTATGTGTCAGGGTTGTTACGAGGAAACACTTTGGAAACCTTAAAGCATTACACAAAATTGAGTTATTACTATTATTATTATCATCAAGAACACTTTCACAGCCTCAGGATTAACAGGTAAATAATGCCATGGACCAGGATGGCTGGGAAGGGGAGCAAACTCAGAGGGGTCCTTGGTGATGAAACTGGATGACAGTTTGATAAGCTAGAATAACAGGCCAAGTCATCAGAAAGATACATGACCAAAAAGAACGGGGCCATATAGTGAGAGTAAAGGGGTAATGATGAAAAACACATTTGTCCCACCGATAGCCACACATCAAGAAAGCTCGAATTTGATCCTAAGCAAGTTGGGTGGATCCCCTAGAGAGAATTTATGAGAAGACAATGGTAAGAGTCACATGAGATGGGTGATCATGGATGAGCTGCAACCAGTGTCAGGGACACATAAAGCAAGTAAATATACATTTATGAATTAGTTCCAAAAATAAATTATACAAGGATAGATAGGCAAGGATAGTTCTGTCTGCCCCTGGGGATTCTGCTTCCCACTGATTGGAGAGGGATATTGAAGAACTCCATCCAGATCCTCCATCTAAGCAGGGCTTCCAGATTTTTCATTTAATGGGAGTACACATGGTAGCCATCTCATAAATTCCTACCCAAGTTGAGGATTTGATCATGCCCCTACAATGAATGGATACCCCTTCTTCCCACCTTTGCACCTTTTTTCACATGTTGTCTTCCCCCACTTGACTGTGAGGTCTTTGAGGGCAGATTTTTTGTTTTGTTTTGTTTGCTTTTATTTGTACCCCCAATGCTTAGCACAGAATCTGGTACACAGTAGGCACTTAATAAATATTTATTGACTGACAGACATGGATGCTCAAAGTAATCTGAATAATGTTCAAGTCCCACTTTTGCAACCTACCAAGATTTGAATTTTGAATGAATCCCCATGTCATTTTCTTTCTGAGGTGAACGAAAAAAACTAATCAATATTTGACAATTGGCTTAGCTCTCGTGAAGAGAGATGAGAATGCATCTTCTTCTCTTCTTTGCAGTAGTGGTCATCTATGGATGTTGAACACTGCCTTTGCTGTCAGACTTGATTGATGTTTTAGTTTTACCAACCTGCATTTTTTTTTACTTTTTCATTTTCAATTTTTGTTATAAAGATGTATTTCTGGGTGGGAAGGGGAGAGAGACATCTGGAAATGAAGTTAATGTAAAAATGAAAGACGTCAATAAATTTTTGAGATGCTCAGGGAAAGAGATGGCCATTGTTAAGTAATTTTTCTACCCTTATGTGACCTTGTAATTTTCTCCATAAGTCAATGTTGCTGCCAACCAGGTGAGTTAAAATCAGCCTGTGGGTTATTGGTGGTGTTTTGATGAGTCTATTTAGATATTTCTGGAGCCTTTCTTTCCCCTTATCAGTAGTTTTCATGACGGGAGGCATGTGTGCTAGTGGTGGGTAGCATCATGCTTCTATTTTAGGAGGATGCATAGTCATCAGTCATCCATGTCAAATTTGGGAGGTTGGAGACAAGCAGTGCCAGACCACAAGGCTAAGCCCTGATAGCAATATCTCTAAGGGGAAAGATCTCTCCAGAAGAAATGACATTCGTTACCTTTTTTCATTGAACTCCCCTTTATCTGGAAGTCTAGCTTGGTTTACTGATCTAATGGTAACTTGATATAGTGATAACCTGTGTAAATCTGGTTATTTTCACACCGCAGTAGTTTTGTTTTCCCATCAGAAAAGGGCTAGTTTAGCAGGAACTCAATCATCCTAATTGTTAAAATTGAAACAAATTGTTTTTGATTTAGGATGTTGGTGGATGGACTAAAGACCTTGAGACTCTATCAGTCATAGAAATAAGATGGTGATTCTAGAGACTATCAAGCATTGTTCTGGACTCTTTCTAGCTTCTTATTTACTCCTCATGTTATGAAAATAGCATTAACTTTGAAACAGAGGAACTGAATTCTAGTGCTGGTTCTGTCACTTACCACTCATGTGACCTTACACATATCACTTATCCTCTCTACAAAGTGTGAGAGTGGGACTATATGACCTCCAAAGTCTCTTCCAGTTTTCTGTGAAATGCAAGTGAAAAAAACAGGTGCTAAATAGGGCTCCTCAGGCCTCCTTGCCTCAGTGACCACATTATTTTCCACCATCAGTAGGCCCTGATATTGGGTTTATGAAACAGTTGCTCAAGGTTGTAGGACATATCTATATTTCTTATTCTCTTTCTGAGTGACAATGTGCCTTATAATTGGTATAGTTCACCAACAGATTGGATTCTCATGTCAGCATTTTACTAATAAATGGATACCATGCTTTCATCCATTTCATATGCCCTTTGTAAATGAGGCATTTTTATTGTCTATACCAATTTTAAGGGTCTTTGCTGAAATTCTAGTGGATGGGGATCAGTACATTTGGAAGTATGATGATATTAAAATGTTAATACCAAAAAAACCCCCATTTATTAAGCCCCAAGATGTACAATACTTTGTTCTGAGACTGGGGATACAATGATGAAAAATGACATCTGCTTCTGCCCTCAAAAGGCTTATAATCTAGTAAGGCAATTGTTTTTTGTCTGTATTTTCCCAATGCCTAACACAATGCCTGATATGTACACAAATAATTTCATATGTGTGTGTGCATGCACATGTATAACAAAGTTAGATATGTGGTGTGTGAGGCAGGAGAGACAATTTCTAGTGGGATAAGGGAGTGAACCAAGAGGATTTCATCAAAAACATGACACATGAGTAGAGCTTTAAAGGAAGAGAAAGATTTTAACAGAGAAATGTAAGAAGAGAATGTACTATAGGTGTAAGCAATGCTTTGGATAAATGTATAGACTGTGCAGGATAGATTGAGCCATTTTTGTCTAGAAAATGGAGTGTATGAAGGGGAGTAATCCAAAATAAGTATGAAAACACTGTAGATTGGAGACAGATTGTGTTGGGTCTTATCTGTACTTTGGCCATATTTAAGAGAGACATGGCATTATGAAATTAAGAACTCTCTTTGAAAAATATGCATATATGGGCACAGAAATCCAGATGTTCTTTCTCTGTGAACTAAGCATTTAGGAGAAAGCTGTCCATACCTTTACCTTTAAACATAGGAGGTACCTTATCTTGTCCCATAACATTCCAAGAGGTAAAACTCTCAATTGGCTGAGACACAAAATGATTGAGTAATTTACAAGCTACTATACCATTAATTCATTAAAGCAATACGATCTGGCACCAATTCCTACACTTGACACAAATTCCTGAGCTCACTTCTCCTAGAAATGCAAACTCTCCCTAGGGCTCTGAACTCTGGTTTCAATTTAGAAAGAATGATGAATAGAGTACAGAGGGTCATGTGACATGCAATTAAAGAAAGGGAACCAAAAGTCCAGAATAAATGAGGTGAGGACTCTAATCATCCATGTCAATGTTTTGCTTATCCCATACTTATAAAAGGGGTGTGGGGTGGGAGAGGGAACAAACTAATGATTATTATAGGAATAGGGACCAGATCTATGATTTCATTAATAAAGGGATATCCCAGGTGAGGAAACTTCCTCTATCAATGCAGGTTGATATCTTTTCTGCAATTTATAGTCTCAGAGAGTTGCCTAAAGCATTGAGAGGTTATGTGTCTGAGAGGGGACTTGAACACAGATCCTCTTGGCTTTAAGGTCACCACTTTTTCCACTAAGTTACCTTGCCTAAAATGAAAGCTTATGCTACCCCAAAACAAGAGAATTCTACGAATGTTCATGCTGAGGAAAATCTGGATTATGTTTATGCTGTTCTGACATGTTTTATTCTCCTACATATCTGTTCTGGGAAAGATTGTAATTGTAGATGATATTACTTTAAGGATTGCTGATTTCTCCACCAATGCAGAACACAATCTTTTTGTCTTTATTTTTAATAAATTTTATTTTCACTTGGCAAAAATCTGCCTTCTCTCTCTCCTAACTACCTCTCAATTGATAATGAAGGGAAAAGAAAAGCCCTATTACAAACATGTATAGCCAAGCAAAATAAATTTCCGCATTTTCCATATCCAAAATAAATGACAAATATATATGTGCATAAGTGTATGTATCATTCTGCACTCTGAGTTTTTCACCTCTCTATCAGGAGGTGGGTGGTCAACATCATTCTTCAAAAATCATGGTTGGTCATTGCACTGATCAGAATTCTTAAGTCTTTCAAAGGTGTTTGTCTTTATAATATCATTATTATTGTATAAATTGTTCTTCCGAGTTTTTTTAGGTAACCAGTCAATTCTTCCTATTTCTATATTTCCTTTCGATTCTAAGAGATGTAACTAGTTTTTATTTCTTAAGATTTCTTCAAATATGATCTTTAGGCTTTTTTCTTTTTGGTCATGGTCAATAATTCTTAATTTTTTTCCTTCTCAATATATTGTTAAGTCAGTAGTTTTTTGCCACAAGATACCTTATATTTTCTTCTATTTTTCAAACTTTTGGCTTTCTCCTTAATATGTCTTGTTGTTTCATGGAGTCATTGGCTTCTATTCAGTCCATTCTAATCTTCATAGAGTATATTACCTGGAAAAAAACCGTTTTACACATTTTGTGCCAAGCTGTTAATTACTTTTCCATTTCTTTTTTTCATAGCTCTCATTTATTTTCCATTTTTCCTCTAGTGCTCTTGTTTTTTTTTTATTTAAAAAAATTAACTCTTGCTTCATCTCTTCCAAGAATTCTAGGTGATTTGTGCTCAAGCAGTGTTTTTCTCTCAGGCTTTGCTTGTAGATGTTTCAAAGCCATTCTTCTGAGTTTTTGGCTTGAGCATTCCTATCACCAAAATAGCTTTTATGATGGGATTTGTTTGCTCATTCTTTCCATTTATTTCCTGACTTCAGACTTAATACATGAGTTCTGTGCACTTCTGGGAAAGGTCTGGGCTGGTCTTGCTACTGCTCTTGCTATGTTGTTCCAGGATCTTGGGGGTAGCTCAGGATCTTTAAGCTTTCAGTGTTTGGTTACTGCACCCTTGATCTGAACTCTGCAAGTTCTGGACCTGGATATAGAGGTGAACAAAAGTAGTCAACTGGAAAGCTCTGCTGGTTCAGTGACAGAACTACAAGCTTTGCTTTGACCTAGTATTCCTGCCATGAATATTCCTCTCCCAGTTTCAAACTACATTACAAGTAGGAACTGAGACCACACATCCTTTTGGGGTCTTTAGGCACATTGATGCTGCTTGCTTCTGAATCTGCTATTCTCAATACACCATGTAGGCTTTCAACTGCTCCTTATTTTGAAACACCATCGCTATGCACAGGTCTTCTCCTAAGTCTGCCCTGGAGCTGTTACCCAGAACTGAGTAATCAGCAACAAAATTGCCATGTGTCCCTTGTTTTCATATTCTCCGTGAGGATGAGGTGCCTCTCTATGAGCCTGGGACCTGCTCTTCCTTGGTGCATAGCCTTTGCCTACACTAACATGCTCTGCGAAACTCACTTCTGGGAATTTGAGTGCCATCTTGGGTCCTACCTCTCTGTGACTAAGATCAGTTTTGAGAGTTGCTGTGGCTAAAAAATTAATCACCCTAAGGCCAACCCAAGGAAAAGTCTTTCCAAACTTAGGCTCGTCCTTCCTTGACAGACAATCAGTCACCAAACCTGTACTTGGACTTGCTCTACAGTGATCCATTTTACACTGTCTTGATAAAGCCTTTGAGAATCTAGGGTGACCTCCACAACTTGATGAAGCATCAAAATGATATTGATGAAAAATCATAATCTAGGAATCATCCTTAACTCTGCACTATCTCACATCTTCCATATCCAATCTGTTGCCAAAGTCTGTCATTTTCACCTTTGTAACATCTCTTGACTATACCTCCTTCTCTCTGACACTGCCTGAACTCTAGCCCAAGCCCTTATCACCTTGTACCTTAATTATTGCAATAGCCTGCTAGTGAGTCTGCTTGCCTTATTTCTCCCTGTTCTAGTCCATCCTTCATTCACCCACCAAAGTGATTTTCCTGAAGTGTGGGGTCACCCCCCCACCCCCACTCAACAATCTCCAATAGCTCCCTATTGCTTCCAGGTTCAAAAAAACACAAAATCCTCTATTTGGAATTCAAAGTCCTTCTTAACCTGTTCTCTCCTATCTTTGTAGTCTTCTTATACTTTATTCCCCATGATATACTCTTAGATCGAGTGACACTATATCTGGACACAGTGACATGGAACATGGCTGTTCCATGAACAAAACACTATTTCAGCTCCAGGCATTTTCTCTAGTCTGGCATTCCATGCCTGCAACACTTTTCCTCCTCAACTCTGCCTACTGGTTTCTTTAGCTTCCTTTCAGACGCAACTAAAACCCCAGCTTTTACAAGAATCCTTTCCCAACACCTCTTAATTCTAGTACTTTCTCTCAGCTAATGATTTCCTATTTATCCTGTATATTGCCTTCCTCATTAGATTGTGAACTCCTGGAGGGCATAAACTGTCTTTTGCTTCTTTTTTTTACCCCCAGAGCTTAGCCCAGTTCTTGACACATAATAGGCACTTAATAAATGTTTATTGATTAATTAATTGAAAAATGAGGGACATTAGAGTGAAATAAAATAAGGGAAAAGTAGAGAAGTACCACAGGGTACAATGCAGTGATAGCAAACCCAAATAGAAATGGAGACCACTAAACCATACATAAGGAGCTTTGTAGGGTCACCTATTGTCTTAGAAAACCACATATTAACATTATGTTCTATTGCATTTTTACTTATTTTGTTAAATATTTCATAATTATATTTTAATCTGGTTTGAGTAACATATTTCCACCTGCGTTTGACACCTCTGATATAGTAGAAGAGGCATTGAACTGGGAGAAGTGAGGTTAAACTTTCAGGTGTTTCTTGGCCACTAAGTCATTGTGTGACCTTGAAAAAATGTACCTTCATTTGAACCTTTCGACTTGTCTGAACCCTCTCTACAAAATTAGGGACTTGGAGTAAAGGATTTTAAGGGTTTTTTTTTTTCCAAATTCTGAAATTCTCTAATTAGAAAGAGGCTGGTTTCACAGAAATTCAGTTAAAGCAATGCTTTTGCTCAGGTTTGTTGCTGAAGAAACCCAAATCCTTGAGATAGTATGTTTGAAAGTCAATTAATGTCCATCCTGGTTTTGTTATATCTGATATTAGAGATCTGCACATTCTTTCTACATAGAGAGGAAGTTTTCCTTCTCCTGAAAATAAAATAGGCCCTCCATGAAGACAGGCAATGATGATTATGATGATGATAATGATGACAACAAAAGTAATAGCTAGTGTTTATCTAGTCCTTTAAGGTTTGCAAAACACTTCACATATATCATGTCATTTGATTGAATTGTTTAAAATATAAAATCCAAAGTGAATCCTAATCACTATGTCAGAACGTTTCTCATCCTTTTCACACTTCTTTTCCTACGGAGTATTCTTCTGTCTAATGGGGAGGGGGAGAGAGAGAAGGAAGAAGCTGTGGTGGAGATTATCAATATAAACAATCAAGAGAACTTCAGCAAGCAGGATCTGAGTAAAGGGTGAAGATGGGGAAAGAGAGTCAAATAATCTGTTGCTGCCTAATTCAAGATGTGCAAGCAGATATCTTTGCTATTCTAGGTTTTTCTAAACAACCAGTGTTTCCACATTCATGATGGCTGTTAGGATAACAGCACCATCTAGTGTGTTCTGACATTGTCTTAGGATGCATTCAAGAGACTTGAATTTTGTTACTGATGTCACTGGATAGAAGAAGCATTCTACACTCTGAGGTAGGCTCCATCACTTTTGGCCTTGACACAACTGTGACCTAAGAGGTTGGGAGTCACACTCTAGATTGGGTTTATGATAAAAATCACCCCTCAGAAAACTGCCCTACTTGAGGGGCAATTTGTGAGATGAAAGGCAGCTCTGTAGTTCAAGGGAATAGAAATATCTACAGGTATGTATATGGAAACAAGTTATCTGCTCAGAAAGGCAGGCAGCAATGTGTCCAATTTTGTTTTTGTAGACAAAAATATATATGTAAACCAGGCAACATGCTTCATTGCAGATTAAGCACCTTGTGGAAATGTCAGGGATAGGAGGAATCATTTCATCCACCTCCTTTGTTCTACAGATGAGGAAACTGAGGCCCAGAGGGGTGAAGCCAGTTTCCCAAGATGATATAGTTTATTAATGAAAAAGTCAGGATTTGAACCCAAGTTTCCTGGTTCTAGGTCAAGTTCTCAGCAACTCCCAAATTCCCATACTGTCTCTTCTACTACTAAGGGTTGAATAAGATTTCCTCTCTTATATTCCCTTGCCTCATTATTTATTATTCTTTCACTTTCCAAATTCACGTAATGATGGGGACATTTATTTTAGCATGTTCAGTTATAACGACAGGACTGAGAGTCAAATATTGTAAGTTAACTCTAACAGATATGATATGAAGAAACTGATTCCAAAGAGAATCAATCCCTAATCCATTTGTACTATTGTACTCTTTATTAATTAAGAGGTGGTCAGTATAATGGAAAGAGAAGGGTAAAAGAGTCACAGATTGAGAAGGAAGGGAAGAGAAATGAAAGAGGAAAGGAAAAGGATAAGGGGAAAGAGGAAAGGGGAGAGGAGAGGAGAGAGGGGAAAGGGAAAAGAAAGGAAGGAAGAAGGTGGATTAGAGTGACAGGTCATTTTTACCCCTACATTCCTCAATAAATGTAGCTTCTACATGAGGCTCTCAATCTCCCAACATTTTTAACTTAATGAATAACTTGACATTGTTGGGGGGCAAAGGGGTAGAGCAATCAAAAGAAGATGGATAAGCAGAATAATAGCCAACAGGAATGAGACCTTGAACCTCCTCCTAAGCATTTCACAAGACACACAGACAGCATTTATTGAGCTTGCAACTTTTACTCTGTCAGCAGAGTTCATTGTTCTACACTACACAGTCAGCCACCCCCTTAAATGTTTATCTTTTTTACCTGTTTATATATCTGTAAAGCTGAAGCTGGCTCAAATTAAAACAAATGACAGCATGTTTCCGGGCCAAAACATCACAGGTGGTAAATACTTGGACTGAATGTTAGGCCCAAGAGTGAAAACACATTTGTGATGTTTGCCCTTGCTTTACTGGTTTGGATTTACAAGGCTAGTACGTTAGAAAGTTAGTTATTTATTTCCCTCTAGGTACTTTGCCTGTAAGTAGGGTAAGCTTGTATCAAGGGGAAGGTAATGACCTTGCAGTCTGCACTTCTGCTAAGTATGGTTCACTGAGGGAAAGACCTTCACCTTATCTACTCTGTATTTTTAAAATTAAAATAAAAATCTTTTTTCAAAGCAGCTAAGCTCAAATGTTAATCACTCTACTTTAAAATATGATAATTTAGGAAATTATTGTATTATTATAGGAAACAACCGTATTGAAGGAATGCAATCATCTAGGTATAATTTCAAAATCAGGATAATACTTAAGATCAGTTCAAATCCTGTCTCAACCACATGGTATAGGTTGTGGCCCTGGAAAAAATCATGTAACTTCTCTCAACCTCAGTTTCCTCATCTATGAAATGGGGACAATAATAGCACCTACTTCACAGGGTCGGTGTGAGAATCAAATGAGATGAGTGCTTTATCAACCTTAAAAAGCTATAGAAAAGCCAGCTGTCAATTGTGATCCCTCACCACTTAATCTAGGTCCTTGGGATTGAGAAGAACTTTTCTTTCAATTCATTAACGATTTAGATTTACTTTAAATTTAAATTTATTAAGTACAGTTTCACCAGTTGCCAAAATCCCTCCTACTTTTCTTCTGCTATAGGATTAAACTATTTTACTCATGTATAGTATATGTATAGTTATATGTGTGTACACACATGTGTACATAAACTTATACATGTGTACACGTATTTATGCGCATGTATGCATTGTATTATATTGTGTAGATATATACATGTATACATATGCATGTGATATGCATATCTGTATTACTAGAAATATTTTTTCACCATCTGAGACACTCAGAAATCTTCCTTCCTAAGCTCGTCTCTAAGCTTGATGAGAAAAGATGTTCTTCAGACACACATGGATACAGAGATGGACTGTATGAGCTTAGGATATTTTCATATCAGTTGCATGAATCCCTGTGATTGATTTTATTCAATCAAAAGGTACTGTCTACCTGCCTTCTCCCCTAACCTTCCTTTTTTTTTTTTGTCCTTTGAAGCTAGGCTTGATTGATTCATAGTGAATAGTGATTAAATAGTGATATCAACCATCCATCACCTTTGCAGTATGCTTTGGATATATTTTCTTTTTCCTGAAATGATTGGAGCTTAAAAAAATAATCAGAAGAAAGCATTTAAGCACATTTAAATGGAATATGAGAAGGTTAAGAAGAAAGATAAGAAAGAGTTTATCCACAGTATATCCTATATCTTTGTACAAGATGAACTTTTTTTTCCCACCAAATCCATCTACTATCATTACTGAAACCATGGAACAGATGAAGAAAGTTCAGTCGATAATATATTGCCTCAATGAAATACCAGTTAGAACAGCTGGAAAGAGGGCTTGCTTCACTACAGAGGCGGAGAAGCAGCATGGCATTGTGCAAAAAGCCCTAGATATGGAGTCACCCAACCAGGGTTCAGAAGTTCCCAGTGATCTTATGATGATCTTAGAAAAACATGGATAGACTTGCATGAAATAATGAAGAGCAAAATGAGCAGAACCAAGAGAACACTTCATACAGTAATAGCAATATTGTTTCAAGAACAACTTTGGGTGACTAAGTAATTTTGATTATTATAAATACCCAAATTAAGTACAAAGGACCTATGAAGGAAGATGCTATTTGCATCCAGAGAAGGAACTGATAAATAGATGTATATAGACTGATTTTACATATATACATATATGTATGTATGTATATATTGATATATTATATATGTATGTATATATGCTTATATACATACATATTTGTGTCTAATGGTAGCTATTTCTAAGGTGGGGGGTGGAGGGAGGGAAGAAAAAAGCTACATGATAACTTTTGCATATATTTAAAAGGAATAGCAAGTGTCTGTCCAACATGCTGGGAGAATTCCTTTAGATATGTTGACACTGCATGGTTACTACTGCAGCCCCAATGTCGTCCACTGGCATCCTTCAATCTTGTTATATGACCAGCCTACCTCCTTTTATTGGGTCATATACCTCCTTTAGTGATATCCTGCGCAACTCCTTATTGGAAGTAAGTTGTATTACGTGCTTCATCATTATATAACTCTTCAGGTGACCCGCTATTGGAATATTTCAGATATTTTGGCATTCTATGACTCCCAAGCTATTATCTACTATAATGATTAGTAGAAATAATAATGATGTTAAAATGTTATATCCTTATTTCAGGGAGAAGAGTGGGATCACTAAGAGCTCTGTAGCAATCTAGTTCAATTTTTGGAATAGCACATTGTCTGTTTTCAGCATCTGTCTCATATATACAGTATACATTGTAATATCATTGTAATATCAATTGCAGCATCATGGACTATAGGACAATGTCCATGTACATGTCCAATGGCACAACATTATCTAGACTAAGGTGTTCTTAATTTGGGATCCATAGTGTCTGTAGATAGATTTCAAGAGGTCCATGAACTTGGAGGGGAAAAAATTCTTTATTTTTACTGACTTCTAATTGAACAGTAGTATTTCCTTCCATTTTGAATGTAGGCAACAAACCACAGAGTATTAGGCTGCACCAGCTTTCCAAAAGGGGTCCCTGACACAAAAAAATTTTAAAAACCTTTGCTGTAGACAATAGACATTGTTCATCAGTACGGGTTTTCCTACTTGAATTGTTCCACCAAACTCTTCTAAGTGATTATTGATCCAATCTTGAAGGCTCTATAAAGATGCTTAACACACATCATTATTTCTTTCTTAGCTCTAGGTACCTCTAAAAGTTTAATGTGTTCAAGGTAATCATTCCTTTGACCAGAAGATGATTATAACTTAAAAGGAAATAAAAGGGTAAAGAATGTAAATAAAGATAAAAGAGACAAGATTGGGGAATGTGCTGATAAATATTTAACAACTGGGTTCCAGAAAACAACAACAACAACAACAATGTAGGCATGACACTTTTAAGCTGAATATGCATTATTCACAATTTCTCCATAATTTTCTTAAGTTTAGACAATCAACAAAACAGTACTGCAGCATTTGCCAATATCCAAAGTGTAAATGCCCACACTGAAAATTTCATCATCATCTCTTAAGCCTATACAAGCCAGCTCCAGATGAACCATGGTAAGATTACCAGTTAAAGGGCAAACAGGTGGAAAGAACAAGAGCCTTAAGAGTTGTAATAATAGGGATCACAATCCATACCGAAACACTGCTTTAAAGTGTTAAGAGAACTATCCTAACACCAAGCCTGTGAGATAGGGAGGACAAGTATTTTTATCTACCATTTGATAGAGGAGGAAACTGAGCTTCAGAGACTTGCACAAGGTCATAGAGATAATAACTGACAGAAACAGTACTCAGGCTTAAGTTTTCTATCTCCAAGACTAAGGCACTTTTCACTGTATCATCCTGCTTAGCTATGGATAAAGAGTATATTCTCTAAGCTAAATCCGAGCAAAATATGAAAATATTGAAACAACTGGAATAAAAATATGACCCTGATAGTAAAAAGGCTGAGAATAGAAGGCAGAAAATATATCTTTCTATATGTAATACACTGCACACAGCACTGGTGGCTTAGTATACAGCTTTTTAAAAAATAAACAACTAGTAATTCTAAATATAAAAATCAATAGCAAAAATAACTCCTCTTCCCCTAATTTCCTTTAACTAGGGAATGAAGGATTGCTGGCTCACTAAGGATGTTCTCTCTGCTTCCTATATTCTGTAAAATGATTGCCTTCTTTCTCATCCCAGAATAAAACTCTCCTTTCTGGAACCAGCACCTCTCTCATAATTTATTCATCCTGTGGCATGTCTGTCCCAAATAATTGTAAAAACTAATAATATCTGCAATGAAAATATGCTTCCATTATTATCTTTTTGTGAAAACTGTGTGGATAAATGCTACAACAACCAGGGGAAATCACAGATGTCTATGCTGAAGGCTCACCACTTGGGCTGATTAGCAGAACTTCAATTCATCAGTGATAATCAGCCTGAGGCAAGACAAGGTGAAATTAATGAGAGATAAGTTTAGCATCTCAGGACTTATTTTGCTAACTGGACAATGCCACTGATAAGGACATTTGGAAAAACTTAACATTAAATACATATATTGTTGTCCTATTAAAAAAGCAGGTGAAAAGAAACAATTTGGCATAATTTTCAGCTCCTCCTGAGATCATAATGACATTAGAATTCTCAATAAGGACACAGTAGGAATGTGAAGGATTATTTCTGTGTTTTTAAAAATTGGCTTAGGGCCTTTCATTTTAGAAAAGCTGGCTCCCAAGGGGAAAAAGATAAGAAATTACATTTCTTTTTTGCAGAAATGGGAGACTTTGGGTATATAATATTGAATATACTATTAGATTTAGTTGATGTTTTTGATTAGTTTTGCTGAACTGATTTTTTTTTTCTCTTTCCAAGTACAATGCTTTGTACATAGGTAGGTAGAGCCTGGAGACAGGAAGACACTTGGCCTCAGCCAGTTACTAGCTATGTGACCCTGGGCAAGTCACTTGCCTTTCTTCATAATAGCACTTGACTTTTTTCGCCTCATTTTCTTCAACTTCTTTGCCAAGAAAACCCCATGGTATGGTCCATGGGTCATTAAGAGTTGAACATGAATGAATGACTGAACAATGACAAGAATATGATGTCCCAGTCTTTATTACTTGGAAAGCAATGTGGTTGTATAGAGACAGTCATATGATAATTATTAATAAAATACTTACAAATACTTTTCCTCTTATAAAAGACATATCAACATCATGACAAGGGAGGCAAAAAAGCTAAAGAGAACTTAGTTTACATTAGTAGAAATAGAGTCCTGAGCAATTTGAGCAATAGGCCTCCAGTACTCTGTCCTGGTCAGACCACAGCTAGAATACTGCATTAAATTCCTGGTTTCATATTTTATGATGAATATGGACAAGATGGAGAAGATACAAATGAAGATGACCAGGATTGTGAGAGGAATAGAGACAAAGCCACAGAAGGATGAGTTTTAGCTCTTCTCTGTGAGGGAGAAAAGACTTAGGAGGAAGCATGAAAATAGTTCCCAAATAGTTTAAGTGTTGTCATGTGGCAGAAAGATTAGGTTTTTTCTGATTGGCCCCAGATGGTAGAACTAGAACTACTACAGGAAGAAAACATTCTGATAATCAGAACTATCCAAAAGTAGAACACACTGCCTCAGGAGGTGGTGAATTTCTCATACCAGAGGTCTTTTAACAAAGCCTAAATCAGTGCTTCTTAAACTATAGGTTGACAAAACAGGAAAATGATAAATGTTAGAGAAGATGTGGGAAAATTGGAACCCTGATGAATTATGGGTGGAGTTATGAAATGATCCAACCATTTTGGAGAGTAATTTGGAACTATGCCCAAAGGGCTATAAAAATGTGCATAGCCTTTTATCCAGCAATAGCACTCCTAGGGCTGTATCCCAAAGAGATCATACAAATGGGAAAAGGACCCACATGTACAAAAATATTTATAGCAGCTCTTTCTGTAGTGGCAAAGAATTGGAAATTGAGGGGATGCCCATCTGTTGGGGAATGGCTGAACAAGTTGTGGTATATGAATATAATGGAATACCATTGTGCTATAAGAAACGATGAGCAAGTGGAATTCAGAAAAACCTGGAAAGACTTGTATGGACTGATGCTGAGTGAAGTGAGCAGAACCAGGAGAATGTTGTACACAGTAACAGCCATGTTGTGTGATGACTAACTTTCATAGACTTAGCTCTTCTCAGCAATGCAAAGATCTAAGACATCTCCAAAAGTGTCATGATGGAAAATGCTATCCATATCCAAAGAAAGAACTAAGGAGTTTGAATACAGATCAAAGCATACCATTTGCCCTTTTTTTTTCCTTCTGTTTTGTTTCTTCTTTCTTTTGGTTACTTTTATTGGTTCTAATTCTTCTTTACAACATAACTAATGTGAAAATATATTTAATACGAATGTATATGTAGAGCCTACATCAGATTGCATGCTGTCTTGGGCAGGGAGGGAGACAGGGAGGGGGAGAAAATTTAAAACTCAAAAGCTTATGGAAGTGATTGTTGAAAACTAAAAATAAATTAATTAAATAAAAATGATTTTTAAAAATACATAAATAAATAAACTATAGGTCGTGACCCTATATGGGGGCCTGAACAATTTGGCAACAGTAAAAGGTTTCTGAACGTGCAACAATCAAAAATTAATTCAAAATCAAACTCATACTGAATGTGAGGTGTTTCTGGCAGTGCTTGCCCATGTTGCATTGCACAACTTCACTGCAGCCTTGGTTCTGAACACAAAGCATGCACATTTGTACTGTGCATACCCTGAGACCATGCAATGCCGACTAATGCTGCCAAAACACAAAAAGGGATTGGGAGTGGAAAAAGTTTAAGATACCCTGGCCTAGATGACCATTTGTTGAGTATGTTGTAATCAGAATCAATGCTTTGGATGTCATTTGTGATAGATGGCCTGTGAGGTCATTTCCAGTTCTGAGTAGTCCTTAAGTATTCTTCAGAAATGCAGTTTCTATGAATTGAACCATTTCCTAATACTAATTACATTACCTTTTTTTTTTTAATATGATGATTGTGTAGTAAAAATAAGAGGTAACAGATGGGCAGCCCAAGTATTACAGTGCTACACTCAAGATGTCAAAAGAATTGGAGGAAGGATTATAAATTTAGAACTTGAAGAGATCTTAAAAGTCTTAGAATCCTAAAGATAGACAGATGGAAGATAGATATAGATAACAAGGAAGAAAGGAAATTTGTTAAGTGATTACTACATGCCAGGCAACATGCTAAGATGGTGAGGATACCAATACAAGAAAGCAAGACAAATACTTCTCCAATGGGAGAAAAAGCATATAAAGAAAAGCTGAAGAGGAAAGGGTATGCCCATCATGGAATGTTTCTGAGAAAGTAAAAGAAAAAAAAGCTACCTATCCAAGCTTGGAATCCCATGGAGTAGAGTTCAAGGTTCTAGTAAAGCAGCTGGGGGAAGGGGGGATAGATGAGGATGATGACCAGAGTGCAGGCATAGAGATGGCCAACAAGTGATGTGGTCACTCACTGTTTGAAACTGGAAGGAATCTTAAAGACCCTCGAGTTTAATTTCTTCATATTACACATGAGGAAAGTGAGGCCCAGTTAAAATAATTAGCTTGCCTAGGGTCAGTCAGTTAGTAGTGTTTGAGGTAGGACTTGAACCCAGTTATTCCTAACTATAGGTCCAGCACTCTATTCACCATAGCCTGCTGTCTCATGAGACAATAGCTAAGTTATGTACATCTTCTATGGAGAGTGTCTGAAAACATGGCCAAGAACTTCACAGGATGAGAAAGAGATGGAGGGAATCCCTACACTGATGAAATCAAGAGATTTTTCAAAATATCAAAGCATGTATAACTAAATGCCAATAAATATAAAAAGCAATAAATCAGTTAAAGGAAGCTGAAGCAAAATAGCTTCTAATCAAACCCGAATGTGATTTCTATTGTTAAAAAATATCAGGTATAAATGATGTCCAAGCAAACAATAAGCCCCAAAGAACATATTTATCAGAAGAGACAGAATAACAGACATTAATAAGCATAAGATAACACTTAGAATGATCAGAGATTTTGTAATATTCAGATAATCTCCAGGCTTAAGAGAAATTTATATCCTCCAAGGAAACAGGCCTTTCTATTTATAGATCATTAGGTGGCTCATATTCAAAACCTGTCCACAGTTTCCTGACTGCAAAGGAGGTTTGTCAATTCACAAGCTCGACAGTTTCCAAGTGCACTCATTACAGTGGCATGTTGCAGCAAAATCCAAACATATACATACATATATACACATATACATATATATGTATATATATGTGTGTATGTATATATATATACATATATACATATATATACATATATATGTATATATATGTGTGTATGTATATATATACATATATATATATACATATATACATATACATATATACATATATACATATATATACATATATATACATATATATGTGTGTGTGTGTATATATATATATATATATATATATATATATATATATTCTGTAAGCTTTATTTTTATGTCTTCCAGCCTGATCTAATTTTCAGAGACTGTTTTTTAAAGGAAGTAATTTGTAGTGGTTTAAAAAAAAATCAAAAGAATGCATTCCACAACCTTACTTCATAGGAAATGCTTCTTGCCTCACCTCAGTGTCATTAGTAACAATTTTTACTCATCTTACTGATTGAGGGAAAATGGAAAGTAGAGGCTAGAATGCTGGATTTAGGGTCAGGATGACTTGGGTTCAAATCCAGTCTCTGAAACTTACTAAGTATATGACTATGGGCAAGTCATTTTATCTTTCTGAGACTCAGTTAACTACCCAAGACTAATTTACTGAGTTATAGATGGGTGACACTGATACAAAGAGATCTTACATGGGTGACATAATAGATTGTGATGTACTCTTAATTGGGAAATGAGGAAAAGAAAACTGATGACAACACAGGAGAGTGAGGGGGAATGATAGACTGGGCTTTAGAAGTTATGAACCTTTCATTAATCCTTGACATAACTTTGATGAGATGAGAGAATAATGATTGAAAATACCCATAGGACCATGTAAGGATGGGGAAAGAGATAGAAGTAGCTTAATATTGCTTCATAAGATATCAGAAGTTTAATCTTCATTCAAAAAGAAGATTGCAATTTAAGTATTTGAAGTCATACTTGGAGGTGAATAAAAGTATAGGAAAACATACCACCGTAAAAGACTGGAGTTTCAGATCTTCAATCTAAATTGGACTGAAACTGTTTATGTCCTTACCCTTTATCTTCTGGAAATCAAAATCCACTTTCCTTAATCCAGATATACATCTTCTACTCTGTGCACAACCTTTATCAAACTATTAAATTTAGACAGAGAATGCTGGTGCTATCTTGGTGACCTCATCAGGTCCCATGGGTTTAATTATCAAGTCTATGCTGATGAAACCCAGATCTATATATGCAGCCCCAGTCTCTCCTCTCAGTTTTGTCACCAACTGCCTATTGAACATTTCAAATTGGAGTTTCTGGAGACATCTCAAATTCAGCATGTTCAAAACAGAACTCAAACCGCTCTTTCAAACTTCCCTATTTCTGTTAAAGGTACCACAATTTTTCTAGATTTTCAGGTTCCTAAATCTTGGCATTAGCCTCAGTTTCTCACTTTCCATCACTCCATATATCTAGTTAATTGTCAAGTCTCATTGTTTCTATCTCTATATTTTTCATCCAACCACTTCTCTCTACTCCTCACACAGCTACCATCTTAATTTGGGCCATACCTCATCTCTTCTTGCCTAGATTATTACAATAGCTTCCTAAATGGTCTCTTCTCATGGAAGGTAAATGAAATAATAGGGGTTTATATTACTCAGCCCTTCACATAACATTATTTTATTTGTTCCTCATAAGAGTTTTGTGAAAGGTGTGATAAAAATCTAATAATCCTCATTTTATCAATGAAGCAACAAGTGAGCCTCAAACAGTTTGGTAAATCCAGGATGTGAAACCAGGGCTTTTGAAGACTAATAAAAAGAGCATAGCATTTGGAGTTAAGAGCACCTGGGTTCAGTTTCTGGCCCTGTTCCATACTACCTGCGGAAAAGTGGCCAAGTCATCTAACATCTCTTGGCCTCCATTTCCTCATCTATAAAATAAAAGGGTTGTGTGGGGGGGGGCAGTTGGACTAGATAATCTCTAAACTCCCTCCCTCTAAAGTCTATGAACTCCCTGTACTAAAATCTCCTCTACTAGACTATGAGCAGAGAAGAAAGATTGGTTGTTTACATGGCACCCAATAAAATGCTAATTTTAAATGCACCTGGTTCTAACTACAGCTAGAAAGAGCCAATGTCCCATTTTCAGAGCAATAAAGTACTAAGCTATAATTTCTGAAAAGCATTTCCATCTGCATTATCCTTTTATCTTGTTCATGTTATTTTAATTATTAAACAATTTACATATATTCATCTATTTACTTATTTATACTAGCAGTGATATTCTGATTTGAATTCTAACATTTTAATTACTAAGACTGGGAGCATAATACCATCTCCCATATTTCCTCAAATATTCACAAGCAAGCTAGCATGGCATTCTGCTCTGACAGGCCATGTGTTTAATTGTTTCTAACTGAAAAGAATGAGCTGACACATCATTATCAAAATATTAACAGACAATTTCTACAAGGGGTAGAATTCAAAATTAACAAGCTATTCTTCATTTGGACTACTTCATGTCGTTAACAATGGATAATTACCTCTTTACTAGTGCATTATCTATGTATCCATTATTTTATCCAAATATATTCCCCTTTACAGTACCACAGTCCATCATAGTAAAAGACTATTGTTTTCAGAAGCAAACATATTCATATGTTCCTACTGCCCAGACTCTTTTGTCTTCTGTATACATGCCATAAACTTCAAAGGGGTAAAATATCCCTTTATTGCATATCTTGATCCTGAAAAAAAAAAAAGATTTTTACAAGGTATTTGACATTGTCTTGCTCCATCCTTGTGGACAAGAAGAAGCATGATCTGGATGAATTTTAGTTGAGGGATGTGGAAATGACTGAATGGATAGATCCAAAGAATAATAATTGATCTCAACCTTAAGGGAGGACACTCCAGTAGATTTGTCCTTGGTCCTGTTTTCTTTAACATTTTTATTAATAACTCAGATAAAGGCAGGGATGGCAAATTTCTTAAATTTGCATAGACCACCAAGCTGAGAGGAATAGATAACAACAGAAATACAGTTGAAAGAGATTTCAATAAGCAAGAGAAAATGGCTTAAATCTAATAAGTTGAAATTGAAGTCAGTTAGTTAACAAAAACTTATTAAACCCTTACTATTGCCAGGCACAATACTAAGCTCCGGGAATACATGTGTAAGGTCCTTGACCTTAGGAAGCTTACATTCTAATGAGGGAAAACATATTAAGGGAGCTGAAAAGTGGATGGGAAATGGAGAGAATAGGGACATGGTGTCAAAATCTAGAGAAAAGAATGAATGATTCCTGGCTTAGGGCCCTTCCTCAACCTGAAGGTTCCTGGAGAAACTCACCAATGAGAGAAGGAGATGACATGGATGGAAGAATGTCTCAGGACTAGAGGGCAGCTAAAACACAGTGGCAAAGTCCTAAAAGTCAGAAGCAGAGCCAAGAAACACATGAATGGGTTAAAGTAAAGTCTTGCACTTAGGTTTAAAAAAAATAAAAAATTAACCATGAAAATTTGGATTGGATAAGATACGGTTACATAACGATAGATGTGAAAGATAACTGGGATTTTTAGTGAACTACAAGGTCAGTATGAATCAACAGTGTGAAAGCAGCTGAAAAAAAAATCTCAGGACAATTTAGCCTATATTAATAGAGACATAGTACTAAGAATAAGAGAGATGGAGATAGTTCTAGCACGCATTGTCCTCATCAGCCATCTGCAGAATTATGCTCAATTCCAAACACTGTATTTCAGAAAACACATCTGGAGAGGTAAGCATTATGGCAAAAGGTCACAAAGCATGTTATGCCAAGACTGATTGAGGGAATTATTGGTTGAAGGAACTCAAAAAAGGAAGGCTTAGGAGAGATGTGACTGCCATCTTCAATTTTTTTTTAAGGAATAACATATAGATGCATGAAATGATTAATCTTGCTTGATTTCAGAATACATAACTAGGAGTTAATGGGTACTATAGGTAGAAAGGTAGATTTTAACTCAATCTAAGATAAAACTTCTGATTAATTAAGCTATCCAGAGGTACCTGAAAAAGGTAGTGAGCTCCCACATCACGAAAGGTCTTCAAGAGGACACTTGGTTACTCCTTGTCAGGAATGATGGTAGATAGATCTCTGTAAAGGCACAGGTTGGCTAGATAGCCTCTGAGGTTGTTTGCAACTCTCATATTCTGCGACTCAAACAAATGTCTAATTTATGTACTTGTTAAAACACTCATTTTTATTTTCTTCTTTTGTTATATGAATCTTTGAGTACTCACAGAACATGAAGCTCACCCATAACACTTTCTTTCAGAGAGTTCTTCTGTAATAGTCAAATTTCTAAAACCAACATCTCTTTGAAATACACTACTAGATAAAACATGTGTCATGATAAGTTGGAAATTGATGAATATGTCATGCCAGGCCAAAACAATCAGCCAATGTGGCAGGAATAGTATATAGCATATTTCTATCATTCTATTCTAAATATAACTTAATTTAAAACAACTCAAGGATTTGTCTATGCCTTCTCCACTGCTTCCCTTAATGGTGAGGTCAGAAATTTGAAAATCCTTCTGGATTTACTTTTTAAAGACTTAATATTAACTATTCCTCTGAGGTTTTCATGGTAAAATTTAATAGACTTAATGCCTTACTTTGTCTTAGTAGTGATGACTTAAAACTTGTCATAAAGTAATTTATTCCTAGGAATCTATGGGGTATCTTTTCCTAATTAAATGGTCAGTGTTATTCAAATCAACCAATGGCCAGCCTGAAATACAAGTTAGGCAAGCCAGCTATGAACAATGAATCTGTAGGATATCAAAAATTCTAATCTCCCTGAAGAAGACACTATTTAATGCCCTGGAGGATAATTAGTGATGCTGTTTTGGAGGTTCTTTAGTATATGTTGTTATAAAGGCTATTATTTGTTTTTATAAAAATACACAAAGTATTTTAAAAGGCAGGGATAAAAACAAATTTTTGAGAGACAGTTGTGTTAATCCTGCTCAGAAACAGGTGTCCATAAAAATGAAGAGGGTATCATCTGGCTTTTGTTTTATTATTATAAGCTGTTAAAATTACTTATACAAATAAGTGATTAATTATGAACCTCTTAAGAATAGATAGTCTCCTCTTTTGAAAAGAAAAACAAGTATAACTTCTACTCACTAAACCAAACATGGAATAGGAATCATAATCTGGCTAGTTGATCATTAAAGATTATTCTACTTTCCTGAAAAATGTGACCCGCTGTCATCAACAGATTTCATTCTTCTTAATCTACTGCTTGAAATTCAACAGCTCCATGATTTTGTGGGTGTTGATATTCTCTCCACACTGATAAAGATTACAATCCATCTGTCTGGGCCTTAGCAGATTGTTATATGAGCTGCTGAAATAAAGGGAAAAAATCCCATCTTGGTGGCCAAACTTCTGGGGAAGGATAAGCATCTTCATGGTTATTTTGGCTGGTTCTTAGAATGCATACATATAGACTTTCTAGCTTGGTAGGATGTCATAGAAGTAGTGCTCCATTGGTATAACATTCAAAAATACGGGGTCATATCCCCTTCACAAAAAGGCATTGGAATGGTACTTATAACAATAGAACCAGCTCGGCCCTTTTGAAGATCCATTATGACAGAGACATTTCAATGCCCAGAATAAACTTACTCATTAACAAGATGCATGTGGTCATCTGATTATGTCCAATCATTAAAGTACACCTTTGATTCATCCTACTGAAGATGAGTTAACTGTTGAGATAACTTTAACTCAGTTGGATTCCATTTAAAAACGGGAACTAGAGGTGACTGTGACTGCTGCTTTCAAAGTTTCTTCAGGTCCAATGTTTGTTTTGTTTTGTTTTGTTTTGTTTCCTGCAAATCCATTTCTTTTCAAAATACCTAGTGAACACAGAATAATAGGAGTAAAGATTTGTATTGGCCACATGAAAACAGATTATTTTCTCTCAGTTTTAATTTCCCATGAACATTGTTGCTCTACAAGCTCAAACATGTACATGGGGCCTCCCTGGTATTTCTTCTGCCACTGAAACCCTGGTGCTGCTCAGCAGGTTTCTAATCTCTGACAGATTTTCATGCCTCAGTTGCCTTGCAATATTTGTTGAAACCAGCATTAAAAGAAAACAACACAACACCAATATGCTTTGAGTAGAAGTTTTCATTCGAGAAAGCATGGGAAGAAAAATATAATGGGATCACAACTTTCTTAACCAAAAGTAAATGGGGAAACATGTTGATATATTTCAGGCTTCCTTTAACAGTTCCCTTGTTAATAAATTCAATCTACACTCAGCTTTTAGAGCTGATGTGGGGCTGTACAATTTTTCCTGCTAACAAGTTGTTTTCAAAACTCTTTGGACCCCAAGTGTCCCACAAATAAAATCCCCATTGTTGTTTCTCTTCTTCCAAAGTAGAATGATATAATGAAATGAGCATGGGCCTTCAAAACAAAGGACCTATGTCACATGCTAACTCTGCCACCTTTGTAACTTGAGGTAAATCACTTTACTCTCTTGTCTCAGTTTCTTCATCTGTATAAAGACAGGGGTGGATCAGACGACCTCTTGGGTTCCTTCCAGTTCCAGTGTGAGTATCAAAGCACTACATGAATGCCAGCTCTTATTATTACCTTGTAAAGCAGCTTTAACAGGGTGATCTCTCTTGATCAACCTGATGAGCTCCCCAATCAACTTGATGACACTGCAGGGCAGGAAGCCTTTGTTGCATCTAATGGGGACCTACTCAAATCATCATGTTGAGAGGAAATAAACAATTCCTAATTGATTTTCAGTGACTTGGGCTGCTGCCAAAATGATTAACTATCTGGGACTCAGGAGAATGGACTGTGGTTAGAGCAATCACTTGCCTATGCAAGCCTATAAAAGAGAGCACACGACAAGTTTTCTCTTGTATTTGCAGTGATGTTTCATTAAAGATTCTGTTTCAGACTAGCATGTCTTCTGGATGGCTAGCAAAAGAAAAATACATAGTAGGTGATCATGAGATATGACTTTGAGCAGGTGTTGACCCACAGAGGGACTAGAACATAAGAGAGTTTCTAGGGGACCACATGAAATTTGTAAGGATAGGAACTAGATCTGTAATTTCATTGATATAAGGAAATTACAGGTGAGGGAACTCCCTCTACCAATGCAAGTTGACACCTTTTCTGCAATTTATAGTATTAGAGAGTGACCTACATACTGAGAGAGTAAATTGTCTGCCTGGGGTAATGCTCAATATGTTATTTCAGTGTGTGTCAGAGGCAGCATTTGAAACTATGTAGTCCTGACCTCAAGGCCATATCTCTATTCACCATTGTCTCTCAGTGGTGTGGAGACATACTATAGTTACTACTACCACTATTATTACTCCTACTACTACTGCTAAAAATAATAATAAGCATGCATACAAATACATGTATTTAAATGTATGTGTGGGCACGTATACATGTATATATGTATACACGTATATATAATTGATACAATATATATAGATATGCACATATACAAATATATAGCATATATGTAGCCTCATAAGAGTGAGATATCATCTATGTATATGTGTGTATACATATTTATAGAAATTATAATATATTATACACATATTTATACATATTATTAACTAGTGTTTTTATATGTACAATATAAATATATGTGTGTTATATACACATATATTTTTTAATTTGCTAAGTACTCTCATCACAACAGCCTTGTGAGGTAGCTAGAGCACGTATCATCATTCCCATTTTTATATATGACAAAACTAAAGTTCTAACTTAATTGACGTACGCATGATCATATAGCTAGTAAGTGTTTGAGACAAGATTTGAACCCAGTTCTCCTGACTCCAAATACAGTGCTCCTGCTGTTTGATGGGGCACTCAGAGATCATTCCTCCCTTAATTACTATTGTCATCCCTTTCTAAATTACTTTTGTATTTATTCTTTATAATTCATACATGTACGTGCTATCTCTCTTAATGGAATCTAAGCTCTCTGAACTTACATTGAGATCAAAGACTATGTTAGTTTTGTCTTTGTATTCCCAATGTCTAACTCAGTGCCTGGTAACAGATGCTTAATAAATGCTTGTTGATTGATCTAATCCAAACTGTACCTAGCAGGTATCCCACCCCCACCCCACTCCCTGATAAAAGGCTTCAGGCTGGTGTTTTCTCAGCCAATGATTTCACCAGGCTGTAAGTGTTCCTATATCTGCTTCTTGCAAACTCAGTCATCCACAATCCATCCATTCTTCTACCCATAAGTCGATATCCTCAGCACTTTGGCTTAGCAACATCTTTCTTGCAGCTACCAAGAGAACTTTAAATTTCACAGATATCTTTCTGTGTCCGATATCACAGTGTCTTTCTCCACTTCTCTGATCAAATTAAAAAAAAAAATATGTCATCCTCTTTCCTGAATTATACCTCCCAGAAGACTCCTTCACAAATATGTCTGGTTGGCTGCCATCTTGGCCCCTATCCTAGGTAGAATACATCTTTCAGGGACTCCAGGAGAGAAGTGTACTGGTTAGGACAGTTTCCTTCTATGATGCCAAAATCACATAAGACAATCAATTATCCTACGATAATTTTCTGTCTCTCAAATAAGATCAAATCCTCCAAGCACACCCTGCCCCAGAAGTTAATTAGTTCCCAGGGTTTATGCCTAAAATTTAAGTTGCTACCACAATACCTTGTTAGGGAACATGAGATTCACAAGTAAGTTCTTCAGGCATAATCAGCTAATTTTCATGCTATATTCTTTTTTTCTCAGCCTCATCTTCACTTATTACATCTTTCAGTGCATATTTTAAATCCTTACTTTCCTCCATTAAGTCTTCTCTTAGTCTCTACCTACCCATTTGGCAACTGGATATGGTGACAACTTGCTCCGAACCCCAGTAGCATTCATTTGTACTTCTCATGAGTCACATCAATCTTGCCTTGTATAGTTTGTGTATTCTGCATATTTCAGACCCCCTAATTATGCATATAAGTTCCTTGACAACAAAGACCACGTCTTAGTCACATTTATTCTTACCAGGGAAATCAGGACAGCTGAGCTGAAGGCGCAGCAAGCAACAGCTATTGCCAGTGGCTTTGAGGATAATACCAGCCTAGATTTGCCCAGAGGTAACAGATAACATCAGAGAGAGCTAGCTCAATTCTACATACATTGATTTGGAAGAAGGGAAAGAAGAGGAACCATGAGATTTCTTTGTTGTGGCACAGTTTATCTTAAGGAGGTCTATTACTCCTGGGTACCTTTCTCTGTGCACTGTTTGTCATTCAGGTGTTTCAGTGGACTCTGTGTGACCCCTGTTTGGGGTTTTCTTGGCAAAACTACCGAAGTGGCTTGCCATTTCCTTCTCCAACTCATTTTCTAGCTGAGGAAACTGAAGCAAACAAGGTTAAGTGACTTGCCCAGGGTCACACAGCTAGTTAGTGTCGAAGGCCAGATTTGAACTCCGGTCTCCCTGACTGTAGGTCCAGTGTTTTATTCACTTGTGCCATCTAGCTGCCTTCTATGTGGTATATGCCTTATGTGGTATATGCCTTTAGGGAAAACTTCAATAGCATGTTGGACATGTTTCAGGATACCTTTCATACAAAGCCCAAGAAAGGGGTATGGCAGTGATGAATCTATGTCGCAAAGTCACTACAGTGATGATTTGAACTTGGCAATTCTTGTTCATGGGATAGGAAATAATGAATCTGACCACTGGGGAGCATGTATTTTCTGTTGTTACTGTTGTTTAGTCATTTCAGTTGTGTTCAACTCTTCGTGACCCCATTTGGGGTTTTCTTGGCAAAGATACTGGAGTGGTTTGTCATTTCCTTCTCCAGCTCATTTTACAGATGAGGAAACTGAAGCAAACCGGGTTAAGTGACTTGCCCAGGGTCACACAGCTAAAAAGTATCTGAGGCCAGATTCAAACTCAAAGATGAGTCTTCATAACTCCAAGCCCAGCACTATATCTACTGAGCCACCTAGCTGCCCATGTATTTTCTAGATTCCTAGAAATTGTGTACCTACAGTAAAAACTAGCTGTCTTGCAACAATTATTTCTTTCATACAGTCAGATAAATAGTATAATAGGGTTATGGACTTAGAATTGGAAGCGACCCTAGCTAAGAGGAACCTTGGTGGGAGAGATTCTTCACAGTGTCTCAAAGTAAGCATTAAGCTGCCTTCTCTTACCTATCTTTCAAGAAACTAGAAAGTGGGTATTTCATTCCGCTCAGATGTAGCCTTCCTCATCTTGTGAACAGGATTTAGCAAATTCAAGGAATAACAGCAGTGACTTTGTCCTTTCTGGAGCTCAGTTCTGGAGGTGAGTAAACTAATCCTGGTTTAGCAGGAAGAGCAATGGACTGAAAATCAAGAGACCTGGGTTCTCATAGCATGTCTTTTACTAGCTAAATGTGTAATCTTGAGCATTTCACTTTTGCAGAACTCAGTTTCCTCAACTAAAGAAAGAGAATTGAATTAGACAATCTCTACTTGGGGAATTCCCTTTGTGGCACTGAAATTCCAGAGCTTTCACTGGGAATTTCAGCATATGTTGCAAATTTAGGGGTGGTGAAGGGGCAAGCAAAGAGACCCAAAAATACTTTAAAGTCAACTTGTATTGACATTATCATTGATCCTAGAGTTTTCTGTCATGCAAATCCTTAAGCAAGCTGACCATCACAGTTGGGTGCAGTCTTATCTTAGTGAGCAGAAAGGAAAGAAATAGAATGAAAAGACCCACAAACTGGTACATTTCACCACCATCATTATTGATTCCTGACATCCTGGTTCCTAACCTAGGCAACAGGCAGGTAGCTGTCCTAGTTAGGCATATATCTACCAGTAGAGAAAGGTACACTCAGGAAAAGTGTCATAATGGTAATTAGACCCAAAGAAAGCAGCCATCCTCAGGCTAGGTGAAGTGAAGGGGAAATACATTTCTTCCCCCATAGTGCATGCTGAAATAAGAGGGAGGGTATGCTTTCCCTCCTCTATGGTCTCCTGTACCTTAATCCAGTAACACATGATGAATGTCAGCACCCTTCAGGGCAGAAGCACCCATGTGGGAGCCCTGAGACAAAGCCCTTGTTTGGATAGAGCTATTTTATGCTGTCACCTCCATTAGATTATGAACTCCTTGAGGATAGAGACAATCTTTTGCCTTTCTCTGTAGCCACAGTACTTAGCACGGTGCCTGGCATATAATAGCTATTTACTAAATGTTTATTCTCTGATGAATGACCAGCTGCAAAGAACTTCATTGATCATTCATACATGCTGTCTACCAAAACAAAGAGAAGACATGTCATTCGGAGCCATTACAACACAGCTCCCCATTGACAGAAAGTGGAGTTGGGCTCAGTAAGTGATAAACAATGCTTCATACTCTATATACTGGGTCTAATGAGAGAATGCAATTACAAAAATTGGTCCGAAATCCCAGTTCTGTTTCTAATTACTGAATGCCTTTGGGTAAATTGCTTAACTCTACTATTCTTCTAATAAACAATCTTGAAAAGCTAAGGTGAAGTAGAAGAGAAGGGGGAGAAGTCTCCAATCAGCCTTTGGAGTCATAGTAACAAAATTAATCACAGACTAAAGGCAGAAAATAAATAACTCAATAAGAAAAATAATATTTATTAAAAAGTTCTCCAGAAATGTGTTTTTATAAATTTATTCAAAGATCATTTCATTACTGAATTACATAATCAACTCACAGTGGTGTTGACCAGGTTATCCTCTGACAAAATGTTGGTTTTCTGTCATATAGTCACAGCCTAAGGCCAATAGTATTGGAAAACAATTAACTTGTCAACTTCAGATTTTTCATTAATAATTTTGGACCATATCCTGCCATTGATATTTATTTTAAACTCTCATTGATTTCCGCAGGAGTTCCACATGGTGGATGATGGCAGGATACAGCCCAAAGGGAACCGCCTCAGAGTAGGTTCCCACTTCCATTCCCTTTGTGTTTGACCCTTACTAAATTCAGTCCCCCACAATGTACATATAAAAATAGCCTAACAGGCAACATAAATGTGATAAAGATTTCTATTTGCACAACCAGGTTTATAGGTCAAGTGTCTGGGAGAGTTTGCAAATTTAAGAGAGTTAAATTTGAAACCTCCTTGGAGCTCTGTGTTTATGGTCCCAATTCCAACATTAAGTATCAGCATTAGTCTTGCTAAGTGGTCTCAGGATACACTATTTCACTTCAAAGGCACAACATTAAAATCATTTTTGCATCACTTGAAACTAAACACTCTCACCAAAATGACACAAATTAGCCATTTAAATGGCCGGGTTATTATCGTAGTTGACAATGTGGCAAAGAACTAGCCATGTTAGAATAATATTGTCGTTAGTAATGACCTTAGCTGCCCAGTTCCTAGAATTTTTTTCCTAAGTTCCTAAGAGTCATCCCTGGAGCAATGGTGTAAGGGAGGGGGAATGGTTATAAGAGACAAATGGTAAAAAAATATATGAATAGTTTTTAAAAGAAATGTAAAACATCAATGAGTATATAAAAGATTACTCCAAATCACTAATAATAAAAATGCAAATTAAAACAACTTTGAGGTTTCACATCACATTCCTCAAAATGGCAAAAATGCTTAAAAAAATTATAATAAATATTAGAGAGGATTAGGGGAGGGGAGAGGCACATTAATGCACTTTGGGTGATACTATGAAGAATTCCAACCACCTGGAAAACAATTTGAATCATATGAGAAATTTGTCTAAACTATTCATTCTTTTAGACCCAGAAATACTATTATTTGACAAATATCCCAAAGAGGTTGAAAGCAGAAAATAAAGGCCTTACATATGCCAAAATACTCACAGTAGCACTTTCTGTGATATCCAAAAAAAAAATTGAAAGCAAAGTGGGTGCTCTTTGATTAGAGAATGGCTGAACAAACAATATATATGGGCATAATGGAATATTATGATGCCATAAGAAAGGGCGAACATAAAGAATTCAGAGAAATTTAGAAATAATTCAATAAACCAATGCAGAATGAAATAAGCAGAACCAGAATGACAACAGAAATGTAAATGTTTTAAGAGTCAAATTATGATTAATAGTACTTGCTAATTAGAGTTATCAAAAACTAATAATGAAACACATCTCCCAGTAGAGAAATGAGGGATTCCAGATGTGGGATGTGATGTTTGCTTTCAGGCTCAGTCACTATATCCATTGGCTTTGCTTAAGTGTTTCTCATTGTTAAACTAGAGGATATTTGTACATTGGGGTGAGGTGATAGGCTGGAGAGAGAGTTAGGGAGAAGTCACTGTAGTATTAAATAAAAGATATTAATAAGGCTTTAAATTAATAAACAATATAACTTTGGCAAACAATCTGAAAAAAAAATAACCAAGTGATAAGTCAATAAAAACACCAAGGAAATCCTTAGAAACAATGGAGCAACACTAAAATGTAATGAATGACCCAGGAGAAAAATACTATTGAAGAAAGCGTTAGAAGCGGGACAGGGGAGGGAAGATGTCTTCCAGGGATCTAGATCAAACCATCACTAAGTAGCTTTAGCCCTGCAAATACCATAGAATCATATGGACTTAATGATATAAGGGACCTTACAGGCCACCTATTCTACACCTCCTACCTGTGGATTGGCTTCCTCATCTGTAAGATCCACTGGAATAGGTTGTCAACTTTTTACTGACAGAGACTATTTCACTTTTGTCTTTGAATACTCACATTGTAGCCCAGTGCCTGGCATAGAGTAAGGGTTTGATAAATACAGGTTCATTGACTGGCCATGTATTGCCTTAAATATATTTGTTATGAGGACAAAATGAAATGTCACTGAAAATGCTTTGTAAGTTACAAAGTGTGATAAAATGTTAATAATCATTCTTTTTAAAATAGATTTTATTACTAACTTTTGACTTTACCTAAATTTAACCCTAAATCCTCCCCTTCCCCACCTCCCACTGCCTCCTGAGGGCCATCTCAATTAACAAAGAAATTTTAAAATGAAAAATAGGAAGATAAAATCATCAAAAAATTCTAATAATATATGCAATATTCCATATTTGTGGCCCACTACCTCCACTCCTTTGCAGAAATGGATGGGGCAGGGCTGGGAAGGTGGGAGAGGGAGATTATAAAGTCCAGCCAAGCTTGGATGTTATAGTTTTGCAGGCACATGAGGTGTTTTGTTTTGTTGTGTTTTTTAAAGTAAGGCTTAATGCACTGATGGGTAGGATAGATTCAAGAGGGGAGAGAACAGATGCTGGCAGGTCACTTAGGAGGCTACTGAAATATTCTTAGTTCTGAGGTACATGTGTTTGAAAAGGATACAGCAATTGGGAGACAAAGGAAGAAAAGTAAAAGGAGAGGGGAGAGGATCTGGCAACAGATTACATGTTGGGAGCGGGCTGAAGTAGAAAGGTGAATATTAGAGCCTGGGAGAACAACACCAGTTACAGAAATATCAGTATGAGGAAGAAATTGATTTAAGGAAGAAGATGCTGAGATCAATTTTGGACATGTCTGACAGGCAAATACAGCTAGGTGGCTGGGCCTAAAGGAAGACTCATCTTCCTGAGTTCAAATCTGGCCTCAGACACTAACTTATTAGCTGTGTGACCCTGGACAAGTCTCTTAACCCTGTTTTCCTCAGTTTTCTCATCTGTAAAATGAGTTGGAGAAGGAAATGGCAAACTACACCAGTAGTGGCAAAACCCCAAATGAGGTCATGAAAAGTCAGACATACAAAAAAATGACTAAACAAAGAAAGGGAAATTAAGATCTAGAGTTCAGAAGACATAGCATTTGAGAGTTGACTAAGTACTGATGAGGCTTCAAAATGAAGCATTTTACAGAAGCATTTAGAGAGATAAGATCAAAGGGTATGATGCAGCAACTAATCTCTGGTCCCATGCAAAAAATACTTTAGCTTTAGAAATACTCCTAAGGATGTGGACTTGTAATAATCAATAAAAACACTTTTATGTAATGTTCAAGCTTTACCAACCATTTTCCTATTAAAAAAAACTGATGAGATAGAAATGCATACATCTATTTTGAAAAGTTTTATTAACATATTTTATTTTTACGTTGCAAACATACAGATTATTCCCATTCCTTGACAGCTGTCTTCTAACAAAGTAAAACAAGCCAAACTAACTATAAGTTGACCTTATCACAAAGTGAGTACAACAGTTCACATCTATAAACCCCCTTCTACCTATTTAAAAAAAAAAGAAATCTAATTTATCTCCCTCCCAAACTCCACCTCCATTGAAAAAAAGGAGATAAGAAAAAGAAATTTCCTGTCATAAATATATATAATGAACCAAAATGAATTTCCTCAACTGCTGTGTACAAAAGATAGATAAATTAATAGATAAAGGGAAGAAGGGATAGGGAGAGAGGGCAGAGAGAGGGGTGAGAAGGAGAGAGGAGAGAGACAGAGAAAGAGAGAGAGAGAGAGAGAGAGAGAGAGAGAGAGAGAGAGAGAGAGAGAGAGAGACAGAGAGAGAGACAGAGAGAGAGACAGAGAGAGAGAGAGAAAATAGTTATATTTTGCACCCACAATCTGTCACTTTTCTTACTGATACATTGTTTCATCATTGACCCTCTAGTATCAGGAATAGTCATTGTATTTATCATAGTTCTTATATGTTTTAAAGTTATTTAGTTTTCATGATGTTTTTTGTCATTGTATAAATTGTTCTTTTGGTTCTGCTTATTTCATTCTTCATTGTTTTATAAAAGTCTTCGAACTATTCAGTTATAAATTGTTGTCCTGGATCTTCTCCCTTCATTCTCCATCAGTTTATGTAAGTCTTTCCACGTCTCTTTGAAATCATCTATTTCCTCATTTATTACACCCCGATAGCACTCTGTCACATTTATATACCACAGCTTATTCAGACCCTCCTCCATTGGTGGAAATCCTTTTAGTTTACAGGATTTTTTGTCACCACAAAAACAGCTGCTATTAATATTTTTGTGCATTTACTTTAGTATTTCTTTGATCACCTTGGGCATAGGTCTAACAGTGGTATAGCTGGGTAAAGGGGCACACGCTGTTTACTAACTTTTTGTGTATAATTCCAAATTTATTTCAAGACTGATTGCACCCATTCACAAGTCCACCAACAGTGCCTGTTTCCCCAGAGACCCTCCAGTATTTATCATTTTTCTTTTCTGTCAACTTTTCCAATCTGATGGCTGCTAGATTGAATCTCAGAATTTCTTTAATTTGCATTTATCTAATTACAATTGATTTGGAGCATTTTTTCATATGGCTATGGATAGACTGGGTTTCTTAACCTTGAGAACTTCCTATTAACATCCTTAGACCACTTATTAATTGGGGACTATTTCTTATTTTATAAGTTTGAATCAGTTTCTTACATATCTTAGAAATGAAATCCTTTTCAAAGAAGCTTCCTGGAAAGAATTTTTCTCAGTTAAATTGTTTGCTCTTTTAATCTTAGCTTTATTAAGCTTGCCTGTATAAAAACTTTAAAAATTTTATATCATCAAAATTACCCATATTATCTCATATGATCCTCTCTGTCCCTTATTTGGTCATGAACTTTTTCTCCTAGCCCTAGATCTGATAGAAAGTTTGTTGACAAAGTAATGACTAAGATGATGTAACTTACCAAATGGTCATTAAGTAGGAAGCCATTAGGAATTTCTAATTCTGAATTAGGTGGATGCTTTTGACAGTCCCTAGACTTAGTGGTCAAGTATTAAAAGCTAAAATATAGACTTAAAGCCTGATGACACTAGTTACCTGGAATTGTTTTGTGTTCCAAAAATCTGGGCTTCTGGGAAGATGAATCTTCTGAGGATTAAAGGCCTATCATAATTAAGGCTCTGAAAACAGATGGATCCTCCTTATGGAATGAAAATCTGCTTAGAGTTTTTTTCCCTAGTCAGTGATGATGTTGGTGGTGGTGGTAGTAATGGTAATGATAATCTGTAGCAAAAACAAGCCTCTGTACTTTAAAATGAAAGCGAAGTGGTAAAGTACCCTTTGGTTTTTTTTATGTAGAATAGGGACTCTCAAGTTGGAGAGTCCAACCAAAGCATGGGAACATAAAGGCCATCATCTTGTGTCTAGTGTTACTTTATCTGGCTCAACAGTGACCAGAAAGCAATTCTCAGCAGGTACCATATGTCTTGATTGCAAATCTGGCACAGACTGTTATTGTTTGTCATTTTTGAAGAAGACCAATGACATCACAGGTGATATCTTGACTTGAGAGCGTATTGGATTTAAGTGACACAGAGTTGCACAAAGTCAACAGCCTCACTCTCTTTTCTAGAATCATCAAAGTCCAGGGGCAGAGCAAAAGTCAGGATGACTGACAATGGCCTGGGGTTAAGTGGATGACCTTGGCATCTTCAATGTCTGACCAAGTTCTAAGTGCTCCATAGCACCTGCTTCAGCCATCTTCATAGCCATTGGAACAAATCATTCTTATATGCCCATTCCACTGAGGGAAGTCTTCACACACTTGGGTAGACATCCTCCTAATTCATCAGTGAGTTTGAAGCCTATCTGTTACCCTCAACCTGGTTTAGCCCATCTGCTGAGACTATTTTATGGAGTGTGGCTGCTGCACATGCTACAGCTTCTTAGAGTTGGGTGAGAAGTAGACACCAAAGGTGAATGAGTAGCTCTGAAAAGGCCTCAGCAAGTTCTTTCACTAGAGGTGTTAGTCCTCCCTGAACACCCCATACATATCACAAATCTGGCACAAATTGTATGATATGTATATATCATGATTTTTATGTATATATTTATGTATATGTATATATATATATGTATATATTTATGTATATATATACATATATATATTTATGTGTGTGTGTATATATATATATATATATATATATAATGAAAGAATGGCAGAGAGCTGGGTCAGCATGATCAGTGCAATGAAGATTAGAAAACATTTAAGATGAGGCATTCTAGGTACCAGGAAGACCTGAGATCAAATTCAGCCTCAGACACTAGCTATGTGACCCTGACTAAGTCACTTACTTTCTGTCTGCTTCAGTTTCCTCTTTGCAAAATAATGATAACAAAAGCACCAGCAATCTAAGGTTATTGTGAGGATCAAACAATATATTTGCAAAGAGCATTGAAATTAGTATGCTTATTATTATTGTCAGGAGGTCTGTAACAGAATGCCCCAGGGATTTGTGTTGAATATTTGTGCTAAGTATTTTATAAATGACTTGGATTTGATGGCACACTTGTCCAATTTATGGATGACACAAAGTTGAAAAAGACAGCTAATATACTGGATGAAGGTTTCAGGAAGCAAAAAGATCTTCCCAAGCTACAATTTTGGGGTGGATCTAATAAGGTGGAATTTAGTAGGGTAAGGGCTCCAAAAATCAACCTAAAAAGCATAAGTAAGGGGGAAGCATAAAAGAAAAAAAAAGTCTCAAAAACATTTGGAGGTCTCAGTGCACTGAAAGCTCAATATAAATCAATACAGCAATTAAAAAAAATGCAGCCAAAAGAATTGTAGGCTACACTAAGAAAATCAATGGTTGCAGGAAAAAGGTGATGAAAATCATAGGATCATAGATTGCCAGCTGGAAGGGACCTCAGAGGTGATCTACTCTAATCCCCTCATTTAACAAGTGAGGAAACTGATGCCCAGAGAAATTAAGTGACTTGACAGGTAACAGAGTAAAGAGTTGAATATAGGTCCTCACATCTGTCCTCTTCCTTAGTTTAGTCCCTCGTCACCCCTAATTTGGACTATTCTAGTAGCTTTGAAATTGTTCTTCCTGCCTCAATCTATCCCTTCTCCAATGGATCCTCCCAGCTTCCAGAGATTTTCCAACATGCAGGTACAAGCATGTTACTCCCTAGCCAGCAAATTTCAATTGTTCCCTATCGTCCCAAGGCTCATATAGAAACTCTTACAGATTTATTAAGATTTATTAAGCTCTCCAGAACCTGGCCCTAACTTATCTTTTGAACCTTCATCCTGTAAGTATTCTACAATCCAACCAAACTGACCTTCTTGCTATTCCTTACACATGATAACTCCATCTCTTGTCTTCATGCATGTCTTGGCACTGGCTGTCTCCAATCCCTGCAATGGACTTCCTTCCTTCTCACCTCCACCCCTTACATTCCCTTCTTTCCTTCAAAATTTTGCTCATGACACCTTCTACATGAAGTCTGTCATAATTCCCTCAGTTGCCAGTGCCCTTCCACCAAAAAAAAAAATTTTACTTATTTTGTATGTATACTTATTAAGGTACATATTATTTCCTTCAATAGAATGCAAGGTCCTTGAGGGCAGGTATAGTTTCATTCTTATCTTTCTATCCTCAGCACCTACTATGGTACCTGACTCAGTAAATGTTTCTTAACTAACTAATCAAAACCCATCAATGACATAGTAAATAGAACAATGGAAGTTGCCAAAGACCTGTGGAGTGACTTTCCCAAGGTCAACAAACTCAAGTCTGAGGTGGGATTTTAATATAACATGTGATAGCATGCCATGCTACCTCTTGGAATTTCTATAAGTTCTTTCTATATTATACTTCTATATTATACTTTCTATAAGTTCTTTCTATATTGTACTTCTATATCATACTTTCTATAAGTTCTTTCCATATTATACTTCCATATTTTACTTTCTATTTTACAATTCTTTTGCAGGACTCTAATCTTATAGCCTAACCATCTGGTTCTATTTTCAACTTAAAACATCCTGGTATGTGTTTAGCACAGTAGTTAGCACATAGTAAACCTCTAATAAATGCCTGTCGCTTGTCTTTTTTTAGATACAACTATATATTGCTAACCTATCAATTTTGTGGCCCCCTAACAGCCCAGCTTCTTCATCTATTGTGATTGTAAAAAGTTATCCCACTTGCTAAAAATTGCAAAGAAATGCAATATATTTACTATATATGTGTATGTATGTACGTCACATCACTGTGTGGTGTTATATCTCTACTTGTTTGGTTAACATGATAAAGGAGGTGGTTTTTTTCCAAGTTGTCACTCATTTTTCATGTGTGCAAACCTCCAAGATCAGAAATTGCTTATTGAGGTTTATCAGAGACCCTAAACACGCTAAGCCTCTGCTTGAAACAAGAGAATTGATTCAGTAATTGGTAGAAGAGTGTCAAAAATTCTATCTACCATACATGAAAATGGGGTAACTATCCCCAGAGATGTATACAAGCTTTAGTAATTAGGAATTACAGATCCATTACAGTTTATTAAACCAGCTTTCTCTGATCAAAATATATACTCAAGTCAAATGAAACATTTGAAAATGAGTTAAATATGATCTTTGTTGTTGTTGTTACTGTTACTAAATCATTTCAGTCATGTCTAACTCTTTGTGACCCTATTTGGATTTTTCTTGGCAAAGACACTGGAGTTTATTGGCCATTCCTTTCTCCGGATCATTTTACAGATGAAGAACTGAGGCAAACAGGGTTAAATGACTTGCCCAGGGTCACACAGTTAGTAAATGTCTAAGGCCAGATTTGAACTCTTCTTTGTTACCATCTATTTAATCTGCCTCTGAATTACTGATAAAGGAAGTTGCATATATTGGGGGAGGCACCTTGGATTTTAAAATTTTACCTCTTTGTTGGTTTTTTTTTTCCTGGACTGTAGTCCAAACATTTTTAATTCCAAATAGCATCAATACGTTTGTAGGTATCCAAATGTTTTTGATTTGAGCTTTTGTTTTGGTTGGGAGAGGTTTTTTTAGACCAATAAAAACACTGAAGACAATTTCTCTTTTAACCTTTTTTCTTTCCCCAAAGCAAAAGGAGGGACAAAATTGATTTTAGTGGGTGTAGAAGTCACCACAGGTCCAAACGTTTACTTTGTGTGCGCATTTCCCAAGTGTAATTTGAAACAACGTTCTTCTAATTTCCAGGGGAGTTAATGTGTCAAAGCAGCTGCTGACCTTGAACAAAATCAGCAAGTATAAATAAAAACCCTTTGAAAATCAATAGTGCCTTTGGAAATGAAGGTAATACGAAAACAAAAGACAGCAATAAGCTTTTTTAAAAAAATAAGAATAACATTACCACTATTTTCAAAATGAAGAATATAGCTTTAATTCCAAACATGAAAATTTGTTCATATACCTGTGTATGTGATTCCTTCTCCAAGATGCATTCCACTGAATTTCATTTATAGACCTTATTTGTATTATCTTTTGTCCTTTATGCAGGTCAATGTGGTTCATTTGTCCTACTCCCTAACCTCACTACTAACCCTTGTCCTGTTCATAAAACTATAATCTATATCATACCATTGCTGAGACTATAGCAAGTCTATTGTTTGATTAATAAAGGTCTTCTCCAGTTGTCCATTTTTTTCTCTCTTGAAGTTATACACACAGACACACAGACACACACACACACACACACACACACACACACACACATATATATATACATATATATATATATATATATATATATACACACACACACATACATACATACATATACATATATACATGTATATACCTACCAGGAACACTGTGACTTAAATTTATAAATGGAAATCACTTTTTTTAAATATCCATGCTTCTCCATTATTTATGGTAACCAATATCTGCAGGGAAATTTTGGCATTCATGGAAATCTCTTCAAATCCCAAGAGATCAAGAAGTCAAAGAGCATTCCTCACTACATCTGGAAGTGAACAGGAAGTACCAGCCCATCAGACCTCCACCTATTAGTTGTTTGACAGCCATGAGCAAATGAATGAGGGATCAGACAATGGGGAAACCTGCTGGGGTCATCCTTGTTGTAAACCCGTGAAATCCAATAACATGACAGATTTTATAGCCTTGACAAGAGAGGAACTCAAGAAGGGAGTGGAAGGAAAGCAAACCTTAATGAAGATCCCTCCCAGCTTCCCTTTAAGCATCTTCCAGAAATTTTAGACAAAAGGAACCTCTAGATAATGCTAAGTTATATTTACAAACTTGGGTCTAGAAAAAATTTATAGCACATCCATTATATACTTTTTATTAATTTATAATGTTTTTAATATTATAGTGTTATCTATCATTCATAGTCATTACCTAAATCTTATTTCCTCCAACAAATACAAAGTTTTCTAAAAGTGTTAGTGTAGTTTTAAGCTATTAAAGCTTTAAGAACATAATTGTTTAAGGATCTAATAACATACAGAGAAAAGATTAAGTTTTTTTTCCCTTAATGATTCTTCTCAGTAAAAAGATTTGAATTGACTAATTTATGAGTCTGTATTTATAAAATACTTTGCTGCCATGTTATTAGCAGATTCAGTTTACAGCCAAATTCCTTTTAAGGATTTGCTTCTCAGGAGAGGCCAAATAAATGAGGAAATCACAAGGAAACCATAGTAATAAGGAATGGGTTTTTTCCTTCTCAGTCTCCTTTGTTGATTCGTTGTCCATTTCATGCCTCCCCCCAACTGAGGAATTGAGAATGTTCCCCAAAGTTTGTCTTTTAGGCTCTCTCTGTCTCTGTCTCTCTCTCTTCCCACCTCCACTTTCTCTCTCCATCTTTCTATCTCTACCTCTCTTCCCTCTCCCCTTCTTCCTTCTTCCTCCTTCCCTCCATTCTCTCTCTCTCTCTCTCTCTCTCTCTCTCTCATACACACACACACACACACCACACACACACACACACATACACACACACACACACACAGAGACCCCATTGGTTTCCATGAATTTAATTATCACTTCTATGCACAAATTCATATAACCAGCCCGTCTCTCCTCTGAGTTTCAGTCCTACATCACCAACTGCTGATTGAACATTTCCAACTCTACATCCTAGAGAAATTTCAAATTCAACATGTGTAAGACCACATTTATTATATTTTCCTCCCAAACCCTCCTCTCTTCCAAATTTCCTTCTTTCTGTCAAAGGTGCTTCCACCCTTCCGGCTTCCCTGGTTTTTAACCTTTGTATTATACTCAACTCCTCACTCTCTCTCATCCCACAAATCCAATTTCTTGTCAAATCTTGCCATTTTTACCTTAACTACATCACTCACTTCTGAGCCTTCCTCCCCACTCAAACACCTACCCACCTTAGTTCAAACCTTCATCACCTCTTGCCTCATTACTGCAACAAGCTGTTTCCCCGCCCAAATTCTCATCCCTCCAGTCCATCCTAAATATGACTACCAAAGTAATTTTTCTAAAGCACAAATCTTGTCACTCCCCAAATTCAATCAGGTATAGTAGCTAAACTTCTATGCTTAGCTTTTTAAGTCTTTCACAACCTTTCCCCAACCTATATTTCCAGCTTAATTGGAAATTACTCCCTTTTTGGCACTCTATGACCAGCCGTACTAGCCTCTCTGGTCCTTACACACAATACTTCATCTTCCATCTCTATGTCTTTACTCCAGACTTTCCAAATACCAGTGTGTATTTGCTCCTTGCTTCTGCCTTCAAGAATCCCTCTCTTCCTTTACAATACAGATCAGGCACCATTTTCTGCATGAAGCTTTGCGACCCTCAGCCTGCCATTGCTGCTTCTTTTCCTCCCAAACTATCTTATATTTACCTATTTCATATACATTTATATTTATTCATCCTGTATTTATGCAGTATATATTTATATATCCCCTTGTTGGCTGTCTTCTCCATTTGTATTTAAGCTCCTTATGAGTTGGGATTGTTCTGCTGGGTATTTTTTTACTTGCATGCCTTGAGCCTAGCACATAGTAGGTACATAATACTTCTTGTTGGTTGATTGACAGGGAACTCTAAGAGTAGGAGACTCCTATCAGTTCAGGTCAGCAGGTTCTCTGAAAGCTGCCTAGAGTAATAAGCACTTAAGGGCCTTGCCCAAGGTCACTCAGCCACTATATGTCAGAGACAGAACTTGAACCCAGGTTATCCTAGCTTTGCATATGCAAATGTGTTCATTCACTTGTGTGTATAATTCTTTCTTAAAGATAAATTTCACTGACACTCATTTACAGACCCCATTTGTGGTTGTCTTAGTTCTTTTTTCAGGTCGTTGTGGTGAATTTACTATACTACTAAGCTAATTGCCTTTTTACAGAGTTGACATAAAAATCTGAAGGATATAACTAATTTTCCCCATGGTTAGATAAATCATATCTCGTATATATATATATATATATATATATATATATCTTCAGTAATATAAACTTTGAATATTAATTTATTATTGAATAATTATTATATAATATTAAATTAATAATAACTCATATTTATATAATGCTTTAAAGTTTATAAAGAGCTTTTCCAAAAGCTCTGTGAGATATGTTATGCAAGTGAAATTGCTCCCATTATGGAAATAAGGCCTAGGCAGATGAATTGACTTGCTTTTAGTTATAAAGTTTATAGGCAACACAGCACAATGAAAAGTTGCCTTGCATTTGAAATCACAGAATGTAGTTTTGGATTCTGGCTCAGCTACAGAATACCTTGTGACTTTGGGCAAGTCATTTCACTACCTAAGTCTCAGTCTCCCCATCTATAAAATGAGTTAGACTGGATGCAGTGGTTTTCAAGGTGTAGTCTAGGGATCCTAGTCACCAGATCCTATCAGGGGGTTTGTACAGTCAAAAATATTTTCATGATAATGCTAGGACATTTTCATTTTAATTTAATTGAATTAATTTAATTTTAATTTCTATTAAATATAACAAGGTAGCCCAATAAAAGTTCTCTCAGGTCCTCAATAATTTTAAAGGGTATAAAGGAGTCCTTAGACTAAAATGTTTGAGAACTGCTAGACTAGAAGATAGCTAGATAAGGCATTTAGCATTGTGCCCAAGTACTGGGAATACAAAGACAAGCAAGCAAAGTAGTCCCTGCTTTCAAGGAGCTTATACTGTAATGGGAAAGACAGCACATATGAAGGAACTAGAGAGGGGGGACAGTGCATGGTTTGGAGATGGCTAGGAAGTAGAGCAGATAAGGAGGAAAACTCATCCATTAGAGTACGGTGTGTCAGAGAGAGAGTCCGAGATTCTAGGAGTGGGGAGATGGGGATGATGAACAGAGCAGAAAGGGTGTTAAAAAAAAAAAGGCCAACAAATGATCTCAAATGGATTGAAGACAATATTCATAACTAAATCTACTGAGTCTAAGCCCAGGGCTCCTTCTACTACGCGACTGGCTCTTGGATGTCCACAATTCTAGTTGCATTATTACTCAGCAATAGCAATGATTGAATGTTGTGGAGCTACGGTCTCATTAGTGGATCAAAACATAAAGCAATGTATGCCTGAAAGCACTGAATTTAGATTCCATTTGCCAAGAAACAAATTAAATCCTTCCTACCCATCCACCATTTTCCTTTTTTTCTGGCAGCACACGGCACACTTTATGGTGACACTTAGTGGAGCACATCTATAAGCCAGCTTGCTGAATGGTGACAGCTAGGACACATTTATTATCGAAAATACATCTAGAAGCACAAGGATTAAGGGTCTTTGGAACAGACTGGATAGTTACCTCTGTCATCACTCCAAAGCCTACATTTTGTTTTCACTCCCTATCACACAGAATATAATTTCAAGAAAATGAAGCATGAACTTGCACAGTACATAGAGCTTCAAGCTTTGGATGTTTCAAAGGGTTTTCTGTCTGATGATAATAAAAGAAATGAGACTCCCTGGGAGTCTTGCCTTAACATTAGGTCTTCTTAATAAGAAATGTTACATTTATTACGTAAATAATATAGAGGGAGCAGATAGGAGGCACAGTGGATAGAACACTGGGCATGGAATCAAGAAGACTCATCTTCCCAAGTTCAAATCCAGCCTCAGACACTTGTTAGCTATGTGACCCTGGCCAAGTGATTTGACCCTTTTTGCATCAGTTTCCTCATCCATAAAATGAGTTGAAGAAAGAAAAGGCAAACTACCCCAGTACCACTGCCAAGAAAATCCCAAATGGGGTCATGAAGAGTAGGACACAACTGAAATGACTGAAAAACAACAATAATACTTTTTTTAAAATGTTGGGCTTACCCTCAAGAAATAATTTTTTTAAATCCCTTGGTAACTGACATATCTGTTAAATCTACTAGCTACCAACATTATTTCTAATTTTTTAAGCTGTGAGCCAACAATCATGGCACAGAAGCAAATGATTTATGGCACATGAACAACAAACCATGAAGCGAAAGCCTGGAGCAGTGGAGTGAGTGCTAGACTTGGAGTCAGGGAGATCTCAGATCAAATTCCATCTCAGATACTAAGTCAAGTCAAGCCACCAAGCATTTATTAAGCGATTGCTTTGTGCCAGGCACTATACTAAGCACTGAGGATACAAATACAACTAAAAAGTAAAACAACTGGGTATTATAAATACCCAAATTAGCCACAAAGGATATATGAAGGAGGAAGCTATCTGCATCCAGAGAAAGAACTGATAAATAGAAGTATGTACAGAATGATACGTGTGTGTGTGTGTGTGTGTGTGTGTGTGTGTGTATACATATATGCATATTTGTGTCTAAAAGTAGTCATCTTTATGTTGGGAAGGAGGGGGATAAAGGGGAAAAAGAAATATATATATGATAACTTCATTATATATTTGAAAGGAATAGCAAGCTGTATATAATAGATGTGCAGTTTCATGTACAATCATCTTTTTTGCTGTTCTATGTTATGGAAATTCTTGTTTTAGTCCATAAATTAAAAGTGAAATAAAATGTTTAAAAAGTAAAATAATTTCTGCCCCCAAGGAGCTGAAAGGGAAATTAAAAATGAAGGGAGTGGGCCAGAGAGAAAGTAACCATGTGGTAGGGATGGTAGAGAAGGTCCAGAAAGCCTGAACTGAAACCCAGAAAGGAATGAAGACATGCCTGGCCTGAGCACTTTTCTTAAAATGGAGGTTCTGGGAAAAACCAACCAATCAGAAGAAAGGAGTCAAGGAATAGCAAAGAATTCAGTATCATTGGACCAGAGTAATTTCAGAGCAGGAAGGTATAAGAAGCCTGGGAAGGTAGGAAAGCCAGGTTATGAAAGGCTTTAAAAACCAAACACTTGTTATGGACTCTGTGTGTGTGTGCACGCGTTCTATTTATTTTAGAAAACAATTGTGATGCAAGTGCTTTGAGGTCCAACAAAATATACACACATATAAAAATAAATAATATATGTAGAGAGAATATATTTAGACTATGTGGAATATATATTATATAGATAAAGAGTATTGTATACATATATAACATTATTTGTGTATGCATTTGCTATCCTTCAAAGCACTTTCAACACAATTGCTTTCAGAAGTAAACAGTATCATCATATCTGTTCTCAGGAACAGAATGACATAACTAAAAGTCACCAAATGAAATAACTAAAGCTCAGAAATTTTAAATGACTTAGCCAAGGTCGCAACTAATAAATGTAAAAAGTGAAATTTAAATTCAAGTCTCCTGGCTCCAGTTTTAGCACTTTTCAACTGTGTTACATTGCCCCTGTGTGCAGATTTAGGACAGAGGTGCTTAACTTTTTTGAAGTCTTGGACCCCTTTAGAAGTCCAGTGAAGCCTATCAACCCCTTCTCAGAATATTTTTAAATGTATAAAATAAAATATAAAAGATTATAAAGGAAACCAATTATTCTGAATTATAATTATCAAGTAAAAAAAAGTTTGTGGACCCCAAATTAAAAACTCTTGGTTTAGTGGAGCTAAAGCAAAGAGACAGATTAGAGGTTTGAAGAGTGTGGTTGGACTTTGGGATTTATGAGTCCGGACCATGGAGCTTAGATGGGTGATGGCCTTTCATGGATAAGGATGAGAGTATAAGGGATGAGACAGAAGGAGAGAATTATCACTTCAGTTATATTGATTATGAATCATGAAATGGAGGGGAGGAGCTAGGCATCTGCCTACAACAGGATGGGAAATGACCAGGTGATAGAGGTCTCTGCCTCTAAAGTCAGCAATAGGGTCCCTGGAGTGTATAAAGGTTCTCAATTCTTCTAGTTCTCAGCAACCCAGCATATCTTAAAAGTCTGAGATCCTTGAAGAAGGGAGGAATGTGTGTGGTTCTTGGGCCCCTGGCAACTGGGCTAAACATATACAGAACATCATCCCAAGATCCTTGGATATGAAGCATAGCCAGAAAGCACCCCGAATGCAGAGTAGTCACCCAGCTCCCAAGATCTGAATGCCCCAAAGCAAAGTTCCCCAAAAAATCTTTGGTGTGCTAAGCCCCAGGATCTATGATACTCCTACAAAAGGATCTTTTATTCCATATTACTCTCTTTCATGCATTCTATGCAAACTGAACTGTTATAATTACAAAAATATTAGAGGTATTATAACAGTGTTAGGACTTTACTCAGGAGACCTGAGTTCAAATCTTGACTCACTCTTAGTTCCTTCATTTAAGAAACAGGAATAATAATGATTGTACTATCAACCTCAGAAAATAATTATGAGGAAAGGGCTTTGTAAACACTATAAAAGTGAATTATTATTGTTCAGCTCCCACACAGGCTGCCCAGGGTGGCAACCCACTAATGTTTGCTTCCACCAATACAGCACCATGCTCCTGACCATTCTTTCCCTCCCTGCAAATGTTCATCCTGGCCTGTGTTGCTTCAAAACCTTCCTCCTGCCAACCTGAAAAACAAAGCAGTGCTAACGCTATAATATGTTGGCATTTTTTTTTTATTTGCTTCTCCTCAAATATAGAGAAGACATGTGGTCTAATGAAGAAACAATATACCTTGAGTCAGGAGAACAGGGTTCAAATCCCAATTCTGACACTGAGTGACCATGGACACAGTATTTCTCTTCAGGGACAAACTACATTATCTATAAGAAAATGAGATTATAGAAGCATGCTATTATTAGCATATTTTCATTTTAAAAGGAGGAGTTCTAAAGTAATTTTCTCACTCTGACTGTCAAGAGTACAGGCACTGTGAGATACCCAATGGAGAATATATGTTTCAGTGGGCTGAAAAGTATGCTTTAGCATACCTCAAAGCACAATATAAAATGCAGGTGGTCATTCATTTGGTCTATGGATAGGGCTCATTTTGTGAATAGGGGATGGGGCAACAGGGTATTGACCTACAGAAGAACTAAAGAAAACCTACCTTTTTTAAGGTACCTATTTCCAGCAAGTTTCAACATACCATTCCAGGGAAAAATTGGGGGAACTTGAGCACAAAATAAAGATGATCAAGGTCAGAATTGTAGATGATCCAGTTTCCTTTTTAGCTCATTTCGAAAGAAATATACTATGGTATATGATTTTATTGTTCATTAAATGATAATGGACATGAATATCAGGAAATAACTACTAGGTCTCATGATGGGGAAGACAGATCTCTGATGTTTTACCATGTTAATAAAAGCACAAATCTGACCTTCCTCATGGTTAGAAAATTGAGTCTAAACAACCTGGAGACTCAGCTCACAAATGGACCTTTTGACTTAGTTGAATAATCATCTCTCATAAAAAAAGATCCTGGGGAAAGACCGGTGTTTTGACTCTTACAAATCAGTCCAGCCTACCTTTTGTCCTTCATTTCAATTAAGTTCACTTTGGGAGCATTTAATGCTTTAAAGCCACCTTTTGGGAGACCTGCTTCTCAGGTGTGAACTATTATGCTGGCTCATTGTCCCTCCAGCAATATTTTACATAAGTGTTAATTCATCATCAGAGAAAGGCATATTGATGGTGCATTATGAAAATGCTGGCACTATAAGTAGAAACATAGTCCCAGAATCATATTTCCTTTAACATTAGGAAACAACAGCCAGCCAACCTCCCTGAAACTTATATTGAACAGGTCAGTCAAGTGTGCCAGCTGTTTTTCTGAACCCACATAACTGGCTAGAATTTCATTCATTCGGTTTCACTGGCAAGGTGATACGTAGGTAAATATTCTAAGCACCAGATTGCTATTTAATCTATAAAGTGGGAGGATCTCATGGTATCAACCAATTAATAAGCATTTATTTAGATACTTCTATGTGCTCGGGATATAAGTACAAAGAACGAAATAATTCTTCCTCTCAAGGACCTTATATTCCATCAATATGCATCTCTATAAACATATATGGAATAACCATAAACAAAATAAATGCAAAATGAATATAAGATAATCAGATTAGGAGGGCACTAGTAGTTGAGATGATCAGGACAGGCTTCATGTAGAACTTAACACTTGAGCTAGGTCTTAAAGAAAGAGAGGGACTCAGTGAGATATAGATGAGGAGGGAGTGCATTCCAGGCACGGGGAATGGCCAACAAAGGCAAAGAGATGGATGGGAATTGAGGGCTACATGTGAGGAACAGAAAAGGCTAGTTTGTCATTATTGTAGAGTGTGGGAAGGGGAGTAACAATGATCTCTAAGGTCCTTTTCAGCTCTCAATGATGATGAATCACTACGGGATGAATTTATTTGGCCCAGAAAGCATTTTCTAAGACTAAGAAGGGTCGTAAATCATGTCCTCAAAGGCTAGGTGGCACAGTGGATAGAGCACTGGGCTGGGAGTCAGGAAGACTCATCTTCATGAATTCGAACACTTACAAGTTGTGTGACCATGAGCAAGTTACAACATTATCTGTCCCAGTTTCTCATCTATAAAATGAGCTGGAGAAGGAAATGGCAAATGACTCCAGTATCTTTGCCAAGACAACTGTAAATGGGGTCACAAAGAGTCTGAAACAGCTGAACAACAACCCACAGCAATGGAGACATGGATCTTTGAACTAAACTACCATGAACAAGTTAACTTAACCTCTTAAGCATCAATTTCCTCATCTGCAAAATAGGGATAATAATATTTGCGTTACATAACTCACAGGACTATTGTGAAGAAAGTGTGTTGGAAACTATAAGAGCATGATACAAATGGGATGCAAGGTGATATAGTGGGAAATGTGGTAGATTTAAATCTAAGGATCTAAGTTTGAATTCCAACTCTGCCACATACTGCCTGTGTTCCCATGAACAAGTCATTTGACCTCAATGGGCTTGAATTTCTTCATCTGTAACATGTAATTGTTGGACTAGATGGAATGCAGTCTCTTTCATGTTATAAAAAGTCTTCCTTTTGCTTTCCCCAGCCCTCAGTATGGCATGAAAAACAAATATAAAGATCATTGGCCTTTGACTCAAAGAACCTCAGTTTGAGTCTTGGCTCTACTATTTCTTAATTGAGTGCCTTTGATCTAGTCACTGAACTACTCTGGTGTTTTCCCATTTGTAAAATGAGGGAGGGGGAACTAAATGCCTTCCAAGGTCCCTTCTAGTTCTAACATATCAATAATCGTCTGATAAAAATATTATTCTTACTCTATTATTCTTTATGCTTGAATGTACAATCTAATTTCCAACCTCTGTCAGCTTAGCTATATAAAAATGTCCTCTTCAACATTTCAGAGATCATACCTAAGGTGATGGTTCCTTTGGGGTTGCCACTACTACCTTACATTAAGTAACCGAAATTATGAGACTCAAGAAACTTGAAAGAACCTTGTCAAAGTTTCCACTGTGAGTTTTGTGTTTCTTCATGAAGCATTCTTTTTTGTTCGTGGCAGTTTTGAAATAACTTCTGAGTGCAATTTCTATTTCTAAACAGATTTAAGCACTGACATTATTAACAATGGATATCTATGCTAACCACTTATGAGCAATGCCTTCTTTCAAAAAAAAGTTTACCTGTAGACTAAAGGAAAATGGTGAGGTAGAGGAATCAGGAAGCGGTTTTGAAAATTTTGAAGTCATTTGTTTTGAACCAAACGAAAAGCCAAGGAAGATAAGTAGAAATGTACATGATGATTAAATATGAAACACTTTGTAAAAATCAAAACCCAGCTAAACCATAGGTGTACAATGAATGAAGAAGACATCATTCTATCTTGAGCTGATTCATTCTGTTTCATTGCTAAAAGGATTCAGAATACTCAGATTTTAGATTAGAGTAGTAAGAGATTTTAAAAATCATAGTGTCCATTTCCCCCATTTTTCAAATAAGGAAACTGAGGCCCATAGAAGTTCAGTGACTTGACCAAGGGCATGTACTTAATAAGTATTGTGGTAAAGCCAAGATGCAAACCCAGGTCCTCTGACTCCAAGTCTAAATGCTTTCCGGATCATGGTGAATGGAGGTCAGGGTGGGGAAGGGGATATTTTATAACAACATCAAGGAAAGGGGAATGTTTTTCAAAATCTGTACCCTCAACTAGACATTGTGGTGCATGCCTGTTATATTTGATACTTGGGAAAGCTGATGGATTGCTTGAGCTCAGGAGTTCTAAGCTGCAAAGTGCTAAGCTGATACATGTCCCCATTAAGTCAGTCTCTAATATGGTGAACTGACTTAAAGAAGAATAAACCAACCAAGATCATAGCTCCCATACAAAAATCAGCAGTAGGATAGGACCTGTGGGTGGCCACTGCACTTCCTACTGAGTACTCCCCCCAAAATGCATATGTGTGTGTATGTAATACATATTTTTTATATATACACATACATACACATATACATATATATGTCACCACATGATGCTTATACATTGTATCAGAGCCCAGAGGAAGGGACAGGCACAGGTGCTGAAAAGAACGACCCAGTTCTACTGAAATCCATTCTTCAATCATTCTAGGCTAGGTTTTCTTCCAGAATTCCTATGACACCAAGGTTCCTTTGTGTCTTGTGGCAGTGTTCTAACCTGAAAGGGATGCCAGTATTTCATTTCCCATCATTGTTTTCTGTTCCTAATCTCTGGGCAGAAATCACAAGTGTCTGTTTTCATTATCCTTTTTATGTTGAACCTAATGGAAGGGTGGGTTCAGTTTCTAGGTTCCCAAGTGTCATTGTGATGACAGTGAACAGAGTCTTTACTACTTTAGTGATTAGGAAAGCGTGTACAATGTAAGATGAATAGGATATCCTGTCTCCACCCTCCCCACCCTCCCACACATACCCATCACGTAAAACTGCCCACCTAAATAAATACTCCCTTCCATGATTTACATCCCTTGAATTTAAGGGTGTGTAAATAGGGCTTTATTTCTTCAAACTAACATACTTTGGGGTGCCTACTTAAGAGTCATTCATTTAAAAACCCTGATCAAATTAGAAATAAAATAAGTGTGGTGTTAGAAAAATGTCGGTGTTTTATTTCATTGAAGAGAAAGGGAGATTTAACTGTGGAAACTCATCCAACTATCCCCATGGAAGTTTGCTACATCAAGCCAGAACTGTTGAAAATATCAGGAGCAGGCAAGTTTGCAGACCATACAAATCTTTCCTACAGTGGTTACTTTTCATGGGAAAAGACTGTTATGCTACATATAATAGGCAATTACACACATGTTTGGTTGTGCATGTGTGAGTGGTGAGATAGAGTGAATCTATCATATAAACCCATTTAAAAACCATTACATTTTAATTGAGGCTGAGTTGGCAGCTCTTAACTGATTTGTGCATGGAGATAAAATTGCTATTTGGCCTTTTTTAAAGATCTTGTTTAAGATCATCACTTCCTAAGTGAGCAGTGTCCACCTAGCAGAGCAAAACAATGCTCTGAGCACTGAGACTTTGGGGATGGGTGTTGGTGAAAAGATTTCCTTGTATTATTTTTGTGAGGTTTCCTGCTTGCCTCCTCACTGGTGATTAAGTTGGAAGTCAGAGAACACAAGTGGCTTTTATGAAGCACCTTGCAAAATTATTTCCTCTGAAACATGATGAATTTGCACCTCCCTAGTCAGAGTCCAGCAGGGTCTTCTTTGCAATTAGCAACAAATGGGCCAGGATGTGCGTAATCACTTAGGTCACAGGGGGAACTACCTTGAACCCCTGTCTGATAATCTTGTATGGTCATGGATAGAGATCTCATTGTCCTTAGAGGTCACAGATGCTGCTGCTAACTGGCCTGTTATTCTTGTGTGAGGTGTGGTTGAAAAGAGTCATCCTTTTCCAATGGTGAGAATATGAAAGCCAGCAATAAATATAATGGATGTCACATTAGACTTGAAGTCAAGGTTGTAGTCTCATGTTCCAAACCTCTTTGAGCCTCAGTTCCCTCATTTGCAAAGTGAAGATAACTTTTTTCTTCAGATTCATGTCTATCATTTCATTGGTGTCAAAGATGAAGCTGCTTCTGACAATGCCGATGAACAACTCTTCTACCATTGAGATTTTGAGAGAGTTGTCTAGGGGCACTGAGGCATTAGAGGATTTGTCCATGATCATGCAGCCAGTATGTGTCAAAATAGGGCTTGAACCCAAGCTGAAAGGCTGTGAACAGCTCTCTACATCTTGTCCCTTGCTATATGCTTATAGGGAGCTGGCAGAACTATTATTAAGGACATTGTTTTGTAACCTGTAAGACACTAAATATATGTAGCCCATCCCCAACTGGCCCCACAACCAGACTGGAGTTTTCACCATGGAAAATTCTCAGGAATAAAATAAATAGCCTGTCATATCAGAATGGTACTTTGAAGTGAGTTGGAAGTCTTAGAGGTACGTGATGGGCATGGTCCCATCCAGGGGAGTACTGAAGCCAGTTCCTACTAGCCAACAAGCCAGTTTTTAAAATTTTCAGTGTGAGTATTTACACCTCAGAAATTAGCAAATGCTACTATTCAGGGCTTGCTTTGTTGCTTTGTTAACTGTCTAGATTTAAGAAAGTGATGGGGGAAAGGTTAACAATACATTTTAACTTAAAAGTATGTTATACATACATTTCTTCTGGAGAGCCAGTTGTTAAACAATTATCAGCACATGCTTAACTCAGAACTGTGTTTTAATAATATCATTTTGGCAACTATGTGGAGGGTGGATCAAAAAAGAGAGAGGAAAAAAAAGCTGGGAAACCAATTAAAAGGCTATTGAAATGTAAAATGGGGGCAGCTAGGTGGCATAGTGGATAGAGCTCTGGCCTTGGAGTCAGGAGGACCTGAGTCCAAATCTGGCCTCAGACACTTGATACTTACTAGCTATGTGATCTTGGGCAACTCACTTAACCCCAATTTCCTCATCAAAAAGCAAAAAAAAAAAAAGTAAAATTGAGATCTGATGAGGGACTGAACAAGGGTAGAGGCTGTGTAAAAGGAATGAAGAGGATACACTACAAGAGGTATTATGGAGGTAGAATTGATGACTTGGCAATTGACTGGCTCTAGACAGCAAAAGAGAGTCAAAATCCAAGAAAGACTACAAAGCTGCAAACATAGACCATTGGAAGGATGGCAGCATCCTCAACAAAAGTAATTTGGAAGAGAAGTGGGTTTGGGTAACAAATTCTATTTTAGTCATGTTGAATCTAAGATGCCCATAAGGCATCCAGTTGGAGAGTTACACTGAGCATTTATTAGTATACATCTGAAGTACAGGAAAGAAATATAGACAGATAGATAGAGACATGTTAGTCACCTGCATAAAGATGATAACCGAGAGAAAAAAGAAAACAGTCCAGGACAGAGCCTTGGGAGGTATCCATACTTTGAGAGTTAGAGGATGATTATGACTCAAGAAAAGAGATTAAGAAGGAATTGTCAAAAAAAAAAAGTAGAAAAAGCAGGGAAAGCAATCTCACAGAAACCAAAGTAAAAGATATAGGGGAGGAGAGCAGGTAGTCATGTCAAAAGTTACAGAGAGGTCAAGTACAAGACCATTTATTAAAACTTGCTACAAGATAGGAACTGAAAAGTAAACATTAGAAAGAAAGGTAGCATGTATAGTCAAAAGAGAGGCAGAAAGTATAGTAAAAAGGCCCCAGACTTAGAATGAAGGAAATCTTGGTTCAAATAACCTGGTCAAGTCAGTCAACTTCTGTGCCTTGGTTTGCTCATCTGTAAAATGAGGGCAGGGGGACTCATTGGTATTTAAGGTACATTTTAGATGGAAATATATAATCCTGTGATTCTATGATTTAGCCCTTACCCAGACCATAAGAAATCTGGAAGGAGTTTCAGTTGAGTGGTAATTTGGAAACCAGATTAACAGGGAGGTAATATGAAGTGAATGTGAGGTAAATAAATGGATGTAACAAGTGTAAACAATCATTTCCTAAAGTTTGGCTGTGAAAGGTACAAGAATATAGGATAACTTGATAGGATTGCAGGATTAAGCAAAGTTTGTTCATTTGATTTAATAATGGGGAAAAAAACCACGACCCTGGTTCATAAGGAATGAGGAAAATCTCAGGAGCTTGCATGTACTTTAGATAGATCTCATCTTGTTACACATGGTTGCATTCTGTTACTGTTCCATCTCCTAAGAACTCACAAATGAAAAGGTGTATTATTAACACACAACCTCAGGGAAATGGAGTCCTTGATAGTTTAATTGCTATGGTATTGAATAATAAATTAATTTAGGAAATGCTATCATTTTTATGTTGGCTAGGTCTACCTATAAGTTAGTAAAATTCTTCCAATTATTTAGACTTATCTTTATTATCATGAAGAGAGTTTTATACAGGTATTTATATAGTTTCTACATATCATGGTAAGTAAATTCCCAAGGATTTTATACATTATGTAGTTATGTTAAATGCACTTTCTCTTTCTATACCATCCTGCTATGTTTAGTTGGTAATATATAGAAATGATCATGATTTATGTGGATTTAATTTATATCCTGCAAATTTGCTTAACTTGTTTTTAATTAATGTAAGTTGATGCTAGGATTTGATAATAACAATATTCCCCAAAATTAGCACAAAGCTTGGCATATAGTAAGTACTTAATAAATGCTTGTTTGCTAATGACAAGAACAACAAAATCATATCATTATATTAATAAATACAACAATAAGCTTTTGATAAGAGCAGCACCTGTTCATGTTTTTAAAAAAATGAAAATAGGAATAAATAGATTGTTCTTAATATGACAAGCAGCATCTAACCAACTAAGTCTTACCAAAAGAGGTAAAAAACAAAAAGGAAAAGGACCAATATGTACAAAAATATTTGTAGAAGTTCTTTTCTGATAACAAAGAATTAGAAATTGAGGGGATGCCCATCAACAGGGGAATGGCTGAACAAATTTTAGGATGTGATTCTGATGGAATACTATTGTGCTATACAAAATTATGAGCAGGATGCTCTCAGAAAAACCTGGAAAGACTTGCATGAACTGATGCAAAATGAAATGCACTATGTACAAAGTAACAGCAATATTGTAAGATGATCAGCTATGAATGACTTAACTATTCTCAGCAGTACAATGATCCAAGAGAACTCTGAAGGACTTATGATGAAAAATGTTATCCATCCCCAGAGAAAGAACTGATGCTGTCTGAATACAGACTGAAGTATATATATATATTATATATATATATATATATATATATATATTTTTTTTTTTTTTTTACTTTATTTTTCTTGAGGGTCTTTTTTTTGGCCTATATTTTCTTTCACAACAGGACTAATATGGAAATGTTTTGCATGATTATACATATATAACCTATATTGCAATGGGGGGGAGGGAGAAAGGAAGAGAATTTCAAACTCAAAGTTCTAAAAACAAATGTTAAAATTGTTTTTGCATGTAACTGGGAAAAAACAAAATACTAAATAATTTTTTAAAAAAAAGAAGTTAGTGAAAATAAAGACGTAATTTTTTTTCCCATCCAAGGACATAGATCTTTGGGAATCTGTACACCCCAAGTCAACACCCCTTCATCAAATCCAACCTGTGCCTGAACAGAAATCTCTTCTGCAGTATCTCTGACAAATATTCATTCAATCTATTCGAAGACCTCTAGTGACAAGGAACTTGCTGTTTCCAAGACAGCCCATTCTACTTTTGGATAGCTAATTTTTAGGAATTTTTTTCCTTATATGGATAATAAATCTGACTTTCTGGAATTCCTACCCATTGCAACTAGTTTTACCCATCCCTCTACAGCTTGGCTTCAGGAAGCCCTACCATGTGGACTATGCTCTGGACACATTCCAATCCACTCTAATACAACAAGCATTTATTAAGAGCTTTCTATATAGAAGGCATTCTGTTAAGTGTTGAATCACTGAATGTTCCTCCTAAATCACATTATCACAGCATTATGCTTAATATTACATGCATGATCTGGCCAGGGTGAAGAATAGTAGACCTGAGATTTTCTTCTTTCTTGACAGTAAAACTCACTTAACATAGTCTAAAATCATATTAGCTTTTCTTTTTATACGTTTGTCTCATATTGACTTTGCAGTCCACTAAAACATTCAAACCCTTTTCAATAAATTAAGTAGTCAATTGACAAGCATTTATCAGGTGCTTACTATGTGCAGGCACTGTGCTGAGTGATAGGGATACAAATATAGACAAAAATAAAGAACTTTTCTTCCTAAAGAGCCAGAAGCAGAATCAGGAGAGGAATGAAGGATGGCTGGCCTGGGGATCCTTCCTCAAAATGGAAGAACTTATCAATAAGAGCAGGAAATTGCAAAGATAGAGAGAAGTTCCAGGGTAAAAAGGCAGGTGAGACACGATGGCAAAGTCCAAAGAGTCAGAAGCACAGCCTGGAAAGAAATTTTCAGATGCACTGCTGACAATTCTTCACTTGTGCATATGATTTTTTTCCCCTGAACAAAAATACAAAATGTTCCATTTATCTCTGTTCAATTTCATCTTGTTAGATTTGTTTGATCATTCTTGCAAGCTGATCTTTTTAGATACTGATTCTGTCATTCATCATATCAGCTATCTCTCTCAGTTTCATGCCAGCCACAAATTTGATAGTTTCATTTATGCCTTTGTGAATTAATGATTAAAAGAGTATTTATTATGTGCTTACTATGTGCCGTGCACTGTGCTAAGAGCTGGTGACACAAATAGAAAAAGCTGAACAGCCCCTCCTCTCAAGAAGTGTAAACTTTACTTGTGGGAGACAACACATAAGAGAAATTTCAGCTCCTGGGTTGGTAGAAATATCTCAAAGTTCTAAGGGAGAGGTGTCTAAGTGGATGGCAAGGCCAAGGAGTCATTAGGTTGCAATAGTAAGTCAGATGATAAGCTATAGTCTGGAAGGTATAGAAGCAGTACAAAAGACTAAATGGTTGGTAAAAATACTTTGGGGATTGTCACTACAGTCAATGTCAATTTACTTATTTCCCCTGTAGGTTTACTGGGACTAAACTATTCTGTCAGTTACTACACATCCAAGTTAATAAATATTTCTCGAATTAAGGCGGGTTGCATTGAACTGAAGTTGGTTTATCCGTTGCGTGGTCTCTAAAGAAGCCAATGCTCTCCCACCTCACCTGAAGTTGTCTATTAATGGGTGAATTATTAGAGTTGGAAGGAAGCTTAGGAATCAGTTTGTCCACCCATGCCCATTTCACAGATGATAATTTTGAGATCTTGACATTGCTCTTTTAGCTTAAAGGCCAAAGGCATCTTCTTTAGAAATGCAAAAGCCATATTACTCTCAGTTCCCAGACTATAGAAAAACTCTTCTCATTTTTGTTGAACACATAAGGAAGGATCTGTTTCTTAAAGGACTTTTTTCTCCAGAAGGAGATTCTTCAGTGTAGGCACCAAGCTCTTTAGAACACAGAAGAAAGCTCCTTCGGCTATTCCTTCAGATGTAAATCTGTTTTCTCCTATATTTCCTGGCCACTAAAGATAGAAATTCTTTCAAGAAACTCTGTCTGGTTTAGGCTCAAAAAATCTATTCAATTTCCTACTTAATTTCTGATGTTCAGACTACATTTAGTGTCTATTTTAGAGGCTGCCCTCCTATCAAACCGTCAAAGATTTTTACACTTCAGGATCCCCAGTTTATCAACTCTAAGACTCTTTTTTTCTCCTCTGCAAAATGGATGGGAAAAATGTACAGTAATAAAACTATGCCCAGTGGAGCAAGGCATCAGTCCTTCTCCAGCCCAACCATATTTTTGGCCTTTTGTATTTATATGTTACCAGCAAGAAAACTGCCTTCCTTATACATGTATATGTGAAGTGTTACAAACATATCACAAAAAATTGTTCTAATGGCCTCCAAGCAAGTAGATATGCATAGAAATTTATTTGACATAATTCTAAAAGTAGGAGTCACCTCAACATGAAGAAGAAACAAGGAGAAAACTTGAGGATAGGAAGATAAATGCATATCCATATAATCTAAAAACCTTGCAGAGGAACTGACTACTCAGCATTTTAAACAGTCTTGAAGCCAACTGACTTGTAACTTCTGTTGTTTAGATAAAGAAGGTAATTAATGTCTAGTAAGCACTTGGAACAATGAAGGGCCATTGTGCACTGATCTAAGCAGAGTCAAACATCTTTGGTTTCTATGTTCTGCTGTTTATTGGTATCTAGGTAGTTACCTAATTACCAACTTATATAATGAAGTCATTTATTTCTGTCAAGATAGTCATAACCAACAGCATGATGCGAATAAAGCATGGAAATGGATTCAAATCAATTCACCAGCCAAATATGAGCTTCTCTACAATGGAGGCCTTTAATTGTTAATGGTCTAGTGCTGTGATTAGCCTGATTGGCTTTTTGGCTGGGTTTCAATAATTTATGATCTTAATTTCAGATAAAATAAATATGGTGAGAAATAGCCATTAGATAGTTTGTTTTGGCGGGTGTGATCAGTCCAAGGTACATTCATTTACCTACCACAGCATCTGGCAAAACAAATCACGGCAACTGGGGAAAATGGACTGTTGTTTTCACCCACCAAGTTTTATTCTCAGCCATGCTTTGAGAAGGTAGTAAGGAGTTCTGTTCATTTGATTGGTTAACTTACAGTGCAGTTTCTTTTGGGGGAAAAAGTTTTGCAAAAAACTGTTCCCCAGTAATTGCAAGAAAAAGAGAGGGAGGGGGAGGGAAAGAGAGACAGAGACAGAGAGACAAAGAGAGACAGACACAAAAAGAGACAGAGAGAGAGGGAGACAGAGACAGAGAGGAAGAGAGACAGAGAGACAGATGGAGAGAAAGAGAAAAAAAGAGAGACAGAGAGGGAGAGAGACAGAGAGACAGAGACAGAGAGAGAGGGAGAGAGACAGACACAGAGAGAGAAGGAGAGAGAAAGACACAGAAAGAGACAGAGAGGGAGAGAGACAGAGAGACAGACAGAGACAGAAAGAGGAGAGAGACAGAGACAGAGAGGAAGAGAGAAAGAGAGAGAGAGAGAGAGAGAGAGAGAGAGAGAGAGAGAGAGAGAGAGAGAGAGAGAGAGAGAGAGAGAGAGAGAGAGAAAGAGAGAGAGAATCCACTGAGGATTTTCCACGGGTAAAGAAAATAGCCCATTGGAGCCCAATAGATTATTCTGTGTGAGTGTATTTCTACCTTTCTGTTTCTCTGTGTACAATCTTCCTGAAATAAATGTGGAGAGAAAAAAAAATTAATCCATTTTGAAGTTTGATATGATTTTAACCAGAACTGTTGCAGGCATTCTAAATGACTCAGTTTGAAAAACTCAAATTGTCCACATTCTCCTCTGAAATAGGGAAATCGTAGCAAACACTTATCAGAGAATCACAGAGATTAAGAGCTGGAGAGAGTTCCAGAGCTAACTTGAGACTAACCCAATCCTTTTATAGAGGACAGAACTGAAGGCCAAAGTGGTTAAAAACTCAATCATGGAGCTCAAGATCATTTGGTGGAGAAAAGTAAAGCAAAGATTTTGGAAGGGTCAGGATATATTGGAATCTGTAGGGCAGTGATTAATAGCTAATGTTCATTTTTCAAAATTTTCAGCACCTCAAAATTGAGTCCTGGGAAACTAATACAGATGAGTAATAAAGGTGAGCTCTATTTTTCAAACCACATTTTAAAATAATATACATTTGGAAATATTGTGGACACACCTTTATGGACATCATCTTGAACCCTTTCCCTTTCCTCAGGATATGAAGTGGAAACACATGTGTTGAGGGCATTAGTGTGAAGTGAGGTAGGGAATGTCGCAGGAAAACTCAATGGAATCTGGGTTTGATTTGACCATATTTGATGCCATGTGGTTGCAATTAGTCCAAAAGCCAGGCAAGCACATGGCTCTATAATCTTATGTAAACAAGATGATGAAGTTTAGCCCAGGTCTATCTCAGCTTAACATGATTTTTCACATTTACAACCTTAGTCTTTTCATCTGCCTAAAATATAGATGGACAACTAAATAACCAAATTGTAATATAAACATGCATATTTGTGGGAGGGGAGGGTTAAGGGAAAAAGGAAAAGGAATAACATGATAGAATACATCACTCCTTGACATTAATATGAATTTTCTGAAACAATTTATGAGTCACAGATTCTGCAGGGCCTAAGAAGCCATTTCCTAGGTGAGGAACATTACATAATTGGATTTTAGTTGGAAAGCCAGTTGCTGCTACCATTCTAATGATGCATTAATAATCACAAAAAGAAAGTTAACATTTGTATGATGCTTTCAAGTTAACAGTGTGTGTGTGCATATATATATACACATATATATGTATGTACATATGTATATAATATACACACATATATAATATGTATATATGTACATATTTAATCTCTTTTATATATACACATATATAATACATGTGTGTGTGTATAAAATCTCATGTGATCCTCAAAGTCACTATCTGAGGCTGGCATTGCCTCATACACATCTTCATGTCTGGTTTGATAATGAGGTCAGGACAACCTAACTAGTTTATGCTTGCTTAAAATCATTTCACTGACCATTTTTAAAACTTTCTAAAAATTCAAGTCAGCATGACTTCTTTTGAAAGGTGTAAAGTGTCTTTGGACATGTCTCACTTTTAAGCACATTTTTATGTGATAGGAAAGGCATCCCAAAACAGCAAATCTTTTTTTTTTTAATTTCACCTTAGACAATATGGAAATGTGGTATCATGGAAAGAATGCCAGACTTAGAGTCAGAGAATGTGGGTTCAAATTACAGCTCTACTCTTTTGTTACTTATGCAAACTCGGGCCATTCACTTAACCAATTTGATTCCCAGCTTCTCTGTCTACAAATGAAATGACTAAACTAAATGATTTTTGGAGTCAGTCCCAGCTCTAAGTCCATGATCCTATATAGTAATATGTAAGTTGCTATAGAGGAAGTTATTTCATCATTGCTTTTTCCAATGTGAGTTACATTTATTATCTCTTGTGCCTTTACTCAATATTAAATCATCAAAAGAAATTCCTCACTAGGAATTTTACAAGATGATACGCCACAAAAAGCAATTCAATTCTCATTGATTAAAGCCTGCTAGGCACTAGGGATCTGGGTGGGTTGGAGAGCAAGAGAGGGCACAAAAAAGTGTCTAAAATAATTCCTGTGCTCAAGATGCTTACATATTAGGAGGGGATAAAAGTCACCTGTACCTCTGCTATGTATCTAGCATAGTACAAAGTGCCACAATATAGACTACTATGATAGAATCATTTGAATTCATATAAAATTAGAATACATTGAGGAAGGAGTAAAAAATTATCTCAGAGGAAGAGAGAAGGTTACAAGTCTTAGGATAAGAAGTCACTGTTTGACAAAAATTACTGGAAAAAGTGGAAAGCAATTTGGCAGAAACTAGGTATAGACCAACATCTCACACTGCATATGAAAATAAACCTAAAATGGGTGCACAATTTAGACACAATGGGTGATATCATAGGCAAATTAGGAGGCATGGAAAATTTTACCTACACCATTTATAGATAAGGGAAGAATTTATAACCAAACAAGAGATAGAAAGAATTGTGGGATGTAGATAATTTTTATTACATTAAACAATTTTTGCACAAACAAAATCAATGCAGCCAAGATTACAAAGAAAGGAGAAAATGGGAAGGGAGGGAGAGGATCATAGCCAGTTTCTGTGATAAAGGCCTCATTTCTCAAATACGTCAAAAACTGAGTCAAATTTATAAGAAAACAAGTCATTCCCCAATAAATAAATGGCCAAAGGATATAAACAAGCAGTTTTCTGAAGAAGAAATCAAATCTATCTATAATCACATGAAAGAATGCTCTAAATTTCTATTGATTAGAGAAATGCATATTAAAATAACTGAGATACTACCCAATACCTATCAGATTTACTAACATAGCAGAAAAGGAAAATGACAAATGCTGGAGAGGATGTGGAAAAATTGAGATACTAATGCATTGTTGGTGGAGTTCTGAACTGATCTAATCATTCTGGACAGCAATTTGGAACTATGCCCAATTGGCTATAAAACTGTGTATACCCTTTGACCTAGCAATACCACTACTGGCCTGTATCCAAAAGAGATCAAAGAAAAAGGAAAATAAAAACTCATATGTACAAAAATGTTTATAGCAATTCTTTTTGTGATGGCAAAGAAATGAAAATTGAGGGGATGACCATCAACTGGAGAATGGCTGAACAATTTGTGATACATGATTGTAAGAAGAGATGGAGGGGCAGCTAGGTGGCGCAGTGGATACAGCATCGGCCCTGAGGTCAGGAGGACCTGAGTTCAAATCCAGCCTCAGACCAAACACTTGACACATACTAGCTGTGTGAACTTGGGCAAGTCACTTAACCCTGATTGCTTCACTAAAAAAAAAAAAAAGGACAAGACAGTTTCAGAAAAATCTGGGAAGACTTATATGAACCAATGCAAAGTGAAGTGAGCAGAACCAGGGAAACACTGTACACAATAATAGCAATATTGTAAAATGATCAACTGTGAATGACTGAGCTATTCTGATTAATACAATGATCCAAGACAATTCTGAAGGACTTATGATAAAAATGCTGTGTATCCACCTCCAGAGAAAGAACTGATAGAGACAGAATGCAGATCAAAGCATACATTTTTATTTTATTATTTTTAGTGTCTGTTTTCTTGTGCAACATGGCTAATATGGAAGTGTGTTTTGTATGGTTTCACATGTATTATTGAAACCAAATTGCTTGCCTTCTCAAGGAGGGGGGAGGGGGATGGAGGGAGGGAGAGAGATCATTTGAAACTCACAATTTTTAAACATGAATGCTACAATTTTTAACATGTAATTGAGAAATATTTAATGAAATAAATAAAAAATATATTTGGGGGAGACAGCTACAGTAACTTGAAATCATACTCTATAATTTAATCCAGATTTCGAATGAAATGTTCTCTGGTTCCAGAAAAATAAAGCAAGGGAGAACAGCATTCATTCCTTTAACAAACAATTATTAAGCTCACAAGGTGCAGGGCACTGTCCTATGTATGGCCCAGGAAAAATATAAAAATAAAAGGTACACAATCCCTATCCCCAAGAAGTATACAATATAGTCAGTCTTGTAGAAGGCGTAAGATATTCATGTGAGATATTAAAAAGACAGTGTGGTACAACAGAAAAAAGCACTCGATTTAAAATCATAAGACTTGAATCCTGGCTCTGCTACCAGTATAATTGCAGTTAATTCACTTAACTTCTTTGTGCCTCAGTTTTCTCATCTGCAAAATGAAGAGTTAGACTTAATCATCTCTAAGGTTCTTCTAGATCTAAATTTATGATCCTATGGCAAATTATGATAACAAGAATGAAAGTGCAATAAGGACATAAGAGGAGTATAGAGGGTTAGGAGTTCAGATGGCAGGATTGCAGAAATGAAACAGACATGAAATACTATGCATGGGCTATAGACATTGGAGATATTCCAAAGAAGTAAAGTTTTATGCATCCATGAAATTATGCATCAGAGTGAAATTATGGAAAAGGAAAAAAATTATACCATACTTTTCTTGAGAGGAATGAGAATATATAGAAATCATTTTGAAGAAAATGAGGTTCTGGCAAAATAGAAAATATGAAGCTAAAACATCCTTCTAGCCATCATATTGCCTACCCCCATAAAAACAGTTGGAAAAAATAGATGCTGTTCTGAAAGGCCCCATCATTTTCACACGGTACACGTTTCAGCCACTGAGTTAGAGTTGATGGAATGAAACATCTTCTTAAATGAGCTCCTTCAGGGTAAGCATTAGAAAATAACTCTCATGTTCTAATTCAAGATCTGAAGAAGTATCACAGAAGAGAAAGGAACAGTATACAATCACAGCCCAGATTTATAATTTTAGGGAGAAAAAAAAACTTATTCTCTTTGTAGACATTAAGGATGCAACACACTTTGTAAGATGAAAAAGCTTCAAAATAATTCACTTTTACTATATCGACTTGAATAGAGGCTATACGGTAATATTGGCTAGTTCACAATCTGAGTGTGGCCCATATTCAGGGTTATTATTCTGTGAATGCAGAAAAGGATCTCTTATTTCATCAAATGGAGCTTCTCAGTGTGAGAATTCTTTCAACCAATCCAGCTTTAAACCATTTCTAAATAAGTTGATAAGCCTAGGGAATTGTCCAAGAGACACAGAGGTTAAATAGAATGCAATGAGCTGGTTCAGTAGATAGAGCACCAGGTCTGGAGTCAAGAAGACCTGAATTTAAATCTGGTCCCAGACACCTACTATCTGTCTGACCTTGGGCAAGTCACTCAATCTCAGTTGCCTCACCTGTAAAATGTGAATATTAATAGCACCATCTCCCAGGGTTTTTGTGAGGGTCAAATGAGATAATAATTTTAAATAGCTTTTCACAGTGGCTGGCAGAAGTACTATATAAATGTTGGCTATTATTATTAAATGACTTGATATAGGTCATGTAGTATCAAGTGGTAGGCTTGAACTCAGGTGTTCCTGACTCAAATCCAGAATTCCATCTACTACGTCATGGCTCATCTCTTTTCAAAGCTGGGATCATGACCAGGTCTCTCTTCAGTTCAAGTTCGGCAGTCTTTCCCTTATCCCAGGCTGCCTCCCAAAGTGTTTGCAACATAGCAGGTAAATGAGACAAAAACATATAATTCTAATCCACTACATGTCATGACATGTATTTTGGAGAGCAAGGTACCAGAGCAAGTGTTATATGAAATCGATGAGCCATGATGGAAACTGGCTTTTAATCAATTACCGCATTTGGGATATGACCATGACCATGAAATAAATGGGTATAGCATAGATTCCCCAAAGATGATAATACCCTCATTTCTTCATCCCAGAACTCAGTGATTAATATAGTAGCTCTTGAAAAGCTAGAACATTGGGCTTAACCAAAAAAAAATTGAAATTTAATAATAATAAACATAAAACCTTACATGGGTTCGAAAAATTGATTTCTGAAGTACAGGACGGGTAGGGGGAAGAATGTGATAGCAACTTGACAAACAGCTGGTTGTTTTAGGGGACTGCACATTCCATATGAGTAAATAAGGCATCCCAGAACAATATATGTAACTGATCTCAGGTTCCAGTAAGAGAGAAATAGCTTATAGGAATAAGGACCACATTTGGAATATTGTCTTCATTCTTGGCATTAAAGTGCAGGAAGGATATTGATAGCAATAGAGGATCCAGAAGAAGTCAGTCAAGAATCAATTGGAGGAACTAGATACATTTAACCTGAAGAAGAAAAGACTCAGGGGACACAAATATTTCCAAAGGCCACTATGTGAAAGAAGGACTTAGTTTGTTCCATTTGACCCTACAAGGAAAAACTAGGAAAGAAGAACTAGAATTTACAAAAAGTTGTATTTATACCTCATAATTAGTGTCATCCAAGAGTGAAATGGGCGTCTTCCAGAGGCTGAGGGTCCCACTTGGAAGAGAGACTTCAAGTTTAGGCAGAGGTAAGACTGGACAAGCACTGGGGCTCATTCCAACCCTAAAATTCTGTGATTCTGCCCTATCTTCATGACAGTGTTTGAATGCAGCCACACTCTGATTGTTAACATGAAGGCGAGTGAGTTAGCAGAGACCACAACCCAAAGGAGAAATGCATGTTTTCATGGAGTGAAACAAAGTTCAACATGCACTATGCCTTGCACATGTTTTTTCCATGCCTACAGCTCCTTTTGTGACAGGGAAGAACAATTTTGATATAAACTTTCGACATGCAGTCTAAATATGCAGCATCATGTCTCCAAAATACAAACCACATGCTTTTCGACCCTAGCCCATAGTTTGGACTACATCATCAACTTCAAATACAAGAACATGGTGTGCCCTCCGTTGGGAATTTGAAACTCCTATGGTCCTTCAAAGATCCTCCAACTCCCTCCAAGAACTAAGAACTGTTTCTCTAATGCCTCTAGGTATTGCACTTGTCCTATTGCTCACTTGGTCATTCTGTGGCTAACAGCAAGCACGAATTTCTGAGATGGTCAACGCAGAATAGGGATCCAACATGGGGCCATGGCACAGAGCAGAGCTTATCTCATCCAAATGGTGCCAAATCTACCAATAGAGTCTCATTAGGATCATGCTCTAACCAGCTAAGCCCTCACATCCTCCGAATGGAATATATGTTGCCAATCACAGAAAATGTCATGGGTTGCACCCATGGCTCAATAGAAAGAGCTCCAGATTTTGGGTCAGAGGACCTTAAATGGACTCTTGCCTCTGATGATTACTACCTGTGTGACCATGGGCAAGTTATTTAACGAGATGACCTCTAAGTCCCTTCTAGCTCTACATCTATGAGCTTGTGATCCTCAAATCTCCCAAAGATGCTTCACAATTCGAGTGACATCAACAAACATTTATTCAGCATCATTCTATTAAGCGATAGAATTTTGCTCATTGGAAGATGAAATAGAAAGTTTAATATTTTTTTGGCTGGGCAATGGCGTTGTGACTTGCCCACAATCACACAGCTAGCAAGTGGAAATAGAAAGTTTAAATAAGACATAGTCCCTGCACTCTCTGAGTTTATTGTCTAGTAGCTGTTATGATACTTATATAGGGACCAGTAATACAAAATAAATACATATGTGTGTGTGTGTGTACATATATACACACACATACATACATGCATGAATATATGAGGCATGAATCAAACTGCTTTGTGGGGTTTGAATGGGCAGAACTCATTTCTAAATTTGAGGCTGGGGGCAAGGAAAATCTCATGAAGGAGGTGACATTTAAGTTGGACTTCAAATGATGAACAGAAATTCAACAGGCCAAGGAAAAAGAAAATAGAGCAGTCAGGAAAGGGCCAAGCCTTAGAGGCAGGAAAGACTCCTGGGGTGTGGGTAGGGTTGACCAAAAATAGAACCATTCAAATGAAGCATAGATTATAAAAAAGGCAATGAGGTGGTACAGTGGGTAGAGCATTGGGCATGGAGTGAAGAAGACCTGAGTTGAAATCCAACTTCAGACACTTACTAGCTGTGTGACTCTGGGCAAGTCATTTAACCTCTGCCTGCCTGAGTTTCCTCATCTGTGAAATGGGGACAATAATAGCATCTACTTCCCAGAATTGTTTTAAGGAGAAAATGAGATAATAATTGTAAAGCACTTAGCACAGGGCCTGGCTCATAGTAAACATTATATAAGTGTTAGCTGCTATTATTATTATTATTATTACAAGAGGAGTAATAGAAGACACTCCATCTCCCACTTCAGTGTATTCATTCAAGCTGTCACTCTGCCCATCTGGCTGGCATGTACTCCCTCACCAATCTCCAATTTGTGGAAACCATACCTCCCTTCAAGGTTTGTTACAAAGAACACATCCTTAAAATAATAGCCTTTCCTGTTTTTACCTCCTGTTTACACCCTCTTCCCCCAAATCACTTTCTATTCATGTATTTTTTACATAATGGGGGTCTGATGCCTAATTTGGAATTCCTCCCTCCCCAATTTAAATGTTGTCTCTGCATGGAGGATACTAGGAAGCAGATACCCTCACTCCACGTGGAGGAAACCAGGGAGATGATGCTTTTATTATATGTGAGGGAAATACTCTGGAGAGACAATGGAGCATGTGCAGACATTCTGTAATTGATTCCAGCTGGCTGTCGATGTGGATGGAAAAGGCCTTTTTCAATTGGCTGCATAACCAGAATGTCTTCAAAAAGTTCCAAGTCAGTTTTGGCCTTATCTTCACCCCATTGTCTTTGGCTACGCTCTGGTGACTTGACAGTATCCATCCAGGAAAGACACCATGTTGTGAGAGAAAGGGCAACGGGGTCTTCCCCCCTGAAGGACTTATGGACCCTGAGGAACAGGCCCTCCTTAGACATTTTGTTCTTTCTTTTCTATTCTTGGTGCTAGGAATGGATCCTCCTACCTTGGTCAGAGCAACAGCCACAAGAACATAGGAGTTCAAATCCAAGCTAGATTTGGTAACCAGCACATCAATCTACTAAAGAACAAAGAGCGCTCTCTTGGAGAGACCTGTGGGAGCCCAGTCCAGAAGGACTCATCTGGCAGTGATGCAGCATTTAAACTTGAATTTGGTGGGACAAATGCCTTGTAGGAGCCTAGTCCATTTTCAAACCTAATACACACACTCTAAGACTGAGATGATGTAGGGGGGGAAATACACTCTTGGAGTTTTAGGGAAGATGTTTTTACCTTTGTTATTGTCATATCTGTGAATTGAAAAAAGCACCTGGTGATAAATAGTTATATGGTGTTTTAGTCATTAGCCCCTTAATAAATGAGGATAATACAGCCAGATGAAGGTCAAGTAAATAGCAGAGAAAAGAGACTCCCCCCAAATCCTACGAGATACCTGAGAATATTGAGGAAGAGATGTAACAGGCATGGTCCTGAAAGAGTTGGATTGTAAAAAGTGTTCTGTAAACGTAAATGTAAATATATCACGTACATACTTTTTATTTGCTGATCTCTAAACACAGGAGAGCTGGAAGGCATCTTAGAGGTGCCAACAATTCCAATCTCCTCTTTCTACAAATGAGGAAATTGAGGCATAAAGAGGTTATGTGTTTGGCCAAAGGTCACAAAGCTAGTAAGGGTCTGGTCTTCATGACTCCAAGTCCATCACTCTGTCTATCACATTACCCCTGATCTCTGAGACACACTGTAACCTCCCCTCCCCCAATTAAATAGAAGCACCTTGAGGGCAGGAAATGTTTCATTTCTGTTTTTGCCTAATGCCTAGCACAGTTCCACACTTGTGCTTAATGAATGCTTGTGGATGGCTAATTAATTGATTCTGTCCTCATTGCTTTGTGTAGTATTTTCAGGGATATTTACATTAATTTGTTTCAAATTTTGTGTTGCTACCATGCCCTTACATGACATGCCCCAGAATGGAGAGACCAGGTGATGCTAAGGTTTTGACAGATCCATCCCCTGAATTTTGTAGCTAATTCAGCCCAGTACAAAGAAGCAATAGACATTTCTAACAGCTTTCCAGACATTCAAGTGTTAAGTGATAATTAAATATCAGTTCTAGATCAAATAGGAGTAATATCCCCTGTCTTTATGCTTCAATTTCTCAGGTTTCTTAAATACATATATTCTTTCATATTAAAAAAAAAAATTCCACACATGCACAAGTTACTCATGCTTTTCTTAGTTACGTTATTAAAGAAGAGTGAAGCGCTCTGATCTCTGTATTCGAATATTATTGTGGGAACAGTGTGAAGTGAATTACACAGAAGAGAAGTTGAATTCAGGGAGGCTTTTGTAATGGTCCATCCTCCTTACCTTCCTCACCAGAACCATTCACATCCATGTGGTCAGAATTTAACCCCTGAGAGATTCCCACCCCTCTGGCCTAATTTCCCCATAGAATTTTAATTTGTATCTTTTCCTGAATGTAAAATCCTCTGTCTTCAAATATAGGCATACCTATGCCTATTTTTAATTTTTAGAGTAGAGAGGATACTTCCTCCTAATGTCTCCATCATTTCTGTTTCAGCCAACAGTTCACTGTTATTGGTCAGGATCAGGTCCAGAATACATTTTTCTCCATATTTTTCTCTACAATTTGAGGAACAGAATTATCATTAAGGCAAGGCAAGAATTCATCATGTCCTCTGCTTTGGGCAGAGTGAAATCTTCAGAAGATAGATGAGGTAGACAGACAATGAGATAAATTAATAGACATAGGTAGATCATAGACAGATAGATGATAGATGAAAAGAGAGAGACAGACAGAGACAGAGAGGAGACAGAGAACCTATTAGAAGTAGCTAGGCAGTGCAGAGGATAAAGAGCTGAACTTACACAAAGCACTTTGCAAACTTTAAGGTATTATATAAATGTCCACTATTATTATTATTAATTTCTCATAGCTCAGATATTATTATTAAGTACTTACCATGTGCCAGGCACTATGCTAGATAACTACATAGTTGACTTCAACTATCCCTGCTATACTGTGTTTCTATTTCAGATTCAGGATCTGTTAACTGAACACATTATCTATTGACTCCTTCTGGCTAGTGGTCTACAGTACAATAACACTATAGAATCATTTCTGATTCTTCCTTCATTGATCCTCACCCAAATGTTTTTACACTATGCTTTTCATAGCTAGTTCCTGGATTTCTTCACTTAAGTAATATGTGTTGCTACCTTGCCCCAACTTTTAAATATTCCAGGATTTTCTTTTTTGTTTTCTTCTGTTTTGGAGTGGAGGGGAGACAATTGGGGTTAAGTGATTTGCCCAGGGTCACACAGCTAGTAAATGTCTGAGGTCAGATTTGAACTCAGGTCCTCCTAACTCCAGGGCCAGTGCTCTATCCATTGCACCACCTAGCTGCCCCTTTTGTTTTGTTTTGGTTTTGGTTTTTGATAAAGCATAATCTTCTACTGCCATCTGCAAAGGCCTGAGTCCTATTCCACCAAGTTTCAAAAGGTCAATGAGATCAAAATTATCTCCCTGCTTAAGATTTCTAGTTCATCTTGTTGATGATGATATTTTAACCTACAATTTATATATCTGTCTATAGGCAACTTTGGCCATGGGTTTTATTTCTGAGTTTCTTCTTGGATATTATTTCCTGGAAACTACTGATACACTTTACTAATATTCTTCCTATATTTGTCCTGTTTTCTACAGTATCTGGCTAGACACACACACACACACACACACACACAATATGTATGTGTACACAGTTTTCTTCTTCTCATTCCATTTCAAGAGACATTGCTGTACAATTGATTAGCGCGCCGAAGCCGAAATCAGTAATCTGATTTCAGATATGTATTACATGAGTGTGCTCAGACAAGTCACTTCACATTTCTGAGTCTCGGTTTCCTCATCTATGAAATGGGGACAATCTACTTCACAAGGTTGTTGTGGAAGATGAAATGAGATAGTGCATGATAAAGCATCATATAAATGTGAGTTATTCGTTTTTTGTTTAAAGTGCACTTGCTCAGATTCTCAGATTTAGCAAATATGTTTTTTATGATTCCTCACAAGGACTACTGCATACATGGCTAGAGACCATCATTCTATATTTAAGCAGTTCTCCAGAAATCTAAATCTTATTCTTAGAGAGCATCTTTTTAAAAAATTTCAATTTATTATTTTCAATTAAGAAATATTTATCTTATCTTCTTCCTACTCCCAAAATTTAAAAAAGAAAAGGCGAATCCCTATAACAAATACACATAGCCGAGCAAAACAAATCACCACACCCACCATGTTCAAATACACATGCCCCATTCTACATTTCAGGTCCATTACCTCTCTGCCAAGGCGGGGGGGGGGTGTAACACAAATTTTCACTGATCCTCTGTAATTGTAGTTTGTCACTACATTGATCAGAGTTCTTAAGGCCTTCACAGTTAGTGAGAATCTTCTTAATTAACTTTTCATTTCTCAAATCCACTTTTTTTTTTCTGAAGGCCCTATTTTCAATTGGTATTAAAGATTAAAATACCACCTGTGTGCTCTTTAGGTCTTCTGTTTTCTTACACCAGACTTCACAATTATCAGTAAGTTCCTTCCAGTGGCATCATTTGCCCCTGGGTGAATCCCCTAAGCTAACCATCTAATCATCCCACCTTGGTTTTGTATCTTTCTGGTTTCAGCTTTGTCTTATCTAGCAACGATTCCTAGACTGATCTTGATATATTCATGATTGATACCTATTCCACACCTATACTTCCTTTTTGCCTTCTCCTATCCAAGGGAGTTCAGTACTTGGTTACCCAATGTTTTAACCGAGCCACTACTTTCTGGATCTAGTCTCTTAACCGTCCTCTGGCTCCTACAAACTAGAACCATACCTAAGCCAAATCTTGAAACCTTGCACTCTCTTTAGCTGATGCTCACTGTCACTATCCTTATTGGCCACTTACTGTGGCCAATATTATAGCACCTTAAGAGACTATACACTCTTCATATAAAGGCAAGAGTTGCTTAGAGCTAATATTCATCACCATTTCAACTCTATCTCCTGAAACCTGCATAAGATAGCAAGGAAGGAGCCCTCCCCACTCAGACCCAAAAGTGTTAGTGCATTTTTAAGTTACTAAAGCTTAAAATCTCCATTAAGACTTTTGGGACACACCATTTCATGCTCTCTACCCCAATTTCACGTATAAATGACATTAAAATGTTTGCTTCCTACTTAGGTCACCAAACTTCAAGTTTCTACTCCCTTCCCAGCACAGTAGATTAATAGACTTCATTAACCTCTGTGGGGATGGGTAGGATACTATGATTGTATGATATTGTTATAATAAATGAGAAGTAGTGTTATCAGGGACATTATCTCTTTCCAACAAATTACATGAAAATTTGCTTTTCGACATTATTAATTTCCTAAAGCCCAAATTACATTTAGATGCTTCATTTTCTAGCCCTCTGAGCACTCATGTAAATGAGTGAGTACATTTTTTGCATGATCTATCTATGTTCAGTGCCATAAATGAGATGGGGGAAGCATAATTGTACACAATGGCTATATCTCCAGTATTACAAATGTTTAATTTATGATAAATAGTGTAAGAGTAGTTCCAAGGGAATATTGGTAAGAAAACAAAAAATGATAACAAACACTTTATGCTTTTTTCTTTAGCAGTCAGGGAAAATCTTTTCAACTTTCATACTTCAAAGGAAGAATGTGGCAAGGTGACGGGAGGCATGAGCTCTTGAGTCTCTCAGATAATTTGTCATAGTGCCTTGCACACAGTAAACACTTAAATGTGTGTTCACTGACTAAATGAATATAAGTTGACGCAAAGGCTGGAATGAAATGAAGGGCTGGGGTATGTTTGGCTGATAAAGAAGTCTTTTACAGTTCCCTTGACAGATACCCACTGTCTAGAAAACTTGGGGAAATTTCTACCCTGCACCAATTTATCTACTTACAAGGACATCCGCCATAGTAAAAGAAAGTTTAATTTAAAAGGAAATATTAGGACTTTCAGGAGCAGAGCCAAGATGATAGAGCAGAGGAGGCACTCAGTTGAGCTGTCCCCAAATTCCCCTCCAAATAACTTTAAAATAACTCCTCAAAACAAAATCTATAGTGACAGAGCCAACAGAAGGTCAGATTGAGACATTCTTCCAGCCCAAGACTACTTAGGAGGTCAGAGAGATCTGTGACATGGGGGTAGAAGATGGTCCAGAGCCCATGTAGATGAGACACCAGTGGTAGGACTAAATGGTGGCAACAGAAGCAGCAGCAGTTTTGGGAGCCTGAACTTATTTCTAAATGTGAGGCTGGGGGCAGGGAAAAACACCATGAATGGTATTTCTAATCTAATTATTCAATTATTTTTTTCATATTCAAACATTTGATTGGGTAGAGCAACATGCCACCTTGCAAGGCTATTTTGCATAAAGTCTTGCATGCACACACAAAAATTATAAAAGATTACTTGAAAAGTATAACATAAAAGATAACCTTGTTTGATGATCATTAATATGAAGCAAGGATTAAAATAGGGAGTTGCATGTTTCCCAAAGTTGTTCACCACTGTCATCGAGCAGATCCAGTACAGAATCCAAGTTCAGGAATGATTTGCTGTGAGCAGTGAGGTCTTCCAGATTCTCCTCTTAGCAGATGGCATTGTGATGGTTGCATCAAATTCAAGGATATGTAGAGCCTCCTGGATGATGAGATTCATAACCCCCCAAAAGAGTTTGGCCTGCTATCCAAACAAGAAAGAACAAGTGGATGAAGAATTATGACATGCAGTTAGATAACCTATAGAGTTCATCCGCCAGTGTATGTGAATATACATAAGGGTGCTGTATGATTTTAAGTCATGAAATACAATAATCTTCAAAGAATTAAAAATACACAATATGAGGAACTACAAAGAAGATTTGGAATAAAGGATGTCATTAATAAAACACAATATGATCAAAAAATAAAATAGAATGGTCACAGGGCAAAATCAAGGGAAGCTTCTATGTTCCATTAATTTCCACATGACAGCCAAAGAAATAAACGAAGTCCTCCAACATATTAGTTGGAAACCCTGAAGTACACTCACAAGAAGTCATAGACAAGAGTTGAACAGGATGGGCAGGCATGGATAGGTGGTGACCAGCAACACCGAAAAGCACTCCTACATTGATTAATAAAAATGATGATGATGATAATGATGACGACTAGCATTTACATAATGCTTACTATGTTCTAGGCTTTGTATTAAGTGTTTTACAAATATTATCTCACTAGATGAGATCATAGGTCTATTGGAATAGCTGAATATAGACACACCCTATGTCCACATTGTAGCACACCAAGTATACAATAACTGCTTAGAAATACTACTTCTTATGTTATTGCTTCTTAGCCCATCTCATAATTTCATCTTTGCCCAGCTTTATAATTACTGTTTTCTTCTGCTTGAAATCCCCCTAAAATCTATTCAGATAAAATATTCATAAGCATACATACTTCAAAGAACAAATATCAATCAACCAACAATCATTTATTCAGAAACTACAATATGTAGATACTGTGGAGATAGTGGAGATAGTGGAGATACAAAGATAAAAATGAAACAGTCTGCCCTCAATGAACAAGGAATTCTATCATGAGGGATGATATGTGCATGTACAAAATATAGACAAATGCAAAGGACTCAGGAGACAGGAAACTGATTTCTTCCATAATCCATTATTTCCACTATATGGTCACTCCTTTGCTCTTAATAACTGGCTCTTCAGGAGATGACCTTCTGGCCCACTGTCTGATGATGAACTTCTTTTGCTAGGTTGATCTTGAGAGAAGAGACAAATAGTCCATCATTTGGGCTGGTTCTCAAAGACTTTGCAGCTCACTGGGCTTTCTCTTCACTGATAATCTTTGAGAATGCAGGGCCACTTCCATGTCATGAAGAGGCCGGTGTGACTCTCACTCATGAAACTTATTATCCGAATTTCACAGAGACATTATTATAACAAAGGCAACTTGATTCATATGCAGATATTCCAAGATAATCCATGTGTCTCTTAATCAGGTTAGTAAAGGTTTCTATTATTTATTAGGAAATATTAACTATCATTCCCAATACAGAGAACTAGTCCAGTCATATATGAAAGAGAAAATTTGTTCCTCTCAGTTCCTAATTCCACCAGCCCCGCAATACATTTCATTTGGGAGAAGATTGCCTTCTTATGAGGTGCTGACAACAGATTTATCCTCCCACAAGCTCCCACCTGGACACATTTTTCCCCTTTTCAGCTTTGAAAAAATAATAAAGGTCACTTCACTGCTTTGACTGGGAACTAAAATTCTCCACAGTAATTCAGATAAGAATCCTAGGAAGCAATTAGTCACAAATTATCATTTTCTCATGGGCTATGAAGATGCAACTTTAAAATGCCCTTAAAAACACTTCACAGAAACATCATGGATAGCTTTATAAAGAAGACAATATCTTTGCTAATTATATAGCCTCCTTATAAATGAATCTGCTATTAGAAACTGCAGATAGATTGAGGAATAGATTGTTTATTAGCAAATTGTCCTGATTCCCACAATTAACAAAGTTTTCATTAAACCAGGAGCTAGGCGAGGGGGAGTGGGGAAGGTTACAATTTGTCTTTAAACAACATTTATAGAGATAACATTAAAAAAAAATCTTTCTAACAAATGAAGTTTCCTCTTATTGTGAAGAGACAAATCCTCCCTCTTAATCAAAGCAAATAAGGAAAAAAATAGTCATAGGATTGTTTCCAAACAGTAGGTATGACTGCCAAAAATGGGGAGTTTTCACAGTTACCCAGGATATAAAACATATGGCTTTTGTGTAATATTTTTCAAATGTTTCACATTTATGCTAATAAATACTGAGATAAAAGTCAAGCTGATGATCCATAGTTGGTGCCAATAGGTGGTATGGCACCTAGTGACAGGTAACAGAGATAAGCTAGTGAAGTCTGGGCTCCAAAGAACTAATTTGAATCTTTGTATTCCAGTTTATGGAAAAATGCCAACTGATGGGAATTATAGTCTGAAAGAATATAAAAGCAATTTTGCAGTAGCATGTACTGTGTTTTTCTAAGGCAGAAGAAATGTTGAAGTAAGAGAGAAACACAATACTTTAGATGGCATTTCCTAAATAAAACATGCTACTTCTCTATTTCTGGCTCTGTGGGGTATCAGACTATGCTTGCAAAGACAGTTGGTGCCACTTTTGATATTGAGTTTGATACTGAGTCTTATCCTTACTCTAGACCCTTGCCTTTCCACTCACCTTCAGGTCTAAGATTATATAGTGTTTTCTTTTTTGTATCTCCAGCACACTAGGCACTGTAAAAATTTGTTGAATTGAATCAAGGACAGAAGGAGAGAAGAACGTTCAATTTCAGATCTAAGGCATAGGGACTGGAGTCGTCCCTATCATGACCATAGGAAACTCCTGGGTAAGAAAATCTCAATCACCTTCTCTTCACTTTATAGTCTTAGAGAGTTAGTGGGGCAGTGAGAAATTAAGGACCTTGCCCAGGGGTCCACAGTCAATAGGGAGCAAAGGTGGGACTTTCCCTTAGCTATTCCTCATTCTAAGGCTGGCTCTTTATCCATTACTCCATATAGCTTCTCTTCATCATTTCTAAATGACTGGAAAAGAAAAGAGAAAACTCACACTTGTGATAGATAGGTAGATAGATATAGAGAGACACAGAGAGAGAGAGATGACATATGTATGTGAACATATATTATTATGTATGTATATATCTTAAATATATAGATATATCTTTGTCTATAAATATTACATAGAGAGATGATAGACACATATGCACACATATAGTATAGTAATATATATCTTATATATTTACATATATATCATAAATATACAGATGTATCTTTGTCTATACCTATTATACAGATAGATGAAAGGAAAAAGGAAGGAAGGAAGGAAAAGAAAGAAAGAAAGAAAGAAAGAGAGAGAGAGAGAGGAGAGAGAGAGAGAGAAGAGAAAGGAAGAGAGAGAGAGAGAGAGAAAGTAAGTCCATATGAGAGGCATAACGAAGAAGTCAGTCTCAGAATCCAAAAGACCTAAGTTCAAGTCTTGTCTCTGACATGCACCAAGAAATTCTTCAATGCCAAATTACAGAATAGCTGCTGAGAGAGAGAAAGAGAGAGAGAGGTTATCTAGTCCAATTTTCCACATTTTATAGATCAGGAAACTGTAAGCAGCAAAAAGTATCTGAGCCAAGGATCAAATCCTAAAGTCTTCTGACCGAGGTTGAATCTTCTGTCATGCTGACTCCTCATTAATCAATTTCATCTTAATGACAGTCCTTTGGAAATGGACCCTACTTACAATCATTTTTTATTTATAAATTATTCATATTTACAATAGGCTATTCAAAAATCATATAAATTGTTTTTAAACAATTTCATTTTACACAGTGTAAAACAAAAAAAAAATCAAGTTCATCTAGCACTTATAAAGACATTTCCATAGATCAAATGAATTGATCAGGCCTGAAGGGATAGTATGGTTCTTTCCCCTTTAATACCCACTTTACTAACCTGTCAATTCTGCCCATGTAAAGTGCCTAGTCATACTTTAGCATTGCTATTGGCCACCACCTACTGTGAAGCTGTATATGGGTTGGTTATTTTTTGTTATACAAACATGCAAATGTTCCAGTAAATATAATATAAAGTAAAGAATAGTTGAATGGATGTACCCAACCTAATCCAGTCCTGAGGAAATCATTTATTAGGGATATTCGGATCATTAGGATCATTAGGAAAAGTTTTTCTGAAAGAATGTATCAAGAGAACACAGGAGATTGAGGGTGAGTGTCTGAGGGCTGAGATGAAGAGGATCCCAGAACTTCCACAAACACTCCACTGAGGCAGAGAGGAGTACCTCTCTACTAATTGAAGAAATCACCTTTAGACTCTTCAACTCAATGCAGGAATCTATAAAAGGAATGCAGCAGAGTTCTTAGGACAGACAAGCCAGGATAGATTGAGGGCAGAAGGAGGGAGAATCCCTGGAGCCTTCTGGGAAGTTGCAGCACTTCCTGCCTGGCCACATAGTGCCCAAGCCCAGGACAGTCTTGGCTTCAGGATGGTGGCTCTTGTGCTTTCTGGGCCCAGCTTGAGTCTCTCTCAAGCCTATGCTGGCTGGCTGAGCTCAACTTGTGAGATAGCAGGCTTGAAGACTAGTATTCCCAAAAGTCTAACTCAACACTCTTAGAAACAAAGCTTGAGGCTAGCCCAATCCCTACAGAACCAAAATTGAATCCTAGCCTAGCATAGAGAACAGCCTCTCGGTATTCTAGACAGGGGCACCAGTGGCATGAGGCATGCTCGTGGAGAAAGGCTCCGAGGTAAAATCTAGCCTGAAGAGTCCCTGAAGCCTGTGGAAGGAGTCCACCATAGAAGCAGATACTGAACTCAGCAGCAAGGGTAAAGATCCCAGATAGAGCCTACAACAGGGAGAGGTTCCAGAGCTTTGTGACAAGAGGGACCCTTCAGACAGAGCCCAGCACCAGAGCAGCCCAAGAATCCCTTGAAGGAGCAGCCTAGTCTGGGACAGTGTACTCAGGACCAGGCAAGCCCACCCCACACTATTAAGTTGCAGGCCAAGCCAAGGCTCCCTATTGAGCAAAAAAGAAAGAAAACTCTCAACACCATGTTGAAATACCTTGGTTTATGAGATACCTAGGGGGTGAGCCCTGAAGAGGATAAAAATCCAGAGAAAGCCTCAGAGAAGAAAAACAAACAAACAAATAAACATCCTGGCCACAAGCTGGGGGGGAGTACATAAGCAAAACAAAACAAGATATAAAGAATGGAAAAGCTAGTAAGGAAAGAATGTCAGGAAAATTGACACCTTAAACAGATGGTTCTAAGGGAAAAGGAAAAAGTACAGAGACATCTAAAAGGGAGGGCAGAATAAGAAAACAGCCATAAGCAAAATATACTCAAATGTTGGAGAGAAGAATATGTAGGCATGAAAACAGATTAATATTTACAAAAACATAAGATATACAGATTAACAGAAGAAGTAAAAGATTATTTAAATAATCCAGTATGGGGGGGAGCCATAAATAAACCCTCATAGTTTATTTGATCCAGCATCAGATGAATTCATAGATGAATCCTACAAAGCATTCAAAGAACAATTAATTCCTAAACTATATAAACTATTTGCAATAATGGGGAAAAAAAGACATCCTTATAATCTCTTTCTATGAAAACACGGTCTTGACATCTAAACCAGAGAGAGACACTAATGCAGAGAGGAAAAAAATACACATCAATATCCCTAATACATATTAGCGCCAAAATTTTAGATAAAGTATTAACAAGTAGGTACAACAGGATATTAAAGAGAATATATACTCTTATTGATTTAATTTTCAGCAGGAATGCAGGATCAGTTCAACATAATGAAGAATATAAATATAATAAACAATGGTAATAATATAAATGAGAAAAGTCATGATTATATCAATAGCTACTGAAAAGGCTTTAACAAAATCCAACATGTATTTCTATTAAAAACTCTAAAAATCATAGGAATAAATGGAATTTCACTTAATATGGAAAATAGTATTTATCTAAATCCAAGAGCAAACATTATAGGTAACAGAGAAAAATTAGAGGCCTTTCGAATAAGATCACAGGTAAAACAAGGCTATCCATTATCATCGATACTATTTTTAACACAGTGCTAGAAATGTTAACTACAGCAATAAGAGAAAGAAATTAAGGGAATGAGCACAGGCAAAGAGGAAACAAAATTACTGTATTTTGTGGAATAATAGTACACTTAGAAAACCCTAGGGAATCAACTAAAATAATAGAAATGATTAATAACTTCAGCAGAGTAACAGTATATAACATAAATCCTCATTCATATATCTATATTATGTATGTACTTCCATATGTATACATATACATGTATATGTATATTTGGCATATACACATTTTAATGAGTTTTTTTATAAATGCATTAATATATAAACATATGTATACATATGGAAAGAAAGAAATTTGTATCCCAAAATATTTAGAAGTATATCTACTAAGATTGACCAATATGAATCTAACTATAAAACATATTTGCAGAAATAAGGACAGACTTAAATAATTAGAGAAAAATTGCTTTTGGGTAAGTTGAAAATGCTACCTAAATTAATTTACTTATTTAGTGCCATACCCATCAAACTCCCCAAAAGGGTGTTTTATAGAGCTAGGAAAAAAAATAATTACAAAATAGTTATGGTAGAACAAAAGGTCAAGACTCTCAATGCTAATAATGAAAAGAAGTGGGAAGAAAAGAAATCCACCAATACTAGATCTCAAACTGTACTACCAAGCAATAATTATTAAAGTGACTTGGTATTGGTTAAAGGAGAGAGGAGAGTGAGAGCAAGAGAGTGAGTGAAAAATCAGAAGAACAAATTGGGTACACAATGTGTAGAAATAAGCAATTCTAGTAGTGTCGTGTCTGATAAACCTAAAAATCCCAATTAATGAATAAGGAATGCACTATACGACAAAACCTTCTGGGACAACTGAATAGTCTGGCAGAAATTAGGCTTAGACCAATACCTCGCACTATAGACCAAGATTATATGACCTAGATATTAAGTGTTTACATTATAAGTAAATTAGAGGAGCAAGAATAAATTATCTTTTGGATCTATGGATGGGGTAAAGTTCATGACTAAATAAGTAAGAGAGAGAATGACACAAGATGAAATGGACAACATTGATTATATAACATTAAAAAGGTTTCGCACAAACAAATCTAATGTAGTAAAATTTAAAAGTAAAACATAACTGCAAAAAGTATTTGCAACAAGTTTATGTGATAAAGGTCTGATTTCCAAGATATATAAGGAAGTGATTCAAATTGACAAGACTAAGAATCATTCCCTCAAGGTTATGAACTTCTCAATGGAAGAAATCCAAGTTATCAATAGACATATTTTAAAAAGTCAAAATCACTAGTTAAAACAACTTTGAGCCACTATTTCACATCTATCAGACTGATGAATATGACAAGATAAAAGAATAAGAAACACTGGAAGAGTAATAGGAAAACAGGTACTAGTTATTGGTAACACACTGTTAGTGGAACTGTGAATTGGTTCAGCCATTCTGGAAATAAAATTGGAACTATGCCTACAAATATGTCAAACTGTGCATGCACTTTGTCCCATATATATCACTACTAGGCCTATATACCAAAGAAAGCAAAGAAAGAGGAAAGGCTCTCTATATACAAAAATATCTATAGCATTTTTTTCATGATAGTCAAAATTAGAAAGTAAGGAGGTGTCCATTATTGGAGAATGGCTAAACAAATTGTAGCATATGAATGTAGTGGAATGTTATTATACCACAAGAAATTATGAGACATATTTCCAAAGAAAACTGGAAAGATCATTATGAACTGATGCAAAGTGAGCAGAAGTAGGAAAACAATTTATATAATGATAACAATGGAGAAAATAAGCTTTGAAAGACTTCAGAATCCTGATCAACACAATGATAAACCATGAGTTCAAAAGTATGAAAGTGAAACATGCCACTCCTCTCCTGTCAGAGAGATGATGAACTTAAAATGAAGAAATACTTACATTTTTTTGGACATGGTTGATATAAGAATCTGTTTTGCCAGACCATGTACCCATTTACTGAAAGATTTGCTTCAAAAACAATTACTCAATCAGGGCAAAGGTAGTGGAAAGGACATATTTTTTTTTTACAATGCTACTTAGAAAATAAAAATAATAAACTATTTTTAAAAAGAGAAAGGACGTGACTTTCCTCAGTAGTACCCTACATGCCAATAAATTGGATACACAGTTGGGAAAAGTAGTAGTCACCATCCATTAACATCATCTAGGCTTAGGACACTTAGAGAATACAAACAATTGGTGAGATGACTGAGGGGATCTCACTTTATAACTTGAGTATTCATCCATTCTTTTGTTTGCGTGTATTCTTCCCACTCATGGCATGCCTTTCCTACTGCACTCCCTCAATCTTAGACCAACACATTCTTCAAGATCCAGCATATAGCATACTTTATCTATATCAGTCCTTGACCTTTTCCCTTCTCTGAATTCCTTTAGGATACTCTCTAGCATTTCAACTGTGAGTTCCAGTCTCAGAACTAGCATTTACTATGTACAGATATTAAATCCTTGATATTTGTAAATATTAAATGCTTTGAGATCTCAGTGGACCTTTAAATTCATCAATGTGGGTACTTCCTCCACATAGATTGGAAGCCATTCACAGCTTCTTATCCTACGCAATTATTGCCTACATTCTCCCCCAGATACTCTACAGAGCACTTTTTCAGGTTACTTGGAAGCCATTCTCTGGTGTTTTTTTTTTAACATATCATAGGTGCTGGTACAATACCCCAGCTGTCATCTTTTGTCCTTCGTTATCAAAGAAGAAAAGGGATCTGATGAATCATAAGGAAATGACCATGTCATGAGGTTGGATGACAGAAGGATATAACCCAAAGGAAAAAAGAAATAAGAACCACTGAACATTTAAAGCTAAGTAACAGATATGAGGCTATTAAAGAAGAGGAAGGTAGACTCTGTGAAGAGGAAGCAGATATTTGTTCTCTAAGCAATGATGACGTGGATCAACAGTTACCATCAGCCAAGAGATAACCCAGTAAAAGTAAGAGGAAGATGAGACAAATAGTAATAGTTAGTGGTTTCCTGCCAGGAGTTAATGAAGTAGCTATTTGTCCAACTTATAACAATTCACAGAGCCACAACTAGCAATTAAAAAAAAAATCAGAGCAAGTAGCACGAAATGTCATCACCAATGAACTTTTTAAGACAAATCCAGTCGGGGGCAGGGGAGAAGAAGAGATAGAACAAAAACATAAGATCACTAAGGGAGAAATCACCAGGGGGTGGGGATAGGATATATAAAGAGGGAGGAAAAGCGTGTTCTTTAGTAGCTTCCTAATGAATTATCCTTGGAAAGTAGGTGCTGAGTTCAATTTTTCCTACATGGATATAAGACTTCAAGTGCCATCACTACCTTTGTATTTCAGTGGCCAGGGATAAAGTTCCAGTTGTCCCTCCTTGATAATAGAGAAGTACGGTGTTTTGCAGAAGTTATAGCCAAGAGGTGCCAGGAAACTGCCCAAACCATGCTCCTGTATTGCTACTTCCCACATCTGGAGAGATTTCAATAAAGATGGAGATGCTTATCTGTAATACTCATTTAGAGATCTGTGATATGAGCAATGTGGGACCGTCCTCCCCTGATATAGATCAAAATCCATGTAATCCTTCTAAACTTATACAATTCTTGCTGTTTCTTCCCATAACCCCTCAAAAAGCATCTAACTAACACTTGGGTTGTGGGGGGGGATCTTCCTCTAGATCTTGAGACTCAATGGGTAAGAATTCAGCAAAACTGTTATTCTTTACTCTTACTACATGACCAACCCACCTTCTTTTCTGATCATACATTTCTTTGATGATATCTTTTACGTCATTTTTCCCAAATAATTCTTTGTGGGTAACAGTCTACAAGCAGCCTAATACATTTTCAGCATGTATCTTTCAACTGGTTTTTGGAGAACATCAACTTTAATTCTTTGGACAATGCTTTGTAGTCATATAGCACCATTGGAATAATACTAATGTTTTCAGGATGGAACTTTCTTTCAGGGAGAAACTTGGCATCAGTCATCAAAAGGACAAGAAGAAAGAAAACTGTCTACATATACTCACCAAGCTAGATACCACAGAAGAATCTTAACCAATATGGGGCCTAATTCATTGCCCATCTGCAAGATCTGTCCAAGACACATGTACTAGTGATTCATGTCAGGGTAAATTATGCTGCAGGAAGGATCTAGAAAGTAAGGCTAAAGATTACAAAGACTTGGATAAGAAGCTAATGACCTAAGGAACACAGCTGGTGTTTTCATCATTGCTAGTGATTGAAGTCAGGGTCTCCAGAAGAGAAACACAGATTTGGAAAATAAAAAGCTGGTTAAGGAGATGCTGCCTTAGAGGATATGATTTTGTTTTCTGGACCATAGATTAAAACATAGGAAACTCAGATTCCTGACCATGGATGGAGTGATGATTAAAAATAACAAGTGATAACAAATGGTGATAAAATAGATTTGTCTGAACTCTTGACAGTTCAATCAAAAGGATTTTCTGCTGGAAAAAAAAAGAAAGAGAGAAAATTGTCTACACATACCCACCAAGCTAGATACCACAGGGAAGAAAAATAGACAAAATTCCACAGAAGGCATAAATAATTTAGGAAGAGAACCAATGATAAAATCAATAGCCTTACCAATACACAAAGAATGGTTTAGAAGCAAGGTAAAATAAAGACTCTGAATCAATATTTATAATGTCATGAAGGCCTGATGGGATGAACCTCATATAGAATATGAGATTTGTGTGTAGAGATTCATGTGTATATCCCACCTGGGAGAGTATACCTTATTCAAAAGAAACAGGAAAGGAAAAAAGAAGGAAGTATCACGAGAATCACTTAAATAGATCTAAGATCTCATCTATCTGGTGATACCCTCCAGCAATAAAGATAACCCATCTATGCCTGCTCATCCTGTGCAGCTTTGGTCCACATACTCCCATAAGTTCACTGGAGTCCATCTGATATGCCAAAAGTCTTCCTGAGTTTTTTTTCTGAAATCACAAAGATATCAGTAAAGGACCCTGGCTATTCACCTGTCATTCCTTTCCCTCACCACCTATAACAAGCCCATCTTTTCTTCCCATCATGCATGTCTTTGATGACACCTTTTACTCCTCTTATCCTTCAATGTTCCTCTCTGATTGCATGTTACAGCTGGCTCACACTCATCCTGTGCCTTACCATTGCTTTCTGAGTGTTGCTCACTTTAAATTTTTTGGACTCTGGTATTTCATTTCTCAATGCCATACAGCAACACTGTCAGAGTGTTGATATTAAAAAGATGGGTGTTTGTTTCATTGAGAAAACTGAGGTCATTAAAGAAACTTTTCAGTTTCCCAAAGAATGAGGTCATCCAGATACCAGAGTGGGAAAGCATAGTAGACAGCATTTGAGTAAAGACCAAGAGAAACACACACAGAAGCAGTATTGTACTCATCGTATATCGCACACAATCTGGATAGAAAAAGAACAGTTTGGACAACAGATCACAAACCTGGTACAGAGACATGATATGCCAGTGATGGAAGATTGCAATAATTCACATAACTATAGAAATTATCTGTCTATCTAAAGCAGAGATAATAATTAATTCTCAAGGTACCTCAATTATAATTTCATACTTCAGAAACAGAGAGTCCAAAGAAAGAAACTTCTATTGCAAATATTATATTCACTAACAAGGAGGAAATGATGGCAACTTTGGGGGCTCATTATCACTCTATCTTATTTTTTATGACATAAAAAGGAAAGCAAAGCAAGCCATACCTTGATGTGCACCCTAAATTTCAAACAGTTAATAGATTGGATAGAGATCACAGTTTTACCAAGGAGGTTGGTGGAGAAGGAATGGAAAGTTCTTAAGAATCAAAATCCAAAGATACAAAAAGAAATAACTCTTATCAGGTCAAGAAATGGAAGTTGCCTAAAGAGACCAATGTAGATGCCTAAGGCACTCATTGATCAAATGAAATTTTAATACAAAATGTACAGAAGACAGAGGCAAGGACGGGTAACAAGATATATTTTTAAAAGTGTAACCAAATACTGTAAGAACTTAAGACGAACTTGCCACTACTACTCCAAATGATATATTGCATTAGTTATTCAGAACAATCAATCAAGAAATATATTCCAGCAGCTCTGAATCTACTTCCCATATACCTTGAATGAAGTGATTGACAAACAACTAAATAGAGCTATAGGTTGGATTATCTGTAACCTGGCAATTCGGAGAATTTATGATTCTGGGTGAAGGCATTACGCAGTTTCATCAATGCCATAAGGCCTCTTCTCTCTCTCCTACTCAATTCATTGTCCCAACACTTTCTCATTGGCTCAACATTGTCTCACTGTCAACACTGTCTCATTGTCTCAACACTTTCCATCTATAAGACCTATTATAGATACAAGTGTGTATACGTGTGTGTACGTACACGCATGTATGTATGAGCTTTTGTATCATCTTATAGTACTGTTGTAATGCAAACACATACTAAATTCTAAATCTCCCAGTTTCTGCTATTCTTTATCTCAGTATCTCTCTGTATCTGTCCCTTTATCTCTCTCTGCCTCTGTCATACACATACGCACAAACACACACACACATACATGTATACACACACAAACATAATGCAGGTTTGGCATCTACTCCGAGATTTTCCTGGGACACTGAGAAGTTAAGAGACATGCCCACAGACACACAGCCAAGATGTGCCAGAGGCCAGACATGAGCCCAGTTCTTCCCAGCTCTCAAATATATTTAAGCAGCATGGTGGAGTGGATTAAGGGCTGGTCTCAGAGTGGAGAAAATTTGGGTTCATGTCCAGCCTGTGACACACAGCAGTGTGTGACCCTGTCACCATCTCAGTGCCCCAAGCTATAAGTTGTAGATCAGATACAATCTGCTTTGGTAGAGGGAGTTTCCTCACTGGAGAGGTCCCTATACCCATTAAATCATACGTCCAGACCAAATGTATGTTTAGGATCTTATATTTTTAATGCAGTTTGAAAAACAGATAAACTACTCCTCTAGGAAATCAAAAGGAATAACTGGTCTAAGTGATCTTAGAAAAAGCCATTTCCCAATAGGACAAGACACAGAAGGAATGGAAAGGGACAAGGCCATGAAGAAGACTGAGAGTTAATGGACATACTCAGACAGAAAGAACTAATAAAAGTTCTAAGACTGAAGGCGAGGTAGGAGACAGGCTAAAGTTGGGTGGAACGTGAGAAGAGTTAGTTACATGATAAGTTTGCAATTAAGCGTTTCTACTGTGAAAAATAGCCCTTTGATCACAAGTGATGAAAGTACATGAATTATGTCTTCCATTTCCTTGGACTTACTCATAAAAAAATATATAGTCCATGAATGCAAAATTGTTCCTAGCACAAAGTGAGATATATAGTAGTCAATGAATAAAGATTGGTTGACTGGACTTAGGTTGATTTCACTAGACTAGTCTGGAAGAATTGCTGTGCTTCATTAAATACCACATAGGCTAAAAGGGACTGATACTGAGAAATTAGGCCCACTTAGTTTGGATTTTATTTCATTAAAAAAATTTTAAACCATATTATCAGCAAGTTTGTTTCATTTATGTATAGATACGTTGCCATAATGAAGTGACAAAGTACCAAACTGCTCCATTAATGAGAACACAGAGAGATGGATGAAAAGCTTATCTAAAGAATATAGCAATGTTGTGAAATACTTTCAGTAAGCCAAAGCCTCATATAATGAATAATTATATGTTTACAAATATGAATTTAAAATGGGACCACCCAATGGGTGAGAAAGCATTTTTAAACCACTACATGCTGTGTACTATTAACATATACAAATGTTTTGAATAAGCAAGCTCTGCATTTTTAGATGTGAGCTTTGCAATGTGATGATGACATTGTACCATTAAGGAGAAAGAAAAAAAAACACTTGAGACAATAAAGTGCAATGTCAATCTACTTAATATTTATAACTTTAAGAACAATATCAATGCTGTTCTGGAAGCCAGATGAATTAAAGCCACATAAATCCATGAATGCAAAAATTTCTGTTTCTATATTTCCAATATATTTCATACAAGATGTCAGGATATATAAGTGGAACTTAATAAGTTGTTGGGATTGAGGTGCTACTAAAAAGAACCTAGCTCCCAATTTAGCTGCCCTCCAAGGACAAAACATAAACATATTTTTTCCCCTTAATTGTTCTAACCTAGTCAGGTCACTGCTACAGTCTGGTGTTAGGGACGAGATATCTTAAGTCTAAGTCATGGTTCAATCAGAAATCCCCCAGCACTGCATGGGAGTAGAAGTCAGAGACAGGAATATGAGCATATCTAAAACCTGATCTTTTGCCAATATTCATTTCATTCAGTGAAGAAGGGGAAGCATATGTACTATATACTCATAGTCTGTGGGGTGGAATGGCTACCATTAGTAATAAAGAAGACAGTTTGAATACTTCAAATAGCTGGTTTGGTAAAAATAGGATCTATCCTACACATGGGCAGTTTAGACTAATGCTTACGTGGTAAGTTTCGAGGATGGCTAGAAGGCTTGCCTACTCTAAATAATCTCTTATTTTTCCTTTTTTTCCCCCATACACCTTGCTGCTCTTTTTAACTGTTTAGTTCACTTTATTTTCAACCAACAAGAATTCATACTTTCTCCCACAACTGAACAAAAATGAGAAACAAGACCCTTGTAACAAATATACATTATCGAGAAAAAGAAATTCTTGCATTGGCCACATCCAAAATTGCATGTCTCGTTCTGTATCTTAAATCCATCACCTCTCTCTCAGGAAGTGAATATCATGGTTCAGCATTAGTCCTCTGGAATCATGATTGGTCATTACATTGATCAAGTTTTTAAAAGTTGTTTGTCATTGCAATACTGTTATCACATAAATTATCTTGGTTCTGCTTACTTCAATCTGCATCAGTTCATAAAAATCTTCAAATGTGTCCTTCAAAACCTCACCTTCTTCATTTTTAAGGCTGGCCTTCTTTTCCTCTTAAGTATAGAATAAATTCAACACGTAACTTTCTAAGCTGTACAGGAAACTCTTTAAGACTCTCTGTTGCAAATAAGGTGCTCAACCACATTGGTGAAGAGTCTCCTCACTGAAAATTCCTTGCATCAATGAAATCATAGGTCTGGTTCTACACAGCCAGTTCAAACAGGCTCAAAAGACTACTGTTCAATTTTTAGTGTGAGAATTTACACCTCAGAAATCAGCAGATGCTTCAAATCAGAAATTGATGTGTCAGTTTGTTAATTGTCTGGATTTAAGAAGGTGATGGAGAAAACATTAACAATGTATATTAAGATTAAAAGTGCATCATGAGTACATTTTTCCCCCAGAGAGCTAATTCTTAAACATTTACCAGCACACCTCTGATCATATCTCATGCATTTGTTCATTTGTTTACTTGTCTGGTCCTCATCCAGCAAACATGCGGTCCATCTCTGGGCTTGTTCCTATTGATTTTTCATGTTTTCATAGCTTGACAGTGAAAATTAATCCTCTTGGTTAAAATATTAGGTCTCATTCTCAGCAATACAATAATCTAAGACAATTCTGAAAGACTCAATGAAAAATGTTCTCTGCTTCCAGAGAAAGAACTGATGAAATCTGAATGCAAATTGAAGCATACTGCTTTTTTTTTACTTTCTTTAACTTTCTTGGGGTTTCTCTGTGTTTTCTTTCACAGCATGACTAATATGGAAATACGTTTTGCATGACTTCACGTGTATAACCTATATAAGATTGCCTGCCTTCTCAATGGGGGCAGGGTGGAATTAAGGGAGAAAATATGGAACTCAAAAAAATTTAAATGTTAAAAAATTTTACATGTAATTGGAAATAAAATATTTTAAAAGATATTCTGTTTCCAGAAGCCTCCTCCACTCTAGTGGTATTTAGTCTAATCCTCCCTAATTATAAAGATAAAAGATATTAGAAAGCAGAGCATCTGTGATTTGTCCCCAAGTCCCATAACTAGTAAACATCAGGGGCAAGATTTAAACCTTGGTCATTTAACTACACAGCCAGTGTGCATTTAGAGCATCACTTTGTTTTAATGTATTAAAAGTGAAGTGAGGGTCTTGGCCAACAGGCCCAAGTCATTAGAGCATGCACAGTATTCCAAGAACTTGGATCTCAATAGCTAGTATCACTCTAAAATGTCAGAACAATATCCAAACTCAGTTATAGCATAAGCTAAGTTAATTACCTAGAAAAATATGTGTATGCCTCAGGATACACGTTTGAAAAAATACACTTGTTTCCAAAAAATTTACTTGCTAATTTACCTGTCACAGTCAAAGAGCAAATACATTTTCCTACTAGGTTTGGACTGGAAATGTCCATGTGCTGTCCCCATAAAGTTTCTCCATCTATGGTTATATTGATGGAGTGAAGATGTGGTAAAGATAGAAATCCCTTTCTTCTAATTAACTATCCCAAGTAAGTGGCCTCATGGGCTTACATCTTACAGAGATTTATTTTGCCCCAAACTGACCTGAGCAAAAATAAAGAGCATGACAGAAATCATTCACTTTTAATATCCCACCTCCTGCCACTGATAATATCAGTAATAAAAACCAAAGGTAAGGATTTTTTTTTTTGCCAGGAACAAATTAAAAGCATTTGGAAAATATTTATATTGAGAACCATAGACGGTTAAGAACCAGCACTGACAAAGTCAGGAGCCAACTTTTATGCCATTTGATTAACTTTTTCTTTAGTTTTTTCTTTTAGTTTCCAGTCTCCCAAAATTCCACTGGGGTAATGAACCATCACTATCGAACTGGGCAGTGAAAGCAAGAGCACACTGGTACCCTGTGCCTTTGTGTCTGGATTGACACTATATGAAACTCCTACTATTTACTCAAAAAAATTGGTTCTTTTTCTGTTTGTTTGTTTGAAGAAGGTCGGGCTATTTCCTCAGGGCAGACTTGGCAAGTTTTCGCCTTATCATCCTAGCAGCCTGAACTTGATGTAGGGAAGACTTCCAGAGTTGGTCATTCTGAGAGGAGAGAATACAAACCTGCATGAGGAGTCTAGGGAAGGGAATTCTGAGATATGCAGCCAAAGAAACCTTTCTAACCAACATTTCCCAGGATCCCAGATTCAGAACTGAAACTAGAATGAACCTTAGCAGACATCTTATCCAACCCTTTCATTTAACAAATGAGGACATTCATCCTTATAATAAGCATCACAGACTGAGCCAACCATTGTGGAGAGCAATTGGGAACTATGCCCAAAAGGCTATAAAACTGTGCATACCCTTTGACCCAGCAATACTACTTCTAGGTCTGTATCCCAAGGAGATCATAAAAAAGGGGAAAGGACCCACATGTACAAAAATATTTATAGCAGCTCTTTTTGTGGTGGCAAAGAATTGGAAATTGAGGGGATGTCCATGTAAATTGAGGGAATGGCTGAACAAGTTGTGGTATATGAATGTAGTGGAAAACTATTGTGCTATAAGAAATGATGAGCAGGTGGACTTCAGAAAAACCTGGAAAGACTTGAATGAACTGATGCTGAATGAAGTGGGCAGAACCAGGAGAACATTGTACACAGCAACAGCCACAATATGATGATTAACTTTGATAGATTTGTCTCTTCTTAGCAATGCAAGGATCTAAGACAACTCCAAAGGACTCATGATGGAAAATATTGTCCACATCCAGAAAAATAACTTTGGAGTCTGAAGGCAGATTGAAGCATATTATTTGCTCACTCACTCTCTCTGTCTCTCTCATTTGTTTCTTCTTTCTCATGCTTTCTCCCATTGGAGAAATTGGCTGTAGTTCTTCTTTATGACATGACTAATGTGAAAATAGGGTCAATATGAATGTATATGTAAAGCCTATATCAAATTGCACAATGTCTTGGGGTGGAGGGAAGGGAGAGATGGGGAGAAAATTTGGAACTCAAAATCTTATGGAAGTGAACGTTGAAAAATAAACAAAATTTTTAAAAATAAGCATCACAGGCAGAATTTGAACTCAGGTCCTCTGGCCCCACCATACCAAATTCCTATGTGAATGGATATAATTGGGGAAAGTATTATTTCCCTCCTTGACCCATGCCGTAAAATGCTTATCTTCTATAGAATATCCTCCATTTCATCATTATGCTTTTGCTAACAGTACAGAGGAAAAGGGGGTGGGAGCTATTCCCAAAAAACAATACTGATATACAAGGATGGCAGCCATGGGAAGAGAGCAAATGTCAGTGATGAACAGCATAGGGGTGGCTGCTCCTCTTCAGCGTCCCCAACTCCATGAGGCAGCTAGGTGGATAGAGCACTGGGCCTGGAATTAGGAAGACCCAAGTTCAAATTCAGCCTCAGATACTTACTACGTGACCTTGGACAGGTAACTTATTTAGCTTCTATCTGCCTCATTTTCCTCAACTGTAAAAATGGGAATAATAACAGCACCTACCTCCTGGGTTTTTGCAAGGAAAAGTGACATACTTTTAAAATATTTTTAAAGCATTTAGCACAGTGCTAGTTCTAGGTACACAGTAGGTACTACATAAATAGTTATTCCCTTCATCTTCCCATAAGCATGCCAGTGACTCAGATATGTAGCAAAATGCTTACTCCAATACCAGTTCCCAAACTATTCAGAGTTCAAATGTATATAAAGTTTTAGATAAAGAGCTGATGTAGCAGACTGCCTCATCATCTATGAGGCAGGACAGTGGGATAGACTATGAAATGAGGCTAATTTTTGAATTGTGTAATTAGGAATACGGGATAAGAGACAGGGACCCAGGAAACAATTCTGATGGTACCACAACAAGCAATCAGCTGAGGAAGGGGGAAATGTCCAGTCTCCTATTTAATTAAGACTTAGCATATGTGCATCCTGGGGAATGGGACCATATCAGTCAAAGCATTCACACGACTACCATAATTTTTAATGGTATAATCACAGCACACAAATGTTGAGATCTACAGTCATTGCCAGACCATTCTATAGGCAATGCAATGTTAATCTGAGTATTGCCCTCCTAGGTTTCATTTTTCTGGCTCCCCATACCTGAAATGATGGATATCTGTATCTGCCCTTAGAAACCTAACAGCCTATGGCAAGTCGCTTTTTCCATTCAGGGTCAAACTCCAATATCTCTACTGGGTTGTCTTTACTATATAACAGGAAAAAGACAGAGGATGAAGAGATGTACATGGACATTAGCAAGTCTAATATATTAGTAATCAAGAGCTATGTGGCACAGGTAAAATAAAAATTTTATTAAAAGAATGCACAACCAGAAAAGGAAGTGGGTCACTCACGTAGTGAGAGGCCTAGAGAAGTGAAACAGCACAGCTAGTAAATGCCTGGCAGAGGATTCAGACATGAGTCTCCCTGACTCCAAATCCAACACTACATTCACAATTCTGTGTTCCTTCTTTATAAATGCATGTTTTATTATCTTTCATCTTATAAGAATAATGGCATTTTTCTTTCTAATACACATTATCCGTGGCTTAAAAGATCACAGACTAATTGTTTCTTTATTTAAAATTGAATACTATAATTAATAGTGTCTTTGAATGAAATTCAGAAAACATTTCCTGAAAGTGTAGCAATGAATACCACGTCCCACAGTCATCAAGCCAAACTGTTACAGACTGCTTGCATATGGTGGTTTCGTCACATTTTACAGTTTTAGGAGAACATTTGAAAAGCTTCCCGGCTGGAACATACTCATGATGGATACCTAGCTAATGGACATTCTTTCTTTAAAGGAGACTTCAAAACTTTATGAAGCTAACAGGCAAGATGAATGTAATACATGACCTCTCAAGCCAAAGATTATCACTCTCATATCCTTGAAAATATGTGGGCCAGAGGTAACCAAAATAGCATACTGTATATCGTATGTAGCAGTATGTGGGTCCTTGGCAGTCTTCCCAGGTTGAAATTCTCTGCCGTGGCCATAGTCAAAACATAAAGTAACCAGAAACCTGAAGTATTCAGGATTAAAGAATAGGGGAAAGCACACATTTCACTAGATGTGGCAACAGGCCTGATGAATGGTGTACTCTCTGACCTCTTATCCTTGGAAATACCATATCACATACCACTGCCAATGCAGCCTGTCATAAAATGTAATCATCACAACCCAGCCCTCTTTCCATAGATCCTTGACGAAGCTGGCTACATTTAAATGGCATGTCTAGTTCCTGAATTACTCAGATTGGGAAATGCTGATGCTATCTTGGGAATATAAGCACTTTTAGTCCATATATCTTGGAAAGGACCCTGGAAGAAGACAACAATCTGGGCCCAGAATGGAGAAGACAGAGACGATCAGGCTGGATTGCCTTTCAGAAATTGTACAGTTTTTAATGACCCCAGGTTTCTCTCCAAAACAAGACCAGTCTTTATAACATCAATGTTATCCACTGAGACACTATGACTGCAAGTCATGGAATCCCATAGTCTCTGATGAATAGAAGTTGTAGGTCACTCATTGGGCAACAAAGAGGTACATGAAGGTTGGAGCAAACTGAAATATGTTAGTAGTGAGGAACTACATAGGAGAAATGGTTTTAAGGATGTCATCGGAGTGGTACAGGGAGTTGAGAGTGTAGGAAAGATGAGCCAGTCATGTAGCAAGAATAAACAATGGGCAACCTGTGTGGTTCACTGGTATCCACAGAATGCCAAAAGCCCTAAGGGCTGACCTCCAGCATGTCCATTAGATCACAGATGTAGAGCTAGAAAGGACCAATAGACCAACTCATCCAACCCCATTATTTTACAAATGAGAAAACTGAGGCCCAGGGAGATGAAATGATTTGGCCCAGATCCTTTGACATCAGAGTCAGCATTTTTCCCACAGTACAATATGAACCCCCTGTGGACTTACCAGAGAACATGGGCAAGAAACACACTGATTGGGCAGACCTAGATGGGCTTCAATCTGTGCCACTGGAGGGAGTAGCCACATTGGTGAAATCACAGGTCCATGGAAGTATTGAAAAGCTTTAGGAAGATATATTTTATGTTTTAAATCTATCTGAAATGATGGTGATGGGGATAATTAACAATGGTAATTAGTTACCATTTTTAAATGCTGAAATAAAGCACTTATCAACTAGATGTTATGTTAATCATCTCCTTGGGAACATCATTTAATAAAATAGGCAGATCTGATTTATTAATGTGAACATATTAACAAACATATATCACAGGATTTGGCACCCATTGCCTTTAGAAAGCAAAGTCTCCACAGTTTGGTACAGAGCAACACTTTATACTAGTAGCTCAAAAATGGTACATTGCTTCGGTTTGTAAAAGATTTTTATGATTTTTTTTCTAGTTCAGTTGTGTTAGACAATTGGTTGGTTTGGTTCTTTTAATTTACTAAATGGTCAAAAACACAAAATAACAAAACTTTAGTTCAGTTCTCTTCTCAGTGCTTCAAAAGATCTGGAATTTGATCTGTGTGTGCCTTCCTAGCCCTTCTACACCCTCCCAGGTTTCATGTTTTATATTATAACCACTAAGCTGTACCCAAGAAACTCATTACTAGGTGGTCAATCTTCTTATGATGAGCTCCTCTCTCCTGAGCTACGTTGACCTTCAGAAGACAAATCCTGAGTCCATAATTAGGCCCATTCTTGAACCTTTTCCAGCATACTAGGACTTGCCAGATCTTGTGCTTCTCTGGCACAAGAGAATAGAGCCCAGGCTCAGTGATAAGCCCAAGTTGAGGCAACCAAGTAAGGTCTTAGTGACAGTCATCATTGAGGATCAAGTTTAATATTTATGTTCAGCTTGGTCTGAGTTCAAGTTCAATATATGAGCACAGTGCATTCTTGTTTGAAGCTTACAGTTTATTTTAGACCAAGTATGGTAACCCTTGCATAACTGTCACACTTTTTCTTTTCTTAAAGTTCCCAGTCACTTTGCTACAGGTTAGTAGGTACTGATTTGTTGCCTTTGAGTTGCTATGGGTAAAACATCATAGTGCTGAGAGACTTTCAGGTTTGATCCTCCAGAAGAATGCAAGCTACTGGAAGACCAGGAAACTCTTATTCGTGTCTTTGTATACTAAGTACCTAGAATAGAAGAGTGTGTACAGTTCTTTTTGAATTGAATTTATTAAAGCCATAGAATCATGGATAACAGAGCTGGAGGAAACTTTTGAGACCAATTCATCTGGCCGTTTCATTGTATAGATTAGACAACTGAGACACAAAAAGGTTTATGAAAAGGAATGAAGGAAGAAAAAAGGGAAGGGAAGAGAAGGGGAGGGATGGAAGAAGGAAGAAAAAGGGAGGGAGGGAGAGAAGGAGGGAAGGAAGCAAGAAGAGAGATAAGAGTATTTGGAAAAGAAACATCTCATTCCCTCGTTGTGGACAAAGGCCCAACATGCACATGTGGGTGATGTGACCTGAGAATCAATACCAACCACAAAATTGAGAAAGTGCATCTGAAAATCTCCCGAAATTCTAAGAGTGTACAGTTAGATGTAAAACAGAGCTTTTGTTTTGTGGGACTTTCCACTGAAGTCTGACAAGACAACAAAATATGAAAAAAATAGAAAAAAGTGTTGCTACTAAAGCATACAACCTCATCTTGCCTAAAAGGAAAAAGAAGACATAACTCACTCTCAGTGAACATATGTGCAGGTAAATTCTGGGGTTCACAAAACCCAGCTGTGACAAACGTGATGTTTCTCAACTTCCCCCTCTGTTTCCTCTTTCTGTCCATGTGGTCTGTACTACCACTTTTATTTTTCCCTCCATTTATCTCCATCCAAAGATTCTTCACCATGTTTTGCCTCTCTGGTTCTGATATCTTCCCACATTGAGTGAAAATATGATGCTACCCCTCCACCTGCCCTTCCTCCACCATCCTGTCTCTTTTGAACAAGTAACACCTATCTAGAGCCATATTTGAATCATGGAATGACTAGCCATGAAGTCTCAGGGATTCCTATGAGGTTAAATTTATATTATTGTTTTAGGATCTCTAGTTACTTTTGCTTCTTAGCCAAACATCAGGTATTTGTGTATAAATATGTAAGGTTGTGGGTTTTACTACTGTTTCCTTCCTTCTGCTTTGTCTCTGTGTCTCACCTGCTATTTTTCTTTCACTTTATCTACTTTAGTATATAATATTGGATAATTTTCTCCCTTCCCCATCCTTCTTTATTTTAAAGCTCAGTTAAACAGATATGCAAGAAACCAGGCCAAAAAAATTAAACAATAAAAAAAAATACAAGCTTTCCTTGAATATACTTTATTCCTGGCCAGAAATCTAACACTTCTATATTTTAAGCTGTGGTCCAGAAATTCAAATCCTATTCTTGGAGACTATCTTCTTAGCCAGTTATTCATTTTTCAAGTGTTTTTTTCATTTCTAGACTCCTTGCCTTTGATGAACAGCAATCAGGAAAACACAACTAATACCCCTATAGACTTCAGTTCCTTGCCCAAAACTGTGTTATCTTTGGCAATATTTTTGAGGTTCCTTCTGGTGATGTAATTTATACACATATGAACCACCAGAAATAGGTAGTGGTCATTCATTTTGACAACTCCTATAGGGTTTTCTGTTATGTTTTAGATATATGATCAAGGAATATAACAGACTTCTCTATTATTGTTATCCATGAACAGAATGTCACCAGCAATCTAGGCTTCTCTTCTTCCTTCTACCCTTCCAAATGACCTCTCATCTGACATCTAATGGGTCTCTGCTTTATTATTCCTTGGGGGAAAAAAGTAACTTGTTCTTTCTAAAAGCTTCTAGCTCCTCCTCTTCAGAGAGAAACTACTTTTTTAGTCCCAAGAATAGTTATCCTCCCTCCCCACTCTTCCTCTTTTCTTCTACCTTATAATCTCTGGACAAGGGTCAAGTATACTCTACAGTACTACAGTTGCTTTTTCTCCCGTTGAATACATGCTTCCACTTTTTTTTAAGGAACACTTGAATCATCCCAATAACCTGAAGTATAGAGAGTCAGTCTTCAAGCCCCTTCACCTTCCCTTCCCAAGACACAGAAGCCTCCAATATATATTTAAAAGGCATTCAGCTACAGTAGAAATACCAACATCACATCTTCATAGAATCATGGCTTTCATAGATTTAGAAATAGAAAGGATTCAGTGTAAATCTTAGTAGATGCCCATGATCTTCATATTGATTGTGACTCTCAGCCTTCTTATTTTAACTCCTTCTAAGTGTTTGTACCTCCTAATCATTTTAAGAGATTTATAGTTTGTATAACCTTTTAACAACATTTCTATAACATATGGCTTCTTTTTCTGTAACTCAACAATTTCATAAGCTGCCATTCTTTAAAGGAGATCAGAGGCATAGACCTTGAAAAAATAACTTTAAAATACATCACATGGAATGCAGAAGCAACATACTTCAGTATATCAAAACACAGAGGCCAATCTTCTTCTGATGGAAATTAGCTAGGCAAATTTTCAGAAGATTATGGGTCTCATTTCTGGGTCTATAATAGACCTGCACAATTTGGCAGTAGGTAGGGGCCAAAATTAAAATTGGCCTTAAAACTTCTTTGGGCTGCAGATAGATAGGCTAGACTAGAGACAGACTGAGGATGGTTGGTTGCTGTGGGTCACGTGACAAACAGCAGAGAATGCACAATGACTACCCTACATTTCTCATGGGCAGCCCAAAATTCTTTGGCTGTGTGTTGTGCTGGTGTGGTCTATAATCGGAGCTTTTCTAGCTTGGTAGGATCTCTTGGAATTTCTCCTCCACTAGTATAGCCTTAAAGATGTCATGACAAGACACAAGAAGAGTAATCTTTTGGATGTGGAGGTATTATAGAAGAACATTGAGTTGTAGGAAAGTCATTAGTTAGCTGGAGAGTGCCTAAACAAAGAAAACTAGGGTGATGAATGGCCTCAAGTTAATTCCCCATGAAGATCAGTTGAAGAAATGGGAATGATCAGCTTTGAGAAGAAAAGACTTGGGGCTAACGTGACAGTTGTTGTGAAATATTTGAAGGGGCTCTGGTAGAAAGATGATTAGATTTGTTCTCTTTGGCCCTCTAGGGCAGAAATACTAGAGGAACAATAATTGGAAATTGCAAAGAGGAAATTTTAAGCTTGATATAAGGTGAAATTTGCAAAGAAGTAGAACTATTCAAGCATGAAATAGGCAGTCTTGGAGGTAGGTAGGATGTTTCCTCTCACCTAAGGTCTTTAAGAAAAGCCTGGAGGAAACCTTGCCAGAAGTGTCAAACATGCAGCCTCACGCCACATGCAGTTCACAATACTCCCAAATGTGATCGAAACAATATTAAAACATAATTGGGAAATATTTAACAAAACAAAATTTAAAAACATGATTAAACATAAGTAATATAACATTTTAAAATTAAGTCAATGTGTGGCCAGAGGGGTTCTTAGGTCTGGATGTTTCTATTTGAGTTTGACACCTCTGTTTCAGAGGGATCCTTTTCCATATTGAACTAAATGACTTCTGAAGACTTTTCCAACTCTGAAGTTCTATGACTGAAAACTGGGTAAGTCCAGAATAAATCCCACCATGAACAAGTGAAAATTGAGGCAAGAGACAAAATAGGCATTATGGCTCTTCCACTGGGTTCCCTTGGGCTACAGATATTCACATTCATCAGATATACGTGATCTCTGACAACAGCATGTGTCATAGAAAGCCTCTTAAGAGCACTTCAGGCTAATCTGTTTTTGCAGATTTGGAGATCTAAACCCATCTGCAAGCCTTTCCTCAGTGTCTCTGCTTGCTTTCCTCTCACTCTCTTCTTAATTCTCTCTTTGCCTTGATTCTCTTTTCTTTCTCGGGTTTTGAGTTACTCTCTCAGTTCTCCTCTTAACTACCCACCCATTCCTTTTTAATTTCCTTTGCTGGATCTTCATCTAGGTCTTCATTCATGCCTACTAACTGTGGGTATACTCTCAAGGCTCTGTCCTGGGCCCATTACCTTCTACCTCTTTTAATGATCTTATCACCTCCAATGATTAAATTGTCCTTCTCTATGTTCATGATTTCCAGGTCTCTTTATCCAGCCCTAACCTTTCTCTTAACCTCTAGTCTCACATCTCCAACTGGATGTCTCATAGACAGCTTAAACTCAGCATATCCAAAACTATACTCATCATTGTCCAGCCCCCCCAAATCTTCCTCTCTCTTTTTAAAACTTTTTAGTTATTTTATTTTCAATATATAGAATGAAATAAGCATTTCCATAACATGGTATAATTTAAAAAGACAATTACACATGAAACTGCAAATATTATGTACAACTTGCTATTCCTTTTAAATATATAATAAAGTTATCATGTAAATTTATTTTTTTCTCCCTCCTCCCCCACCCTAGAGGTAGCTACTATTAGACACAAATATGTATATATGTGTGAAATCATTTTATACATACTTCTATTTCTCAGTTCTTTCTTCTCTCTAATTTTCCTATTTGTCAAGGGCACCACCATCCTCCCAGGCACCCAGATTTGAAACCTAGGTATCAGCAACCTAAATGTCACCTTTGACTGCACTCTTTTTCACCACCTCTCGTATACAATCAGTTTCCAAGTCCTGTTGATTCTACCTTCATAACATCTTCCACATACATACTCCTTCCTCCTTTGACACTGCCACGCCTCTGGTCCAAGAACCCATCATCTCATGTCTAGACTATTCCAATATTCTATTGATTGGTCTTCCTGCCTCATGTCTCTCTCCACTCCAGTCCATCCCCCTATTCAGCTGTAAGATTGATCTTCCTAAAGCACATGTCTATGTCATACTCCTGTTCAGTAAATTCTAGCGGCTCCCTGTTACCTCCAAGATCAAATACAAAGTCCATTGTATAGCATTCAAGGTCTTCATAGCCTGGATCCCCCCTAACTCTCCAGTTTTTTATACTGTATTCTTCCTATACACCACACTCTACCTTCCACACTTCCTACCCTACTACATACTCTGAGATACAGTGACATTAGCATCCTTGCTGTTTCTCATACTAGACACTCCAACTCCCTTAATGCTATTGCCTTCCCTCCATCAATTACCTCCAATTATTCTGTATATATTTTGTTTATACAAAGTTGTTTGCATGTTGTCTCCACCCTTAGACTGTGAGTTTCTTTAGTACAGAGACTATTTGGGGCCTTTCTTTGTATCTCCAAACACATAATAGATGCTTACTAAATGACTGTTGACTGACTGGCTGACCCTGTAGGGCTTTGAATGTGTTCTCTTTTAGTCAAAAGAATCAGCCACCTAATCTCAGCTTCTCAGATCTCACTATTCTTGCCAGGAGAGCATTTATTTCCCTTCTTTTCTCAGACCCACCTTTAGGATACATTTTATTTCCCTTGTGACATTTTAAGTTGCTTGAAAGTAGGGTCTGTATTATATCTATGTATCTATGGTTACTAGCATAGTAACCTACATACATTGCAGGTGCATAAAGGAGCATCTCCAGAGGATTTCCAGGGCCACATGGCTCTTCGAGACCCAAAGGCCCTTATTCTTTTGGGAAAAGAGAGTTGTTGGACCACATGCCCCTACATTCATGCCCTCCTTCCTCTCATTAGTATCCTAGTCTCCAAGAAAGCCTTGCAATGATTCAAAAACAGACTAATTGAATTCATGTCCATGTAAGATGCCAGGTTGATATGAAATATTCTTCTACTTTGAAGAATTTCAAATAGATTGGTCTTTCCCAGTGGGGCAGCTAGGCAGTGCAATGGATAAGTTTGGAATCAGGAAGATCTGAATTCAAATGTGGCCTCAGACACTTATTAATTCTGTGACCCTCAGCAAATCACCTACTCTCTGTGTCTTAGTTTCCTCATCTGTAAAATGAGGATAATAATAGCACTGACCTCCCAAGGTTGTTGTGAGGATCAAATGAGATAATAATTATAAAGCATTTGGAACAGTGATTGGCACATTTTGTTCAGTTGTTTCAGTCTTTTCTGACTCTTGATGATTCCATTTGGGGTTTTCTTGGCAAAGATACTGGAGTGGTTTTCTATTTCCTTCTCCAGCTCGTTTTGTAGATGAGGAAACTGAGGCAAACAGAGTGAAGTGACTTGCCAAAGTTCACACAGCTAGTACATTTCAGAGGCTGGATTTGAACTCAGGTCTTCCTGATTCCAGGCTGCGCATTCTTTCCCACTGTGCCACATAGTTGCCCTTACATAGTATGTACTATGTAAATGTCAGTTGTTGTTGTTGTTATTTTCCCCACAAAACACACGTTTCAAGATAATCATATTTCTAGAAATTGCTTCCAAATCATTAAATCCACGATCCTAAACTCAACAGGTACGTGAATCATTAATGGATGGAATTTTTTTATTGTGATTAAAGTACAAGAAATCAAAGAGACCCATTAAGTCATACTCTATGGTCTTCTCAGTTATGTCCTCTTCACAATATGGTCCTGATAACCTGGAACTTTATCACCTCTAATGATGTTAACTGGACAGAGAAAGAAACTCAGAATCTTTGGTAGATCTCCCTGAAACTTTTAGGGGTCGTTTGAGGACTTGGCTCAGTATCTATTTAGTACTCACCTTACCTTTTCCTATAGGGATTTTGTCTCCAGATAGCAAGAGATAAAATCGTGCCTGAAGCTTTCCAAACAATCCACCTAGTGTTTAGACATAAATCTTGTGAAAGTGATACTCAATCCAGGCAGAGGTAGACGATTGTCTCCAAGTCAAAATAAACAACTCTGCAGATTGCAATTCCTTCATGAGCAACAGCCAGCATGAATCAGCAGCCAGCAGTTAACAGCCACTTCAGTAGTTCCAAAGGCTCATAGGTGGACTGAACTATTCTTGAAGTTGAAGGTCCATGCAGCAGCTCGGCAGACAAAAATCTGTGCTCACCGATCACCCTCAAATACAGGAATCCAATCACTTCTACCATTCACCACACTCCTTCTGGGATTACAAAGGAGATCACCATGCATCAATAAGGCAAATAAGCCTTCTGGGACATGAATCAGCTGACTTAAGAAAACCATGAAATATGATCATGATTGTTTATCATCTCACTTCCTTTTTCTTTTCAATCAGCCCCTTCTCACACACTTGTACAGTGGCTGTTATTTCAACTCAATTTAATTCTGTGACAGGTTGTCCAAATAGGTATAATTCTATCCAGTTCTGTTAGTGGACAAAAGGAAATTCACCAAAGAATTAGACGAGCCATGCTGAAAGCCAACAGGTGCTTTTTTTTTTTGGCATATTTAAGAGGAATCCTTGAAATTAAATCCATGTGGTTTAACTCAAGAGACTCATGGGGAGCAAGAAGCAGGAAAAACATTGAGAATCAGGACTAGAAAGGGTGTAGGAGAGAAATATAATCAGAGAACTTCAAGCATGGTGGTCTTCAAGCCACAGCAAGTGGAGTCCACTATGGTCTTGCTAAAGACTGCATTTATGAATGGACACATGGTTATGCCATGATCTCAATGGGATACAACTCCATGCTTTGGGGAAGCTTTGCACCAGGATAGTTAAGGCAGCTCAGGGGTTATGGCTTCTCTGGGATCAAAGTCTTATAGGGAAGGGAGGGGCTTTGCTTCCCAAGGATCATATTGGTTTTTCAACCCAAAGGTCACACAGTCAGTATCAACAATCACCTAAGTAAGTAGAGTTCCCTGCCTGAAACAGAAGATTCCAGATGAGGTAAGAAAGGAGAAAGATGGGAATATTTAGTGTCCAGAGAAGGGACAGAGCAGGAAGTAGGGAATACCAGACAGAAAAAAAACTGCCTCTATTGACAGAGAAAAACAGAACTAGGAAAGTCAGAGATTTTTCTGGACTGCCAAAAAATGCAGATCTCACTCTTGAGGAGGTTACAATCTTTTATTTTACCTATTTACCTGTTTGTGTTGTTTGTTCAGTTGTTTTCAGTTCTGTTCAACTCTTCATGACCCCATTTGGGATTTCCTTGGCAAAAAATATTGGAGTGAGTTGCCATTTCCTTCTCCAGCTCATTTTACAGGTGAGGAAACTGAGGCAAACAGGGTTAAATAACTTTCCTAGGGTCACACAGCTGTAAGTATCTGAGTGTGAGTAAGTATCTGAGGCCAGATTTACTCCAAGAAGATGTCTTCCTGATTCCAGGCCCCAGCACTATATCTATAATGTATCACCTAGCTGCCCTACTGTTGTTTATTTACATTATGTATTCATATTTATTTTCATAAATGTATACATTTATATATTTATATATCACGTATATGAAATGTGTAATGTATTATTATATATTTTCTTATAAATTTATTTATATATTTACTAAGTTATTTATAAATATATTGTATGTTTCTATATTATATATGGTATATATATATATATAAATATTTTTATTTTTACGTATTTATATAATTATATTGTTGATTTATTGAACAGATGGACCCGTGGTTTAATTGGTAAAGAAAAACTCACAGTAAGGCAACTCCTTCTTCCAGTGTAGGTTGGCACCTTCTTTACAAATTTTGGCTTCAGAGATTTGTCTAGGGTACTGAGAGATTAAGTGACTTGTCTCAGATCACAGAGCCAGTATGTATCAGAGGCACAACTTGAACCGAGGTCTTCTTGGCCTCCAACTCTCTAGTCCCTATGTCAGAGCTGCCTCTAATTGAGCATTATTGAAGGATCATAGAATCATAGATTTGGAGCTGCAAAAGAACTTGGAGGTTATTAAGCCCAACTTTCTCATTTTACAGTTGAGGAAACTGAGGAACTTAGTTAAGTAACTTGCTCAGGATCACACTGCTAGGAAATGTCTGAGACAGAATTCAAACTCAAGGCTTCTAGACACCAAGTCCAGAATTCTGTTTGCTATGCCACCTAGCTACCTCAAGCAAAGCCTTTAATACATATTTTGATTGATTTTGATTTTAATTGATCAATCTAATACAGGTGCTAAAACATAGACACAAATATATGGCAGAAAGATACAAGGCAGGCACTGGCCAAGAAAATATGCAAAGCCATATTGAAAAATGAGAAGACAAAGAGATCTCTTGTATCTAGAGAGATTTTCTGGAAAAGGTGACCCTTGAAGGAAAAGAGAAGTCAAGTTAGAAAGAATTTGTTAATGCTATATACCAGGCACTGTGCTAGGTCCTTGGAATACAAACATGAGCAAAAAGACAACTCCTGCTTTCAAAGACCTTGCATTCCAAAGCAAAAAGACAACACATAAAAGTTGAAAAGTTGGGGGTGAGGGGAGGATAGGAAGGGAAGGCACCCATAGCATCATGGTAGAGAAAGTCTATGCAGGTTCCCCACCCCTGAGAGAATCAGAAGTGGAACCTAGAAAGGAATGAGAAGATTTCAACAGAGATATAGAGGCAGAGTGCTCCAGCCACGGGGGGAATGAGCACCATGAGAGCCAAGAGAGGGAAACAAGAAAATCCCTAAAGATCCAGCTTGGCCAGAACACAGAATGAAGAATAAACAATAAAAGTAAAAGAAGAGAACGAAAATACGCCTGGAAAGGTAGATTTGAAACATATTGAAAAGTGCTTTAAATGTTTAGCCAAGGAATCTAAATTTTGTTCTATAGGCAAGGAGAAGCACCAAAGGTTATTAGATGGCAGAATGTTGCACTTAGAACTGTGTGTTGGGAAGGTGACATAGGAAGTTGTATGGAAGATGAATTACAGAGGGGAGAGACAGGGAAAAGGGGAAACCAATCAGGCAACAATTAAAATGGTCCATCAAGGAGGTGGTGAAGGTCCAAAGTGGGGCAGCAGTGACAGACAGCATAAGTCAAGGAGAGGGAGACAGAGAAGAGATCGTCAAGAAAGAACTAATAGGGCTTCTCAACTGTGAACAGAGGGAGATGGGAAAGTTCAAATATTAGACGGCTAAGGTTGGCCAAGAAGATAGTGGACAGAAACAGGGAAGTGGGGAAGCAGGGCTGTTGGGAAAGCAGTTTTGCATATTTCCAGTTTGAGCTGCTAATTTTTTATTATTATGCTATGGACTCACTTCTTAAACAGCCCTGATCACTGAATAGGTGCTGCCCCAGTCAAAGTGAGAACTTGGACAGACTTTAGCTTAAAAAGGCCAAGGTCTCCCACTGCATCTTGGGCCATCTCCATTCATCCTGAATTATATCTCTCCACTGATCCAGATGACTCTGGAGGAGAAAGTAAGGCTGGCGACTTTGCACAGCCCTCCCTCACTCAAATCCAATTCATTTGCATGTCATAGCATCATCTTCCTGATGTTATGGTCCTCTTCAAAAACAAAGGACAAACCACACAAAATCACGCTATGGGTAAAACCTGGATACTAAGTTTAGAACTTTTTGATGTTCCCTAAGGAAATGTCCTTCGTTACAATCTTACTCCTCAGTCCTATGCCTCATGGCATAGAGGTGACTGAATCTGGGTTCTCAAAGGCTAAATCAGCAGGGCACAAGTTAGAAAGGCTTCAGGTGTGGGTCTGGCCAAAGAATATTGTCTCCTGACAGGCCCATCCCCAGAATGGTAGCCACTTGCTGGTGATTTAAAAAAGAAAAAATATTTAAAATGTCTACTAATCTCATTCAATGGAAGCAGGGCTCACGCTGATGATATTTCAGTTATTTTAGATTGAAGCTATACAGATGGGATTTGCAGTGTTTTCATACGGCCAGGGAAACTCAGTGTTCTATGTTTCATCTAAATATGTGATGAGTTCACAGTCTGGAGTCTTCTTTTCTAAAATGGAGATGATAATACTTTTAAAGATAGGCAGCATGGTATGGTGGCAGCTAAGTGGTGCAGTGGATAGATGGAGTCAGGAAGACCTGAGTTCAGACCTGGCCTCAGATACTTACTAGCCTCAGATTCTGGGCAAGGCACTTAACTCGGTTTGCCTTAGTTTCCTCATCTGTAAAATGAGCTGGAGAAGGAAATGGCAGACCACTCCAGGATCTTTGCCAAGAAAACCCCAAATAGGGTCACAAATAGACACAACTGAAACTACTGAACAATGACAAAACATGGTAGAGCAGATAGAGCTAGCCTCAACCTTATGAAGACCTGGGTTCAAATTCTACCTCTCACATTTATGGATTTCATCAATCCCAGTAGGGCAAGTGTATCCCAGGCAGCTCACTCTAAGTTCCAGGTGAAGTTCTTAGGATTACAGATTTAGACCTTGGAGGCCACAAGCACAACCCCTTCACTTACAAATGAGAAAGCTGAGACCCAGAGAGGTTAATAGATTTGTCCAAGGCCAAACAGCTCAACTTCCTGTCTCCACATCCAGTGTCTTATCTACTACTCCATGCTGTCACTCCAAGTTGTTCAGTTGCTTCAGTTGTGTTCAACTCTTCATGACCCCATTTGGGGTTTTCTTGGCAAAGATGATGGAGTGGTTTGCTTTTTCTTCTCCAGCTCATTTTATAGATGAGGAAACCAAGGCAAACAGTGACACAGCCAGTAAGTGTCCAAGGCCATATTTGAACTCAGGAAGATAAGTCTTTCTGACTCCAAGGCTGGCACTCTATCCACTGCACCACATAGCTGCCCCCTTTCTCCAATGGCCAGTCTGTATTGGTCAATTTCCCCACTGGGAGTTCCCCGTGCACATAGAATCATACCTCTAAATAACTCCACCAAATACTCCACAGAGTTTTGAAAGGACTAAATGAGATAGAAAAGGAGCTGTAGAATGTTAGCAAAAAGCTAATACTTCCATGTATGGAAGTATCACTATCACAAAGCTACCAGCCTGAAAGTCCCCAGACAGTGTTTACAGTACCCAACCTACCCCAAAGCCTGTCAGCTCATTGGACACAGACAAATATTGTCTTAAGAACTAGGAACTCAACGAAAGCAGCAACTAATGTGAAGTCATTACATACTCCCTTTTCCACAGGCTTCTGATGCAGATGGGTCAACAAGCCTGTGAAGTTGATTTTAACACTTTGTTATGCTTCAGATAGTCGTGCCCTTTAATCTCAACAAATGGCCAGAAATAACACCTTTAGGACTTTCATCACTTGCAATTCTGCTGTTTTCCTAGGAATTAGAATCAAAAGGCATCCTTTAGCACATAACCCATATATAAGGAAAGCTAATCAATCAACATGACTGCATAAATGAAACTGAGACCCTCCTATCTTTGCCTTTGCTCTAGGTTCCTGTAGGACATCGTGTTTGGAATAAAGGCCCCTACCTTATTCAGCACTGTATTTTTTTCAATAATATCAAAAGGTCGAATTAATATCACCTCAAAGGTATTATTTTTTTAAGCAAATTTTCCTCTTGTTAATTAAAATTCCAAGAATTTCAGTGAATAAGATCTTTCTTCTACCACTCTCCTCTAGTTCCAATTCATCATTCATAATTAACTAGCCAGACTAATGTTACTTATGTATTTATCTGTCATGTCACTCCCTCTAATCAAAATCTTTCAGAGCTCCCAGTTGCTTAATGAGTAATCTCCAAGTTTTTTTTTCCCGTCATTCAAAGCCCTCCATATCTGATACCACCCTACCATTCCAACATTATTTTATAATTCATTTCTCTCATGTCATGCTCTGCAGTCAAACTACTCTACTCCTGAACATGCCCTTTGGTTTCTGGTTCCTAATGACGGATAAATACTCCTTCCCCTCTTTACCTGTTTAATTTCTATCCATCCTTTAAAGGTCAATTTAAATCCCTCTCCCTCCTCCCATGAATCCTTGGATAATCTCCTCCATTGTGCAATATTATCCCTCCCCCTGAATCTCATAAAACACCTTGTATAAATTTCTCTGGTTCACTTATATATTACTTTATCTTATAGTTATTTGTCAGGACTCTACTCCTGGCTCTTGGGACTTTCCCCACCATACCCACATAAGTACCAGTTACTAGCACATATTAGGTGCTTAATAAACATTTATTGATATCCCTTCTTGTCCTTCAATGTTCCTTTGATGTGTTGTCTTCCCCCAATAGAATGTAAGCTCCTTGAGGGCAGGCAATGTCTTTCTTTCTGCTTATATACGTATTCCCAGTACTTGGCACAGTTCCTGGCACACAATAAGTATTTAATAAATGCTTGCTGATTTGTAGACATGTCATCTATCTCTTGACTAGACATTTTCCTTCCAGTTGTGCCAGCTGTTACTCTTCAGACTTCACTTCTACAACTCAACTTCTTTTACACAGATATTTTCCTCAGTATGTACCTAGGGCCTTCTCACCCTGAAACATCTGTCTGCCATTCTGGCCCCATTCTTTCATTGGTGAGTTCCTTCTACCATCTTCCATTTTGGGGATAGCCCTAGGCCAGCCACACTTCATTCCCCTCCTGGCTATATTTTTGACTCTCAAGACTTAATCCATCTTGCCCTGAACAGTACATTCCTTCTGTACCTCATCCTTTTCAGCTTCCTTTTATATGTTACCTTCTCCCATTAGAATGTAAGCTCCTTGAGGGCCAGGACTGCCTTACTTTTTGCCTATATTTGTAGGCTCAGCACTTAGCACATTTTCTGGCTCACAGTAAACATGTAATAAGTAATAAATTAATAAATATTACCTGACTGCCCAGTAGTCTGTTTCGTGAGGGCAATAAGCACCTTGAACTTCTTCTGGCACCTAAGGGAAGTACCTTAAGCAGCTAGGTGGTACAGTAGATAGAGCTCTGGAAGTCAGAAAGATCCGAGTTTAAATTCAGTTTCAAATCCTTACTGTGTGACCTTAGGCTAGTCATTTAACCTGTTTGCCTCAGTTTCTTCAACTGTAAAATGGGGAACAATAATAGGACTTACCTCCCAAGATCACTGTGATGATCAAAAAAGAGAATAATTGTCAAGTGCTTAGCACAGTGCCTGGCTCCTAGCAGAAGCCATAGAAATGCTAACTATTATTATGGTGGTGGTGGTGGTGATTGTTATTCATTGCCGTCTTATATTGTTGTTATTAGTATTTCAGGCACTGTAAGCCATTGATAAATGTTTATGCAATGGAATAGGAGTAAGCTGAGTTTCTGAATAAACAAAAGTATGTATAAACGCAAAAAATATGTACAAATGCAAAAAAGTATGTAATTGCAAAAAAGGATTTTTTTGAGCAATCTAATTCATACAATCTCAGTGTTCAAAGGCCCTATTGAGACCATCTAGTCTTAGATGTATACAAACAGCAGTTCCTTCCAAAACATCCTGATAATCTCTGTTTGCTTCCAGCAAGAGATAATCTACCACCTCTCAAAGTGACCCATACCACTTTTAGACAGCTCTAGTTGTTAGGGAATTTTGTTTCTTTCTTCATTTTAACAAGTCAAAATCACTGCCACTTTTTACCCATTGCTTCTATATCTGTTCTTTACAGTGAAACAAAACAAGTTTAATCCCACTTTGATATAACAATCCTTAAAATGTTATTTAGTCATTTCTCAGTTATGTCTGAGTCTTCATGACCCTATTTGGGGTTTTCTTGGCAAAGATACTGGAGTGGTTTGCCATTTCCTTCTCCAGTTCATTTGAAAGATGAGGAAACTGAGGCATACAGTTAAGTGACTTACCCAGGGCCACACAGCTAGTAAGTGTTTGAGGCTAGATCTGAACTCAGGAAGATGAGCATTGTTGACTAAAGGCCCAGCACTGTATCCACTGTGCCACCTAGATGCCCCCTTAAAATAGCTGTCCTTAAAATATTTGAACACAATTCTCACATTCCCCTTAGGTCTTCTTTTCTCATTCTAAATATGCCCAATTCTTTCAGTCAGATGGCATGGTCTAATGCACATCACCATCCAACCTGCCCCTCTCTGTAGTATTCCAGTTTCTCAATGTTCTTTCTCAAATGTATTGACCAGAACTGAACCTAAATTCTAGATATGACCTGATGAGAGTAAAATACAATGGGACTACCACTTCCGTAGTCCTAGACATAATGCCTCTATTAATGCATCCTGAGCATACATTTTTTACTATTATATCACACTGTTGATTTATATTGAATTGACACAGTATTAAAACTGCCCCATCTTTTTCATGCAACTCACTATTTTACCACACATTGGCCCTCCTATGCTTGTGGTTTTGATTTTTAACTCATATAAATCTTTATATGTATTGATATAACATTTCATCTTATTGGAATCGATTCATTTTTAATCTGTTGAGATATTTTTAGATCCTGCTTCTGTGATTTGTTTTGTGTTATTTGCATATTTGATAGGCATATAATCAATGTCTTCATCTAAATATACAAACATATACTGATACTTTGGAACTGAGGAAGTTAAAGAGCCATGTGAAAATTATACAAGGTCATAAAATGAAGGATGTTTGTAGAAGTTAGAGAATAGTATCACAAAAGATTTATAGCAATGATTTATATATCTGTAGGTTTTTACAGATCAATTGGTCAAGCACATATGACTATGTAGTTCAGAAATATGAGGCGGGGGAAGGGGTATTGGTGGAAAAATTCATTGGTGAGTCTTGACTGAGTCACAAGAAAAGGAAGTTTAAAGTCTTAATAGCTGATAAATTATTCAATATTGCTTTAAAGTTAACAAAGTGTTTTACATACCTTTTCTCATTTGATTTTTATAATAAACCCTATTACATAGTTAGATAAAGCAAATATTATTCTGCTTTTGCAGATAAAGCAACTTAGGCTGAGAGATATTAAATCACTTGCCAAAGTCACACAGAAAGTTTCAGGGGAATCTGAACCTAGGTCTCCTAGATCTAAGCAGAGCCATAATTGGTAATTCAGACCTCCTAAATAAGTCTCTCCAAATTCATAAGAGGCCCCTTGAAATCAGTTTTTTAAGAAAAATTCATTGGAGAGAGGGGAAACCTTGGATAAGAACCTTGAAGTTCAGGAGGCAAGTCCTTATGCATGGAGAGCTTCTGCATCATTGCCCTGTAGGAAAACAAGACAGAAAAACATGGTGCCAGACTCATCCAGGGGTGCCTATCCAGGACACCATGATGACACTACTCAGGAGCCATGGCTGGCATTATTCTGGGCCAGGCAGCCATTTAGAGGAAGCTATCTGATAGCTTTCTATTTTAACTAATTGGTTGGGTTTTTTTTTTCAGCCTAGGAATTAAGTTCAGTTGTTTATACCCCTTGAAAAAATTCCAATTCTGCCAGCACCTTCTAAATTTCAGTATCCTAAACTAAAGTTCCCAGGGGCAAAGCCTTAACAATCCCTACCCACTTCTTTACTCCATCTCCCCTACTCCACCATGACTTTTGAAAATCACTCAAAGAGCAACAGAAGCATCATTGACCAAATTAAATGGTATAATGCACAAAGGTATCTAATCTAATAGGTATGATAACAGATCATAGAAAAATTTGATATTCAATTTCTAATTAGTCCTAGTTCATAGCTATTACTTCAGTGACATTTTTTGTACAATTGCTAATATCTCATTTTGTAAAGATAACAATAATTTTTAAAAGTTATCTCTCTTTTTTAAAATTTTAGTTTTATGTTTGAACCTCCTTGATAGTTCACTTTGACACAGGACTTCAACTTTGATCAGAAATCTGTGGAAGTTTCTTTGTATTTCGTTGTCTGTGAACCTACAATTCCAGCCTTGAAAAGGAAAAGTGGCCAATGAGGGGGCGAAAGGCTCAGGCTATCGTTAACTTTTTCTAAGCTTGTTTGAGAGAAATTTTTGTTTCATTTTTTACCTCTGTTTCACTAGGGTGCCTTTGAATGAATCATATCTATATGTGGGGAGGGGCTGATTGGAGGATATTCCTTGAGTGCAATTTTGAAAATCAGTGGTGACTTCAAAAACAGGAAAAACTGGGCACGTTGCTTTCCACCAAATAGGATTAGGCAGAGGCTTTCATCCCACTAGAGACCCAGCTAGCTATCTGCATTCATACAAGTGTTCTCTGCTAGCCTAGAGAAAAAAAACACTCTGATTCACTTCCTTCTTTGTACCTGTTGGTTGTCAAGTGAAACACCTCAAAATTGAAAGGGAAAATACCAGGTAAAAACTGTACAAACTCAAATATAGAAATAAACCCACCTGGCTTACTATAAACATTCACAAATAGCTATGAGGTTCCCTTAGCGTGCTTGATTTCTTTTTCTCCTTGAATAAAGAAGTCACTTCAGCAATTACTTTGCTTTAGACATTTTGTCCCAACTGACAACTCATTAGCCTGTGATAATAAGTCCTTTTTGTCATTTGATAAAATTAGATATAGCCCATAGGTTGTATGTGTGTGCGTGCATGTAATTTCTTGGTTGGTGCATTGATGTAATTTATTGCTTACATTAGTATCCTAATCAAATGCCTAGTGATAGCATGTAGGATCTCCAAGGTTCTGCCAGAAAGTACCAGGTTTAAAGGCTTCCTAACATTGGGGGGGGAAATCTCATGAAGAGAAGTTGTCTAAAGAGACCATTGTGGATGCACAAGAAACTCATTGACATATATGTAAGATGGAAGCAGGGACAAGTTAAAAAAAAAGATAAATATGAAAATATAGCATGGTCCTATAAGAATAACATCAAGAATGCTGAAGTTGAGATTAGTGAGAAAAACCAAAAGATGTTGTTGTTGCTGGGTTTTTTTTATTTTATTTTGTTGTAAGTTTTTAGTTATATTGGGGAAAAGAAGAGAAACAAAGAAGAGATAGGACCACCGCTTGGGATAATGAATGATGGAGAATTGGAGCTGCTCAATTCATAATTTGTTTTTTCTTCAAAGGAACATTCTTTTTGGACCAGAAAGTACAGAACAAAGGTGATTAAGAGGGAATAGACAACCAACATAAGGGATGTGTGTATGTGTATTTATGTGTGTTTCTAAGTGGATAAAAGGAGGGCTGGGGAGGGTTGGTTACAGCCTTTGATTTAATTTGTGGAGGGAATTCTCAATGTGGAAACACTTCCTCTACAATCAAGAGGTTCCCAAAGTGGGCAATACCACTCCCTGAGGGGGGCTGACATTATGTGGGGGGAGGCAATAGTGGCTTCAAACACAATTGGGGGTCATTGAATAAAAATAAGAGGGCAGCAAAAGCATAAGGAAAGAAGAAAACATAAAATTTTGGAAAACCATTTGTACATGTTTCATCTGTTGTGTAACACACACACACACACACACACACACACACACACATACACACTCACAGTTACTAGAAAATTAACTATTCTTACTCCATTGAAGGCCACCTTCATGTGACCCGTTCCAATCATTTCCAGATTTATATTACAACCTTGATTTAAAAACCCACATAGAGCCAAGAAGAGAAAATCACTCAATGTTACTAGAGAGTAAATTTTTCTTCTGGTGAGGCCTACTTTCCCAAGGATCTGTAAGCACTCAAAGTGTTGTCTGGGCACACCTTGGGATCTCCAAGACACTTTTAAGGACTCTATGAGGTCAAAACTATTTTCATAAATATACTAAGACATTTTAATTTTAATATGGCAAATATCAGTAGATAAAACTCATATAAGCAAAAACTCTTTAGGATCCTCAATAATTTTAAGAATGTAAAGGATGCTCAGACCAAAAAGTGTGAGAACCATTCCTCTAGACCTAAAGAACCACTCCTCTAAACTTACTACCATGATTGTACTATCTACCAAAGGGGAAAGAATCTGGGATCATACAGCTATTAAGTTTCACTTTATACACCGTGTCTTATTGCTTCTCCCTTAAATGTACATGTCTTTAAGAGAGAGACACCCATTATTTGCTGAGGTTTGGAGATAATATCTTGATAAAGCTTTTTTTTTTAATATAGACACCCATATTTTAATTTGAGGTTGAAAAAGGTCCATTGACATGGCCACCACCAGATGTTTTTATTTACTTTTTCCCAGAAATTTAAGGAGCCTGATTCATGCTATTCCACTCCCTTTAAAAGATTTTGTACTAATAGCTTCTTCATTTTAGAGTTAGAAATAAAACGAAGCTAGTAAATCAAAAAAAGGGGTAGGATATCATGTAGTCTTGTGATCTGGTTCCAAAACAAAACATTGTATAGGCTTTAGTCCTAGAAGCAAACTCTTTGAACAGCTATGGATACACTTCAAAACCTGCTTTATTTTAGATTTTTCATATCTTATAATAGTCTCTTCAAAGATATCCTGCCCACAAGACGCCCAATTAAAACAGATGTGTAAAAAGCAACGGCAACATACAGTCCAGTTTAACATCAGCATCAGGAATGGGTGAAACAGTTTCTTCTCTGCTTCCAGAATCCTTCTCCAAAGTTGTAATTGGCAAAGGTTAGAATACAAGCCAATTAAAAGTTTCCATGAGCAACTAGGAGCCAAAGCATTGTGGTCTTGGCTAGAGGATAACCCAGTGGAATGTCCTCTCTCATTCATCATGGGCAGAGTTGACTTTGGTTTACACGACACTTGTATGCTTCATCAAAGAAAGGGCTGCCAATCAACATGTGATCATTTGCATTTCAACATTTGATGCCTATAAAGGGTACGTCCCTGGTAGCAATTCCAAATGAACTCCAGGACAGGAAAAGAGGAGCCAGAAGAAGCAAGGTTTGCCCCACCAACGACCTTGCTGTGAAGGTAGAGTTACTTCCTTCTGTAGATGTTGGAGGCATTTCATTTTATATGTGACTTCCATCCAAACCAAGCCCCAAGTACAGGCTGAGAAGAAATTTTGGATTACAAAAAATCACACAAGGGAGAAAAGTAGGATGTGTGCAAATTCTAGTCCTGGCTCACTCACACATCCAACAGAATTTCATTTTTCCCTCCTCCTGTACAACGGACGCACATCCCCTAAAAGTCGAATAGAGGCATAGAGTGTAGCCCAGGAGACACCAATAATACCCTATTTCCTCTAAGACAAACTATAAGCTCCTACTATGTGCACAGTGGCTGGCACATAGTAGGCACTTAATGATTGATTGATTGATTGATTTAAAGTTCCACATAATTTGGCTTCAACTTTTCTCATATTACTCTATGTCTCAAACCAAACAAATTCACCTATCTGTAGTTTCCTGTTTATGATACTTCCTGCCTCCCATCCTTTACTACACATCCTATAGCCTACACACTCTCTTTTCTCAGAGACCAAACCAAGCTTCTTACATAGGTCATCTCCCATCACCAGGCCTTTGCACAGACTATCCCTGGGATATACCCCCTCTTAACTTCCACTTCTTATAGTCTCTAATTTCCATCAAACCTCAACGACCACTTCCTAAATGACATCGTTCCTTCTGCCTGGCCTGTACAAGCATTGAAAGGACCTCGATATTAATAGAAAAAGCTCAGCCAAATTACCTTACTTCTCTTGCACATTCTGTGCGTGCTTTTATGTAAATGGTTTTTCCCCATATAAAATGAGATAATGCTTATAAAGTGCTTAGCACAGTTCTTGGTACATAGTAACATAAATGTAGGTTATTGTTATTACTTGTAATAATAATTTTGGGGGCAGCTAGGTGGTGCAGTGGCTAGAGTACCGGCCCTGGAGTCAGGAGGACCTGAGTTCAAATCTGGTCTCAGACATTTGGCACTTACTAGCTGTATGATCCTGGGCAAGTCACTTAACTCCATTGCTTATCAAAAATAAAAAATAATAACAATAACAATTTTTTAAACTGCTTCTCCCTATATCACTCAGGAAAGAAATATGGGCCCAATTCCAATGCTACTTGGTATGGAAGATTTAACCTACTTCATTTTTCTGGCCTGGACTGGTTCACCTCTCCTTAAGCAACCTGGTGGAGCTCTCACTCCTAGGGGCTCACCACAGTAGCATGATCCCCCAATTACCTTCAACCCAAATGCAACTCAGCTCCCAAATTCAAGCAATCCCCACTTCTAGTTTCCTGCAGTAACAAGGATCAACATGCCCAGCTTTCTAAAAGCTGGTCGTTCAAGGTTCAGAAGAAGATGACACAACTTTTTTTAAAAACTTTTTTTTTTAAATCTTGTGTCAACATGATGGGAAAATGACAATCGGCAAAATGAAGACATGAGAATAGGACAAAGTAAAAAGAAGTAACTTGGAGATAGCTCTAAAATGTGTTAATGTCACAAAATGAAGCCAGGATAAAGAGATGTAAAACAGATTCTGTCAGCCTCAACTTGTCAGCCTATTTTCCAATGAATAGGTTGGAGCAGGGTAGACAAACTCTGGCCTGAGGGCCAAGTCAATCCCTCTACCTGTCTTTGTACCACCTGGAGAATTAAGAATGGTTTCTATATTTTTTTAATAAATTAAGTCTTTATTTAAAGATGTAAACAGCATGCTTAGTTCACAGGCTGTACAAAAACAAATGGAAACTAGATTTGGCCCGTGGAGTTTGCAGACCTCTGAACTAGAGGAAGAATAAGGTATGGTTTCATCCTGGTCATCCATTCACTGTAGATCATCTACCAATATCTCTGTTACCCTCTTTGTGACTTTAGCATGTCATTTGCAGCTCTCTTTTCTATCCTATCTCTTGCAATACAATTTAATTAATTGATTGATTAATTAATTACAGTCAAACAAGCATTTATTAAGCACCCACTATATGTCAATAGTCAAAGAAGCTTTTATTTACAAATCAATGTAAATCAAGTACTATTCAATAGGAGTCTGTCAGCAAGTCCTTTAATTATCTTTTCTTCTCATGTGTCCTACCTTTGCTGGGTATTGTGTAGTGGTGTGGATGCAGTACATGGCCAATAAGTGCTTATTTAATAAAGTTGTACTTAAGAAAATTCCAGTTTTTTAAAAAATTACTAGAACTCCTGCACAATTCCTTTTTTATCCTATTTACTGATATAGGCGAATGGGAAGGACTGAAAGTGCATTAAGGAAGTTATTGGTGTCACCAGGAGAGCCAATGTATCTGATGTGTTGCGTCCTGACCGAGAGAACTTATCTACCGTGTCAGCTCTGATTAGAACCAACTCCAGCAAATTCAAGATTCTAACAAAATACTATTGTATGGCAAGCAAGGTGGTGCAATGGATAAAATGCCAGACCTGGAGTCAGGAAAACCTGCATTCAAATTTGACCTCAGACACTTAGTAGTTGTGTGCTCAAGCAAGTATTTTAACCTCTGTTTGCCTCAGTTTCTTCAACTAAATGGGTATAATATTAGCATCTACCTCACAGGGTGGTTGTGAAAATCAAACGATATAACAATTGTGAAACACTTAACACAATGCCTGTCACATAGTTGATGCTATATAAATGTTAGCTATTCATTATTACATTATTAGTAGTAGTGAGTTCAACTAAGTACATTTTGACTATCTATGCAGCTTATCCAGAGGCCTATAAGAAGAGAGAAGCAAATGATGGAAGAAAATCAGGGCACTAATTTCTCCAACTCAAAAGCAGATTGAGAGAACTTTGATTTTGTGACTCTCCATGGCCTAAAGAATGGAAGGACTAACTAAGGGAAAAGCTCAGTAGGTGGACAAAGGTGTGCTCATTGCAAAAATGGGATGTGGGACATGCCTAAGCAGCAATTCAGATTATCTACCTTACTGAATCCTGACCTTTTCAAGAACAGTCACAGAAGGTCCCTCTCTTTGTGGTGAAAGATCTCCGGAACCATGTAAAAGAACTACCGATCAACAGTACCATTACCATGTGTTGCAGTTGTATGCATTGCTTATAATAGATTCAGAAGAAGAGTGGAAGGAAATAGATGTGTGTGGACAATTCCAGATAAGAAAACTAAAGCGGATCAGAACATTACACCAAGAAATCAAGATGCCTCCAACTCTTTGCTAGGTGGCCAGTGGTTTTCAGTGCTGGAGTCACACAGTAAATAGTGTCAGATCTTCCAATAGCAGTAGAAGACAAAAATAAATAAACAAATGAATGAATGAGTGAATGAATGAATGAATAAATAAATAAATAAATAAATGAACAAATTAATAAATAAGTAAACAAACAAACAAACAAATAGATAAATAAATGAGAAGATTGCTTGAATCTGCCTCCCTGGGTTTTACCTGTTTGAATGTGTCCCAAAGTATCTCATGGATAAATGGCATTTAATGGTTTATGGAGAAGGTGGTTGGAGACATAAAATACGTGGGCACTTGGGTGTACCTAAATGACTTGTCTTTGGAAAGAATGGAAGGAATGATTAATGAGTTTAATGACCGTACTGGATCAGCTAGAGGACATTAGTTTGAAGGTGTCAGTTGAGAAGTGCTGGTCTTGAAGAGCCTCTGACAAATAGATGGGTCATACAGTATCTCAGCAAGAAGGTATTTCAGAGGTTTTCACCAACTGGTTGGTCAAGTAAATGAGTTACCTAAACAGCACAGCAACAAAGTACAAAAGTGGATTCCCCAAACAATTTCATGGAATGTTAGGACATTCTCAGCTGGATGAAGGCAACTGACAAAATGATTGGCTGAGAGAAGAGGAGTATCAGTCATGCCCCCTGTGGCCTAGATAAAAAGCAAGCTAGAACCACTCTGAGTCTGTCCCTAGTAAAGAGTTGGATCTCCACTTTTTCCTTGATGCATTTGGAAGAGTGCAGTAAAGAGTGGTGATTCTCCTCCTCCTCTATGATCTAGAACGGATCATCCTCTCCCCCTACATTAATACATTCACATCATACACAAACAAGCAGAGAGAGTACAGCATGATGATATAGAGCCCAGAAGTCTTGCCTTGCATATGATGGTGATGGAATACTATTGCGCTATAAGATATGATGAGCCAGATGCTCTCAGAAAAACCTACAAAGACTCATATGAACTGATGTGAAGTGAAATGAGTAGAACCAGGATGACTTAGCTATTCTAAGCAATACAATTATCCAAGACAACTCTGAAGGACTTTTGATGAAAAATGTTGTCCATCCCCAGAGAAAGAACTGATAGAGTCTGAATACAGATTGAAGAATACTTTTTTTAACTTTATTTTTCTTGGATTTTTATTTTGGTCTATATTTTCTTTTTGTTCATTGTTTGTCCTTCATTCTCAAAGAGGATCATAATATCATAAAGGTGATGTCATGACTTACAAGTGAATTGGATTTAAGTGAGGCAGGGCTGTGAAAAGTCACCAGCTTCACTGTATCCTCCAGAGACATCTGGGTACTTTGGCAAGATATAGTTCAGCACAACTGGAGATGACCCTGGATGCAGTAGCACAGAGAGAGACCTTGGCTTTTTTAAGCTAAGGTCTCAGTTTGAGTGAGGACACCCCCATTCAGTGATTAAGGCTAGGTAAGAAATGAGGCCAAGAATGGTCTCTTTTACCTAGTCTAAAAAACAAAAACCAAAATCAATCTGTGAAGGGAAGACTCTCAGAGTCTCTGGCCAAAACAGAAACAATTGCTATTTACACTCACTCTGAGCCATGTGAAGCCAAACAATGACCAAATGAAGCTTGGGCTGGGACCTGTTATTGGCCAATCAATGAGAGCCAGAGTGATCTGGGTTTAAGGCATGGTCCTTAAAAAAGAAATCTAGCCCAGGAACCCCAAGATATCTTGTGAGATTTCAATGGGCAAAATTTGTATTCCTTTGGACAAAGTACCCACAGGTAAGCATATGATTCCTTATGTGGACAGAGGGAGAGGAGGGAAAGAAGGAGAGAAGGAAGAAAATGCATTACCCAACTGAAACCAGCCAGTTGGCCAACTACTGGTACTCAAAGATCATTGTTTGTCCTTTGTTTTCAAAGAGGACCGTGACATCAGGAAGGTGATGCCATGACTCACAAGTGAATTGGATTTAAGTGAGAGAGAGCTGCGCAAAGTCACCAACTTTACTCTCTCCTCCAAACCCTTCTGGATCCAGTGGCAAGATATAGATCACAACAAATGGAGATGGCCCCCTAATTTTCTTTTACAACATGACATGTATAACCTACATGAAATTGTTTGCCTTCTCAATGAGGGGGGTGGAGAAGGAGAGAATTTGGGACTCAATTTTAAAAATGAATGTTGAAAACTGTTTAACATGTAATTGGGGAAAATGAAATACTAAATTTGAATAAATAAATAAAAAGAAGCAAGTAGAAGCAGTGGTGGTGGTGGTGGTGGTGGTGGTGGTGGTGGTGGCAGCGGCAGCGGCGGCGGCAGAAGAAAAAGAAGGAGGAGGAGGAGGAGGAGAAGTCTCACCTTGTACAATATTAACTGGGTGAACCTAGACAAGTCATTTAACCTCTTAGTGTCCCCAGTCAACTCATTAAGATTAGATGTGGCAAAGTAGGGGCTGATTGGCATTGGTTGAGGGTTTCCTCATCAAGAGTTCTTTATATGAATAAAATCATAGGTTTTGTTCCCTTCTCCCTCAAAAATAAGATATAGATGCTCATTGGGGAGATAAAAATTTAGAGAGAAACATAAGAACTTCAGTTTTAAGGAAGCCAGAATCTTAAGAAAACCATTGGCCTTTCCACATATTACAGAAGGTTAGGCCCTTCCCCAGGGATTATCTGCAATTTATCCTTTTGCTTGTTGTCTCACCTCCACCACTGGACCATAAGGCCATTGAGAGTAGAGACTTTTTGCCTTTCTTTGATCCCCAGTGTTCACTTAGCACAGTTGTTGTTTAGTCATTTTTCAGTCATGTCTGGCTCTTCCTGACCCCTTCTGGGGTTTTCTTGGCAAAGATACTAAAGTGGTTTGCCATTTCCTTCTTCACCCTTAGCACGGTACCTGGCACGTAAATAAATGCTAGTTGACTGACTGTGTATGTGAAGCAAAGGACTATAAAAGTTTGAAAATATCACTGAAGTTTCTTAATGATAAAAAGGCTCCATCATGAGAGATCATATGATGCCTGAGGGAATCATGAGGAAAGGGACATGGAGGATGGAAATTGGAGGTCCCGATGTCCCCGTGAGACACCTTCGGGCACTTTCAGACTTGTAAGACCCAGCTGGATAGCTTAAAACTTGTTTTTTTGTATTCCACTGCTATTGGAATCTGATAATTCTACTCTATGACTCCAATACTGAAAACCACTGGCTACTAGCAAGGAGTTTAGGGCATCTTGAATTCTGGGCACAGTATTTCAGTCCACAAAGTCTTAGGGGTCCACATAATCTAGTTCCTCCCATTCTACTGTATCACAACCTGTTATAGACAGTGCATATGGACTGTGCTATGTGGCCACCTGGAATCAAGAAGACCTGAGTTCAAATCTGGCCTCAGATACTTACTAGCTGTGTGACTCTAGGCAAGTCACTTAACCTTTTTTTGCCTCAGGTGCCTCATCTGCAAAAGGAGTTGAAAAAGGAAATAGCAAACCACTTCAGTATCTTTGCCAAGAAAACCCCAAATGGGGTCACAAAGAGTTGGACATGGCTGAAACAACCCAACAATGACAAAAATATGGATTGCAAGATTCAGTAATGATACTATTGACTATCAATTTCTTCAGAGGGTTTCTGAGACCTTTCATCCATAAACAGAGGGATCTTCTATAACTGTTCTCAAAAAACGTCAGGATTCTATAAGGTAGACAATGTGAATTGTTAATGATGAGATGCCTTTCAGATTGAAGGCTACCCTCCACCCGAGGTGAAAAGGCTGATTAGTGACCATCCAAGGAAGCAGAGGAAGACAGAGAGGTAGAAAGGAGTGAAGGGCACCCTGGATTTAAGTCAGGAGGCTATGAGTTTCAATCCTAGTCCTTGTTGTTATGACCACAGACACAGACCATAGACAAGTCACCTAAACTCACTGAGCCTTGGTTTCCTAATCTGTCTAAATGGGTTAATATTTATACTACCTCCTTCAGATGAGTTTTGTAAGCACAAGGGTTAGTAATAAAATGTAAGCTCCTTGAGGGCATGGACTGTAGGGCATTGTTGATTTTTTTCCCCCTGTGTATTCCTGGAATCTAATACATTATTTATTCTACACCTAATTTCTCAAACAATATTTGATGAGGTGAATTGGACCTTAAACTGCTACATTCAGATTATTCATTATTATTGTTTCTTCATGCATGATTCCTCCTGTTCAAACTAGATCTCCCTCTCTGCTAAACAGCATCAGAAATAAAGTTATCAAGTTCTCTAAGAAGATAATCCCTGATACCTTGCCGTGCTATTTATCAGTAATCAAATAATATAGTAACAATTCAGTCAGATTCCTCAAGTCAATAATTTCAATTTCTCCTATTATGCATCAGGCTAAAATATTTCCCCAGACTGTCATTCCTTTCATTCCAAGATCATAAAAGATCTCACTTGCAAGATTGTAAGTTTAATAGCTCATTTTGTGGTTGCCAGAATTCTATTAAAAAAAAAATTAAAATACACAGTGTTTGTGCCTTTTTGGGTGGGGAGGGGAATAACCAAATGAGTGCCCACCATAAAAACTTAAGATCTACCAATATCCAAAGAGCATAAAGATGGTTAGTCATGTTTCTAGCCTAAAATGAGCTCCTGTATAAAAGCACGAGCATAATTATTGTTTGGATTAGATAGGATTTTTCAGGGGGGTGGGGAGGTAATGTTGTTTTAGAATAAAGTCTTCCATATATGAGTAGTAGCTCACTGGTTCTATTCCACTAGGTCAAATTCATTACATACACTTACTTGTTCTAGTGATAATAAGAAAACTCCCAGAGGTTTAGAGCTGGGATTTCATTTGGATGGTAACCTAAAACATTGAATGTTTTTTTCTGAAGCTTATCTGAATCATCCAAACCTCTGGAGTCCACTAAATTATCCCAGAAATCTTAGAAGGAGAGGGGCTCTCATAATATTTTTCAGCTCAATTTTTTGTTCTAGTTTAGCCAAAAATAACGTAAAAGAGATCTTTCAACACAAGACAGTCCAGCCTGAGACAAAAAACATGAGTAAGGAGAAAAGAAAAGAAAAATCCTTGAGAAGTCAAGGAAGGTTCACATTGGTTTTCCCTCTGTACTAAAAACTAAATAAAAGTAATCACGTTGTACATTTGTCTTTCACTTTAATGGATTGTGGTATGACTGTGGTTGTGGTACAATTTCCTTTTGGCGATGATTCTGTGATGACTTTCTCTGACTCTGGCTAATTCACTTCAGCTAAAGGGGATGGGAAATCATGAAGAGAGAGCTTTCTAAAGAGGTCAGCCTATGTATGAGTTAAGAATGAGCAATTCACTAAACCTCTATGGGCCTCAATTTCCTTATTTATAAAATGAGAATATTGAACTAGTCCTAGATCTATCATTCTATGACTTTCTGAATGGATGATGTCACACAAGCAAATAAAACGTAACTAAAGTAGGAATTTAAAATAAAGAAAAAATTAATAAAGGAAAAAATATGGTTGAGCAGAAGAAATGGAAAAAAAAGCAGACTAAAAATAAAAGATGCACAGAATACTGTCCCCCCCAAAAAAACCTCAAACCAATAAAAACATGTGCCTTCAGATGTTTACATTATTCCGGAATAGTTCTTAAACTTTTTTTGTCATGGACCCCCTTGGCAGTCTGGTAAAGCCTATGGATCCCTTCTCAAAATGTTTTTAAATGCACAAAACAAAATACATAGCATTTGCAAAGGAAACCGGAAGTTTGTGAAAATAAGATATATTTTTCCCATGCAAGTTCATAGACCCCCTCCCCCCCCACACACAGAAAGCTACCCTTAGACCTCTTGGTGGTCCATGGACCTCAGATTAAGAATCACTACCCTAAAGAGCTGAGATAGGAATCAGCAACATGAAGCCACTTGGGCAAAGGTTGGCAGAGGAGATTCGTAGAAAATTCCTTAGTCAAAATTGCAACTCTAAGAAAACTTGTTTTGCTCATAATAGTCTTTCAAATCCTTCCAGCTTTGTCTGCAAGGGAAGTCCATACTATTTATCCCAGGATCAGTGGTTAGCAGGAAAGTACCAGCTGTCTCCTCTAAGAAAGTAGGATCATAGGACTCAGAGACCTAGAAGGGACCAAAGAAATCATGTAATTCAATCTCATTTTACAGATGAGGAGACTGAGGCCCATAGAAGTTAAATGATCTTGCCTTCTCCCTAATGCACTCTGTATTTTGACCCATCACAATTCATCAGTCTTGTTTTGTCCTCTCCTACCTCATATATTTTACATTTACAAGTCTACATATCTGGTATTATCTATTCACTTCAAGCATATGTAACTTTCACCTCTTGAAATCCTTCTCACTAGTTTCTGGAGAAAAAAAAAATACACATGGGCAAAGGATCAATAAAACGACCTTAAAAGCCACTGAATCTAACTCCTTTGATTTACAGATGAGGAAACTGAAGTATAGAGAGGTTACATGGTTTGCCTATGGTTACATAACTGCAAGTGTATAAAGCAGAATTTGAGCCCAGATTTTCCTAGCTTCCAGTGCTCTATTCAAATTTCTGTTGTATCTCTCAAGAAGAAAAAAGATTTGAGCTAAAGGAAAAAGGAAAAAGAACCATGGAGGTGATTTGGAGAGCTTTGGAATTGGTAAAGAAGACCACAGATCAAACATGGGGAATGGAAATTTGAGAAGATAAGACATGCAAACTGTCTTCAATCATTTAAAGGATTTTCATGTGGAAGATCTGTTTTACTCTAAAAGTACAAGACTAGGACAAATGCAGAAGCTGCAAAGAGACACATACAGGCAAAAAGCAAGCAAAAACTCCCTAACAATTGGGACTACCCAAAATTGGAATGGGCTACCTCATTCCAAGGCAGTAGATTTCTCCTCACTTGAGAGATCTTCAGGCAAAGGTTCAATGTTCTTTGGCAGCAGAGTCATGAGGATATTCTTGTTCAGGGATGGGTGGCACTAGTCCTCTGCAGTTCCATCCATAGATGAGATTCAGAGATTCTATAATTCTTCCTTCAAAGATAAGCTCCAATAAGAAAAACTCAGTCTCTGCCCTCCAGGAGCTTTTAATCTTATTGAGGCTTATTGAAGTTTTGTCTATAAAAGGCTGTTTTAAAAATGCAAATACGTTACCCAAAAGAATATTTTGTTGTTCTTCTTGTTGTCGTTCAGTGCTTTCAGTCCTGCTTGACTCTCTGTGACCCCATTTTGGGTTTCCTTGGCAAAGATACTGGAGCAGTTTGCCATTTCCTTCTCCAGCCCATTTTACAGATGAGGAAACTGAGGCAAACAGGGTTAAGTGACTTGCCCAGGGTCACACAGCTGGTAAATGTCTGAGGCTGGATTTAAACTCGTGAAGATGAGTCTTCCCAATGCCAAGCCCAATGTGCTATCCACTGTACCATCTCGCTGTCTGACCTGGAAAGGTATAACACATTGTTTTCTGATCATATATCTTATATATCATCCAGGGCCATCTCCAGTCACCCTAATTTATATCTTATCACTGCACCCAGATGGCTCCAGAGGAGAGAGTGAGGTTGGTGATTTTGCACAGCCCTTCCTCACTTAAATCCAATCCACTTGGAAGTCATGGCAGCATCTTCCTGATGTCACGGTCCTCTTCCAGAAAGAACAAACAAACAACAGTCTTTTATAAAATGTTTTCTACCATTTCTTGTGCAAGAGTCACCATTAATAAGTGTCAGCCTAATCGCACCCACCTCTACATTTCCATTTGGATCACCCGTAATCTTGATCTTTGGGGGTTGTGGGAGTCAAATATTCACAATCAGAAAGCATCACTGTAAGAATATTGGCATCCAAAAAAGATTTTTGTGTTAGTTTGCAACTTGGAAGAGTTGAAAGAATGCTACCTTTTCTCAGATGCAGTCCAGTCAACTCTCTTCTTTGTATTCAGTTCTACAACTCACTTATTGATGGAGTAGTCTAATAGGCTGTAAATATTTATTTGGTTTCTCCTATGCTCTTTGTTAGCCTGAACTCTTTTAAGTGGTTATGAATCTTAGTTAGGAGACTATAATATCCCTGGATCTAAGTGTAATCAATATGTCATCTGCTAACCGGAGCATCTTGGGGACTTTGATAGACAATGTGGAAAGATTACTAGATTCAGAGCCATTGGAGCTGGTTTTAAATCTTGACTCTACTATTAATGCTGCTTTGTGACCTCGGGCAAAATTAGGGGATTGGACCACATGTACTCTAAGTTTTCTTCCAGCTCCAAATTTATGCTCCTTGATTATTATCTATAGGAAATCTTCAATCCATTTAAACTCTATGACAGACTTCCTCCATGACAGTGACAAACAGCTTCAGTGTTTGTTTCCCATCAATGTTTGATCCTTTGCAATAAGAGGAGAGTTAGACAAATTCCCCTGTGCTCCCAAATGTCTCAAGGAATCTTGTATGATCTTAACATGTATATTGGAAATATTTTGTTGGAGAGCCATATTTAAGGCTGCATCTCTGTCTCTGCATAATCAACAAAAAATAAAGACAATGGATTCTTCAATTCTCAGTACCTTTCAGTGAATGGTGTATTTATAAAATTGTGGTCTGCTATAGAATACCACTTGTGAAGGCCTACTCAATTAACCTTATATTTTCATCAAAGAATAATCTTCATTTGTATGTAGATATATATCATAAAATATAGAAAAATAGGAATATGAATCAGTAGTAGTTTCTTGACATCAATATCATTATTATTGCTGTCATTATTAATCAACTTTTTTCAGTAGTAACATAACATGTAATTTTTGTATTCATTGACAAAGTTCCCTTCTACAAGTGTTTTGAGAACTTATCCCTCCATTGTCTGAAAATTACATCCCTTCCAACATAGATTCCATCTGTACACACTTCATCTGGTCAAGGTTTTCCAGCAATCTTCTTATTTACTTTCTATTTTATTATTATTTATATTTTATTCTATTATTAATTCTAGTTTATTATTTAATTTCTGTTTCCTCATATAGCACATAGGAACTAAGATAGCAGAGTCCAAATGTGGTGGTTCCACTGTCATTGATAAAGAAAATAGTTCGTTATGGAAATACTGGCATGTCTTTTCCATTTTTAATCTTTGTTTCTCCTCCTTTCAGTTTCTTCTTAAAATGTACTTGGAATGATCTGGCTTAATTGGATCTCATGCCAAATTTTCTGCAAACTCATGTCTCACCTGCTTCTTTCAGTTCTATAAGACATTACTGTTCATAATCTTCTATCCTTCTCCATGAGCTCCATAATTGATAGCAAGTTGGTACAATCACAAGGAGTACTGGACTTGAAGTCAGGAAGATGTGCATTCAAAAATGACCTCATGTACTTACTATATGACCCTGGATAAATTTCTTAACCCCTTTCTACATCAGTTTCCTTTATCTGCAAAATAGGGAAAATGACACCTCCCAGGATTGCTATGAAGATGAGATAATATTGGTAAAGTGCTTTGCAAACCTTAAAGTGCCATATAAATGCTAGCTGTCATTATTGGTTTTGCAAATACCCTCTTAGATTGTGTTAATGGAAAAACAGAGTCTAAAATGAAAAAGATTATTGTCTCACTTTACTCTGCCCTGATCAGACCACATCTCTACTAGAATGCTCAATTTTCAGCACTGTGTTTAGAAAGCATATTGATAAGCTGAAGCATGTCCAGAGGAGGGCAATCAGATCAATGAGGGGACTCAAAGTCATTCCATAGTTACAGGAACTGGTAATGTTTAGCCTGTCTATGAGAAGATTTGGGAGTGGAGGAGACAGTGAATCATAGCTGTCTTTAAATATTTGAAGGGCTGCCATGTGTAAAAGGGAATAAATTTGTTTTGCTTGGCTCCAGAGGGAAGAGTGAAGACCAATGGACAGAAGCTATTAAGAGACAAATTTCAATTCAATTTAAGGAAATACTCTCTTATCAATTAAAGCTGTCTAAATACTTGTAATGAGCTTCCTGGGGTGGAGATAGGATGCAGTGAGTTTCCCTATGCTGGAAATCTTCAAGGGAAGAGGTTGTTTGACTACTGTGGGAATGTTATAGAGGAAACTTCTGAATAGATATGGGTTAGGATAGATGATCTCTCAAGTTCCTTTCTGTGAGTCATTAGTCCCAATTTTATTTTCCTCCTCTACTGAATGAGGAGATCAGATTATGGTCCTTCCTAGTTTATACATTTTATATTTTAGTCATAGGATCAAGATTTAGAGCTATAAGGATTCCTAGAAGCCATCAATTCCAACCCTCTCATTTTGCAGAATAAAGCTCAAAGAAATTAAGTGATTTGCCCAGGGTCACATAGCTAGTAGGTGTCTGAGATGGGATTTGAACCCAGGTCTTCCTGACTCCAAGTTCATAACTCTATCAACCTACAAACCACAATGTCTCTCAATACACTTTTTTTAAATGAGGGGTTTTTTTTCTTAAATTAATTCAAAGAGGTAAAACAAAAGTATAATTTGAGTTGATTCCCCTCAACCCTTTCTTACCCTCTCTATAGTTTCCTTTAGGAGCAATATTTAATTCCTTTAAAATATCAGCTCTCAAAGTGTGGTCCAGGCACCTCTGGGGATCTCTTTCAGGAGATTTCAAAATCAAAATTGTTTTCATAATAACGTGGTTGTTGTTCAGTCATTGTCCAACTATTCATCACCCCATTTGGGGTTTTCTTGGCAACAATACCAGAGTGGTTTGCCATTTCCTTCTCTGGCTCATTTTACACAGGAGGAAACTGAGGCCAAGAGGGTTAAGTGACACCTAGTAAGTGTCTGAGACCAAATTTGAATTCAGGAAGATAAGTCTGACTTCAGGCCCAGCACTCTATCCACTGCGCTGTCTAGCTGCCCCCATAAATAATATTAAGATATTTTAATTTCTAATACAATAAATCTCCATAGATAAAACTTTCATAAACAAAAGTCCACTGAGAATCTCCAATTTTTTTAAAGTATAAAGGGGTCTTGAGACCAAATACTTTGAGGATCACTGCTTTAGAACACTGTTACATATTGGTATACCAAGAAATGCTTCATTGCCCTATCTAAAGGCTCAGGGTGATTCATCAATATATTTCCATGTTGTCATGGGGACAGCACTAGACTGGAGCACTAGGACAACAAGGGTTCTAGTGTTGACTCTGCCACTAATAAATCAGTAAATCAATCAACACCCATTTGTTAAGTTCTGACTATGTGACTGACACTATGCTAAATTCTGAAGATACAAAGACTACATCCTAACATCTAGATCCTAACATTTTTGTGTCCCCTACTCGCTAATTTGTATGCCCCCATCACTTGGCACTACGCCTTGCACATCAATATTCAAATTATGTTCATTGAATTGAATTAAACAATTATTTCTTGAGTATGGAATGTGTTCTCAAAACTGAGGCCCTTTTATAAGTCTGTCCTTTGTGTACATTGATGACTAGATTCCAGGAGATGAGATCTAATAGTTTCCACTTGAGTTGTGCTTTTATGCTTTTTTCATGTCCTGAAAATGACCATGGGTTCTTGAAAGCTACGCCCACGGATCACAAATGTTGGCAGGTCACAACAAACTGGACCTCCTCTAGGTAGAAGGGATTCTGTACCTAGCATCCCAAGCCCAATTCAGTTACATGCCAAATGGGTTGACCATTGTCTGATGATTTTTTTTAGTCAAAGTAACTCATGAAAGTACATACTCAGGTTTTAGAGGGTCTGCAGTCTGCATCAGCAGAGGTAGAATCCACCTATAATAAAATCACCAATGCAATGGACTTGGTGTCAGAAAATAAAACAAAAGATGAAAATAGGTTGTCATCAAGGATATTCAAAACAGTCTTCTACCATCAGAGTTAGAGTCAATAAACATTTATTAAGCACCTGGTATGTGTCAGGCACTTTGCGCTGGGGATGCAAAGAAAGGCAAAAGACAGTCCCTGCCTTCAAGGAGCTCACACTCTAATGAGGGATGACAACACAGAAAAAGAAAGCTGAAGGAGCAGGGCAAGTTAAAGGACGGTACCAGCTTTACCTAGAGGGTAATGCAGTGGCAGAAATTATCTGAAAAGATGTGAGTTAAAAGCTCAATTCTTCTTTCAGAATAATCTGTTTCTGGAGATCATGAAATCCAAAAGATCACCCAGGTGGGAAAGATGAGGTGAATTCCCTGAGTGCCATCCTTAAATAGTGGAGGACTGGGGAGAAGCTCTCCAATGTCCACCCCTCCACCCTCTCCAACTACAGGGATGTGAGCCCAGGGAGTCTTAGGGACCAGGGGTGGTGAGGAGGTGTGAGTTTCACAACTAATTTGATCTGCGGAGTGATGAGTTTCTGGAGATGATGAAATCCAGAAGATCAGCTGGGTAGGAAATAATATCCACATTAATTAAATCACTGATCCATTGGACTTGATGTCGGGAGATAAAAGAAAAAGTGGTAATATGCCACCATTAAAGATATTGAAAATATCATGCTAAGCTTTGGAGGCAGTTTTGAAGTGATGTTTTTTGAGTAATCACTTTGTCAAAACATATAATGAACATTCAGAAGTGGAACACTTATTTGTCTATTGATTGTTGGAACCTCAGATTTCATTGGTAAAAGTGAGGAAATTCCCTCTACCTATGCAACTATTCTGCCACCTTTAATTTTAGAGAATTGCCTTGGGCATTGACAGGTTACGAACTTTGCCCTGAATGTGTCAACTGTAAGACTCAAATCCAGGTCTTCCTGACTCCCAAGTCAGCTGTCTGTCTACTGCCCTCATGCTGCTTCTCTATTTGTTGTTATTTATTTAAAAGGTTATGTTATAACCTAAGTCATAATTTGGACCAAACTATGCCTCTGAGAGTTGGGCTCATGCAGGATTTCTACAAAAGCATTTGCTTTCTGTTCTTCAAGAAAACTGAAGTGAACAAAACCAGGAATAGGTATAACACACACACACACACACACACACACACACACACACACACACACATACACACAAACACACTTGCACATGCACACACACACGTGTACTGCAAACATGAGGAGCAGGCTTTTAAAATACAGAACTCATCATTAAAATAGGAATCAGTGGGAATCAGGGGCACACATCTAGAAGTGTATAAGATTATCTCAGGAGGCTTAAGCCTATTAATTGGAAGGAGTCAGGTCCTGGGTCCAGCCTGAGAAACATGAGAAGAAAGACCCCAAATCTGTGGCTGTTATTTGTGTAGCCTCATGCCTGCCCCAGTAACTGCACAGTTGGATGGAGATAGCTCATTCGCTTCCTGCAGAGAGGGACAAGGGAAAGTTAATTGAGAACAGTTCAGAAATATTCCACCAGCTGTCTGGCTTTCTTTAAAAGGCAGCCAAGGAGTTTAAAAACCTGCTTGTGGTTGAAATATTTCTTTACTCATTTTCCACAGATGTGACTTGGGATCCCACAGAAGTATTCGGTCACAGCAGCATATTTTGGGTTCTTTTAGAACCAGAATTATTCAAGAGGAAGCATGAAATACCAGGCCTGATCACATTAAAGATGGCCAGGAAGCATCTTCCAAAATGACCAGGACACTGGACCGACCCTGCAAATGGGAGTTGAGGACAAGCTTCCTCTGAGCAAAGACCATCCATTACCAAAGTATATGGAGACTAGGGATTGTCTTTGGGAGAAGTTAATCCAGACACACATGGAGAAACAGGTCAAGCACATACCTTCTGGCAGGCCCTCAAAAGCTGCATGGCAGAGCAGTTCATTCATTACTTTCTGCTCCTAGCAACAATTTGGGAATTCCCAGTTCAGACTTGTTTGGTGGTCTTAAAGGGATGTAGCCATTACAATTTCACGGCACACAAAGGGAGAGAAAACATACAGTTCTCTTTTTGAGCCCCTTACTCAGCATTCAAATGCTTTGACTATTTCAATAGGGTCTTCCCACCTCCACTCTCTACCCCATCTCATTCAGCCTTCATCCTGCTCCATCCAGTTTTTGTTAAGTATAGATCTGGTTGTATTATTCTTTCTTTTATTCATCAACTTACTATAAGATCATTGATTTAGAGCCATTTTGTGGATGAAAAAACTGAAACCTAGAAGTTAAATGACTTTTCTAAAGTCACACACTTATAACTGACAGGATCAGTATTTGAAATCAGGTCCTCTGATTCAATCCAGTGTTCTTTCGATGGAAGGATTTCCTAGTGCTTACTGCATAAAGTTCAAGGTCTTCCTCAATTTGCAGCCAATTCATCTCTCTAGTCTCATTTCACACTACTAACTTTCACACACTCTACATTCTAGTATTGAACTACTAACCCTATCTTGTCTCTCCCTCTCCTGCCTCCCTGAATTTTCTGTACACTGTTCCCCAGGCCTGAACTGTCTTCTTCCATCCACCTCTCTGTCTTTGAACATTCCTGCCTTCCTTCAACACCCAGATGAATCCTTCCCTCGTTCTCTCTAGCCAGAAGCTATCTCACTCTCCCAGAATTCTCACCTTCCTTCTTGATCTTTCCCAAACACTTTTCATTCCAACTTGGATTTGAACATTTTGGCTATTTCCTCCACTTGTACAAACCATATCCCCTCTATGCCCTTTGTATGCACTTATCTTGAATTGCTTTGGTCCAAAATATCCATCACCTACTGGTGAGTCTTCTAGTAATGAATGAACTTCTCTTCAGTCAATTAGCCTTGCCTCCTATGGTCGTCTATCACTGATCCCATGGCCAAAGTCTTTCCAGTTAGGAAGAACCTACCAGAACTGGAGCTCTATTCACAGAATATTTGAGAAGAATAACTCACTTTTGTATAGGGTTTTAACATTTATAAAACACTTTTCCTCTTTAGTATTGCCCTCCTCAATAGTTGAGGAAACTGAGTCAGAGAAAGATTGAATGACTTGCTTAAGGATCCAAAGGTAATAAGGGTCAGAGGTATGAACTCAGTGCTCTGATACAAGTTTAGCTTTCTTTCCACTATAACCCATGGTAAAGCAGCTTCAAGACCACATGTAGCCCTCTAGGTCCTCAAGTGCAGCCCTTTGACTTATCCAAACTTCACCGAACAAATCCCCTTTAACAGAAGGATTTATTCTGTAAAACTTGGATTCTGTCAAAAGGCTACACCCAAGGATCTAGAAGGCCACATGTGGCCTCAAGGCCTCAGGTTCCACATCCCTGCCCTATACCATTATGAAGTATTAGAGTAAGTCTTAAGCAAGCTGGAGCGTTTATTTGGTTGATTGACTTAGTGGTAGAAAATTACACAAGCCAAGCGCTTAATAATTTCCATTGGAGAACAGAGAAACCATTGTATAAGCACTTGAATTCAGTGTTAGTCGCTCTTAACCATCTGGATTCATGAGTGGGGACTAGACACCTATGTAGGTAGTACTTGCAATAGCAGCATGTACCCAAAAAGAAATCAGAACTACAACTACTGTATGAACAGTGACAGCCAAATGCAAATAGTGTCATTAATCCTATGTCTACATAAGCCTGTTACTTTATGCTGCTTCTTTTTCAAGTGGAAATGATCAGATGATATTGTTTTATTATATACAAGGACAATCCTAGTCAAAATTTCTTTTCACCTCCCTCCTTTTGGTGCCTCTATATAGACACACATGTTGTCCCAAGTTCCCCCAGGGATCCTTGTTGTTCTTCACACAAGATACTTCCATCTCCTGATTCCAGACATTCTCAGGGTGTCCCAAAAGTCCTAGGGCAGTTTTTAAGTTCTAAAGTATAAATCATATATATATATATATATGAAAGATTAATTATGTTTCTTATAAAAAATCAGCATAATCATTATCTATTGCTATATATTGCTTTGGTCAATTTTCAAACTTTGGAAAAACTTATCAACTGCTACTTAGTGATCGAAAGGATTGCATTTGTATTCTTAGCCTTAAGCTCATCTAATATGTAGAGTTTTAATATGTACACAACCATTTTGACATGACTCACACAAAAAAAGTCTCATGTTACAGACCTGATTTCAGCTATCCGGAGAACACAATCGACTTTTTCTTCAACATTTACCATCTTCAATCAGAGAAACTGAAAAAAAAAACCTTAAATTTGTTACTCAAAATTCACAAAACTAAATGTTTTTAAAAATTTTAAATAAATTTTCAAATGATGCTTTTTAAGATTACAGCATTTATGTTTTAGAAGTTATTAAAGCCTAAAACTGTCTTGTCTTTTGGGATAGTCCATATGTATAAGGCACTGTGTTGAGTATTGGGGACGTGTACTATTAGATAACTAGTACTAGCTACTAGATAACAAGCTTCTTTGTTAACAGGAGCCTTAAATAAATACCTTGAAACAAAGGTATGAGCAATGGTGGGAATTTAATCCACTTGTGACAGGCAAACTGAGCACTGGAAGTGGGAAGATTTTCAAGCAGGTCTTAGGACCACTCAGAACCCATCCTCTTAAGCTCTACTGGTTTCACTTATTCATAAGGCCAGCCCCAAGTATCCCTATATCACAGAGGTTTATACACTGGCTTTCTCAGCTTCCTTATTCAGTCCACAATGGTCTCTCAGACTCCTGTACTGCCTTCCTGTTCCATGCCTCCCCCCTCCAAGAAACAAAAGTGTGTATGTGTTTTACACAGCTCCGGCCACATCAAGTCCTGAGTATTGAGGTCTTCGTGCAAATAAGACCACACCCACTCAACATTTTGCTTTTTTATCATAAGCATGACAGCAACCACAAGCATTTTCCATAATTCTGGCTTCAGAAAGGACTATTCCAGAAATGAAGCCCTGATTAAGGTGGCTTATTTGAATACAATAGTAGAGAGAGGGGGCCTGTTCAAAACCATAAAGAGACTAGAGGGGCAAATTTTGATGCTGTCCTAGCTTCCCCACTGAGCTCAGGCTGATAGAAGCAGTCATTCTCCTTTTCCAACTTGGCTTGTAACAAAGACCCTGCAGCATATGTATAGAATACTTGTTGTTTTACTCCCCTACTGTTCTTCATGATTGAATCTGCTCTAGAAGACAGGTGTGGAGAATGAAATGTTCTTGAAATACAGGGTGATGAAAACCATTTGTCCTAAAGCTCAATTTTCTAAGTTTCATCTAAATCATATTTTTAAAAACTCCTTCAAATTGTAGTCCTGATGTCTTTTCTTAAAAAAAAAAAAACTTTCCATGATAAATGTAAATATAATGCAAATCCAAGAAGCATTTATCAAGTGACCAGTGTATGTCTGCTTGGCTTGGAGCTACCAAGAAAAAAGGGGGGAAAATGGCCCCTGCCCTCAAGAAGTTTACATTCTATTTGGGAGAAACAATTATAGAGATAAAGATGTATAATCACTTGATAGTTATATACTTCAAAGATATATAATTTCTTCAGCATGAGTTATTCCCTCTATTAATGTAGATCAAAATACTTCAATCAATGAATAAGTATTTATTAAGCATTTATCATGTGCTAAGTACCGTGCTAGGTGCAGGGGTGGGGTGGGGGGGAATATAAAGACATTAATGAGATAGTCTCTACCTCCAAGTTTATATTCTATCAGAGGAGATTACATGTACACATACATATGGATGCATATATAACACATAATATAGACAGAGATATAAGTACAAAATATGGGATAGGAATAGCATCTCTGATTCCAGATAGAGAGAATTCCCACACCTTCTCTCTGGCTTATCACCTTAGAGAGCTATCTAGGGCACTAAGAAGTAAAGTGACTTGAACAGATCACACAGCCACTATAAGGCAGGGGCAGGCCTTGAACCCTGTTCTTCTAGACTCAGGTCAGCTCTCCATTCCCAGTGCCCTGTGCCTTCACATACAAAATAAATGCATTTTAATGGGGGCAGGGGAATTGGAGGTAGAAGAATACTAGTAGCTAGGAGGAATAGAAAAGGCTTCATGGGAAAGTTGGCATTTGAGCTGATTTGTGATGGAGCGTAAGACATTCTAAATCTAGAGTTGGAAGGGATCTCAGAAGCCATTTGGTCAATCCCTCTCATTATACAGATGAGACAACAAAGACCTGGAGAGGGTAAGTTTCCCATCCAACATCACACGAGTAACAAGTGTCAAAGGTGGAATTTAAACCAATATCCTCTGACTCTGACACTTTGAAATTTGTTTTGGCTAAAAACAAATTCATTCTTGGAAGTGGAAATGGAGGGGTTGCTCATCAGCTGGGGAATGGCTGAATAAGTTGTGGTATATGAATGTAATGGAATACTATTGTGTCACAAGAAATGATGAGCAGACTAATTTCAGAAAAACCTGGAAAGACTTACATGGACTGATGCAAAGTGAAGTGAGCAGAACCAGAACATAGTACACAGTAACAGCAACATTGTATGATAATCAACTATGATCAGCTGAGCTCTTCTCAGCAATACAATGATCCAAGAGAAGTCCAAAAGGTTCATGATGAGAAATGCTATCCACATCCAGAGAAAGAATTGATGGAGTCTGAATGCATATAGAAGCATACCACTTTCACCTTTTTTCCATGGTTTGTTTTGTTTTGTTTTGTTCTATTTCTTCTTTCACAACTAATATGAAAATGTGTTTTACATGATGGCATATATATAACCTATACCAAATTGCTTAGTCTCTTAGGGAGAAGGGAGGGGATGGAGGGAGAAGATTTGGAACTCAAAATTTTATGTAAAAATGAATGTTAAAATTGTCTTTATTTTTAATTGGAAAAAATAAAATACTAAAATACTAAAAGAAAATTTTAAAAATTCATTTCTCTGGGGGCCAAGCTATTGATGAGCATCTTTTCTGAACTTAGCTAAGCTGGTCTTAGGACAACAGACATATAGTCCATTACTGGGCCTGTGATCAAAGCTTTTCTGAAAAATGTTTCCTACTTCTCTCTATCCAGCACCTTCCCTCTAAGGCAGGAGAGCTCAACCTGGAGACCATGAACTTGTGTGTTTTAATATTTTGATAATTGCATTTCAATATAATCAGTTTCTTTTGTAATCTTATGTTTTATTTTATGCATTTAAAAGTATTATTCTGACTACTGGACCACAGGCTTCTCCAGAATGGCAAAGGGACCCATGTCACTAAAACAACTTAACCTAAGGCTGCCTGACATATACTTTATATTTATCTTATATATACCAATTTATGTACATGTTATCTCTCATGTAAGCTTCTTGAGGAGAGGGACTGTTAATACTTTCATTTTCTTAGAGTCCCAAGGGTTTAGCATAGGGTTTGGCACATACAATCAAGGCTTTTAAAAATGCTCAGTGATTGATTGATTGGAAGGACAAGATAAGAGTTCAAGCTCCATTAACTTGGCTTTTGATAACATATGGTCATCTTCATGATACAATGACATGATTGTGTCTGAATCAAGAATTTTACCAGAAAGCAATAAGGATAAGGGGACATATTTTTAACAGGAGAAAAAGCTAATTATCATAGATCCTGATGGACAATTGCCTTTCTTCTGTCATTCTCTGGTTCTCACCCAACCTTTCCCTCCCCAAGTTTATTTGTTTTAAAGCTAACCGGGAAATTGGAATTTTTACTGAAAAAAAAATTGAGGTTATTTGCTAAGAGCTCCCTCTTTTCCTCTTCTCCTCTCCTCCTTACCTCACATCACCCAGATTCTTTCTGTGACTATCTCCTCCTTTATCCCTGTTTCACAGGATGAGATGGCCCTTCTTCTTATCAAGGAAAATACCTCCACATACACAATTAATCCTTTTCCATCCTGTCTTCTCCATCAGAGTTCCCCCTCCATCATTCCTAACCTCTCACTTATATTTAGTCTTTTCTCTCTTTTTTTTTTTGGTTGGGGGTGGGGAGGCAATTGGGGTTAAGTGACTTGCCCAGGGTCACTGCATCTTTGAATTGGTCATAGTTGCTAAACTTGGACATCCTCTAGGACTCTGTCTGGGACCTTTTCTCTTTTTTCCTCTATGCTATTTTATTTTGTGATCTCATCAGCTCCAAAGATTTCAATTATCATCACTATGCAATTGATTCTCAGATTTATTTATCCAGTCCTAATCTGTCTCTTGACCTCTAGACTTGTATCTAGATGCCTCTCGAATCTCAGACTAGATGTCTTATAGACATCTTAAACTCAACATTTCCAAAATTAAACTCATTATCTTTCCCCAAACACCTCCTCCCCTTCTGAACTTTCCTACTACTGGAAAGGACACCACCATTGCCCCAGTCACCCAGGCTTACCACCTAGGTATCATCCCTGACTCTCCACTCTCTCTCTTTCTTTCTGCCCCCTATATCCAATCTCTTATGAAGGATTGTCAATGTTACCTTCATAATACCTCTTCTTTTCTCTCCTGCTGCAGTCACCTCACACCTGGACTATTGTACTAGCCTGCTGGTTTATGTTCCTGTCTCAAGGCTCTCCCTACTCCTGTCCAACCTTCACTCAGCTGTCAAATTAATCTCCCTAAAGTACAGCTCTGACCATGTCATCTCCCCTATTCAATAAGCTCTAGTGGTTCCCTCTTACCTCTGGGATCAAATATAAAATTCTCTGTTTTGCATTTAAAGCCATTCATAGCCTACCTCCACCCTACCTTTCCAATCCTCTGACACCTTATTCTCCTCTATATATTCTATGATTCAGTGACATTGGCCTCCTTTCTATTTCTCACCCAAGACATTCCATCTCCAGACTCCAGGCATTTTTTCTGGTGTTCGCCACACCAGAAATATTCTTTTTCCTCATCTCCACCTCCTGGCTTCTCTGGATTCTAAAGTCCCAGAGAAAATTCTATCTTCTTTCCTGATCCCACCTAACCCCAGTACCTTCTCTCCATTGATTTTCTCCAATTTATCCTGTCTATATATTGTTTGTACATCACCACTTAAATGCTGTCTTCCCTCATTAGACTATGAGCTCCTGGAGAGCAGGGACTATTTTTTTCTTTTTTTGCCTTTCTCTGCATCCCTAGCAAAATTTAGTTCAGTGCTTGGCACTTAGCAGTTGCTTAATAAACCTTTACTGACTAACTAACATGCTTCTAGTTTACCTTCTTCTGCTATAAAGCACAATTGGAAACTAGCTTTGCTGTTTATGGGAATAGAACCTATTAGCTAGGAATTCCTATCAGAGAGTGGGATACAGTGAGAAAAGCACTTGTCTTGGATTGAGAAACCCTGAGTTCCAGTCCCAACTTTGGCATTCTGTCTGAACTTGAGGCAAGTTACTTAAATTTTCTAGGCCTCAGCTTCTCCATCTGTAAACCAGAGATCATAAAGCCAGCAAGCAAGTGTTTTGTGCAGTAGATGAACTATGAAACACTATAGAAATATGAGTTATTATTGTGGCCTCCACCCCTTGACGAGAAACCCAGAGCTTAGGGTCCAACTAAGCCTATGGATTGACACAACAGGAATCTAGATTTTGAGCCAAAGGGAATGGAACAGAAAGGGGACCTTTGGGACTCCAAATGTGTTTTGTTTTCCTGTTTCTCTTTAAAGTGGGTAATACCTCCCTGAAACAGGACAAACATCAACTAGATGAGTATGAAAGTTTCTGTTCAAATAGATGTGACTGTGGGCAGTCACATCAAGTAGCCCACAATCTGGAAAAGTTCTAGCCAAGTGTTTTCAATGACAAATGCAAAGCATCCCCTACTTCCCTTTAGTACCGTCACAAATAGCTGTGGATGCAGAAGACCTTCAGTCTTCAAAAGAATATCTAGCTCCATTTGCATCCATGTCTTCCTCCCTCCTACATCAGGTAACCTAGCAGACTATAGTCATGCCCATGTCAATGAGATAAGAGGGAATATTCAGATATACAGCTAGAGATCTATGTATCTGACCTATCTTCATAGTATGTCAGTGCCTCAGAGCAAGCTAAATTGAGAGGTTCCAAGTAGGCAGCATGGGAGTATGAGAGTCGTTTTTCCCCTTTCTTTTTTTCTTCTTTTCTATCCTGAATCTTAAAGGTAGTAGAAGCAGAAGGGCTAAAATGCCCTGAGAAAGAGCATGCCCAGAATATTTCCATCCTGACCAGAAACAGGAAATGCCAGAAATATCATAAGGGAGCTGGCCCCTGAGAGATTTCTATCCCAGTTTGCATACTCAAGAGGTGGGGTAAGGGGGGGGGAGAGAGGGAACTAAATCAAGGCTACTTATCCAAATATATCCTTTTTGAAATTTCCCATTCCTAATAGTTCATTAGGCTTTTCTGCTTTCAGAATTTCATAGCTGAAAATATTCACTGAAGATCTTTCTTCATCTTTAGATTCCTCTAGTGTTGACATTTTTGCCACCAGCATTTTTACTTAAAAACTTGCCACAACTCCTGCCTTCCTTAGGAATTCATTCATGTTGAACATTCTTAAAAGGGTAGCAATGAGACAAATGTAATGTTGGCCATCAATTTCTCTTTAATTCCTAACAGCAGAAGAAGAGGGCATAATAACTATATCGAACTAAGTTTCTCTGTTACCCAAAAGCCATTGCACTGCTGCCTACCCAATTATGAGCAAATAATTAGTTTTAATGACTGCTGTTCACTGCCTAAAGCTCTTAAGGAATCTATAAAAACAACAAAAAAGTTTCTCAGACTCCTTCAAGAAGAGAAACCAAGAAAGTTTCTTGCAGTCATCAGGAACAATTTGCAAAGACCAAGATTTTCTTACCAGCCAGCCATGAAATGTACATGAAACAGAATGTGTTTTTGTTCAAGAAAGGAATGCATGGAGATTGGTGTAGATCAGTCCACTGGTGGCTGTCAGATGGAATTATTTGACTGTTTGAAATTAACTTTGTCAGGATTTTGGAGGCTGTAAATAGAACCTATGCAATACAGATTTTTATCAAATGTAAATAAAGGAGAGACTAAGGGAGGTAAACATCAGATTTATCAGGAATGAGAAAAATGAACTATTGTTTAAATGAGCTATTGTTGTATGGGGTTGGCTCTTTATTAGTATCCTCACCCAGTTAACTCAAGTTCAAAAAAAAAATCTGTGTCCTGTTTGCCAATTATAGGATGAAAATCATCTTTATTTGCAGGATTCCTTTTTCAGTCCCCTAGCCGTGCCTTTCCCTGTAAGGTTATTTTCCATCTACTCTGTATGCCTCTTATATGAACCTATGTGCCTCCAGCAACGGTTCTCAAACTTTTTGGTTTCACGTCCCCAAGACACTCTTAAAAACGATTGAGCACCCCAAACAGCTTTTGCTTATGTGGGTTATATCTATTAATATTTACCATTTTAGAAATTAAAACTTCTAAATTATTAGAATAGCAATTCATTTAAAATAGCAAGAAAAGTTCATATAAATGACATTTTATGAAAAATAACTAAATTTTCAAAAACAAAAATTAATGAGGAGTGACATTGTTTTACATATTTTTGCAAATCTCTTTAATGTCTGGCTTAATAGAAGACAGCTGGATTCTTATATCTGCTTCTGCATGCAAGCTGTTGGGATGTATTTGTTGAAATATATGAGGAAAATCCATCTCACACAGATATGTGGTTGGAAAAGGGAGGAGTAATTTAATGGGCAAATAACATCTTGGTATTATTATAAAAAGTTTGTCCTCACAGACCCCTTGAAAGAGTCTCAGTGAACTCTAGGGGGCCCCAGATCATATTTTGAGACCATTAATCTATATTTTATTATCTCCCCAATCAGAATGTATAGTACTTGAGGACAAGGGTGATTTTTGTATTTTCTTTGTATCTTCAGTGCTTAGCTCAGTGCCTGGCATATATTAAGCTCTTAATAAAAGCTCACAGTTGTTTGACTGGTTAATTCAGCTCTGGATCCAATTTCCCACCATGAGCACAAAGTCTATTAGAACCGACATCATCAAAAGTTAGGGGAAAGAGAACAGACACAATAAACACACTGTCCTGTTAGCAAAGACAATTTAGAGTAACCACAAGGATGGACCCATAAAGAACCAGGGAAAATGGCAGGAAGGATGAGAACCAAAAAGACAGCATCAGAGAACCACCTTAACCTAGTCATTCCTTTTGGACCTGCCTCCTTTCTGGGGTTGGCTGTCACAGGAATCTGGGTTTGGAGGATATGTGCATGGCAGTCTAGGTAGGGTTCAATATCTTTTATCAGTAATCAAGAAAGCAAGAGAAGGTGGAAAGAGACAAGGAAGTGGGACAACCAGGGATGACACAAGATATTTATGCATCCTGTGGAGGCTGGGCAAACTAAAATCCCTTATCCTCACAGTCCTTGAGTACCTCTAGTAACACATGAAAATTGATTTGGGTTTTTTTTTTGAGGGGGGGGGCAGGGGATGGTCCATACTGTTGATTTCAAAATCTGTGCTGGGAGCTCCTGGTTGTGGAAATTCCCACCACTGATGCAAATCAGCAACTTTTCAGTAACTTGTAATCTTGGAGAGTTGCCTGGGCTGAGAAATTAAGTGATTTGTTCACGAATATGCAAAATGGAAGATGACCACAGGCCTTCCTGAAGCCAAAGCCACAAGCAGCATTTCAGAGTCTTTCCAGTTTGCCATGCTTCTTGTTTGACTTGACCTCAGATTATAGCATAAGGCAATGTCTTTTTAAGATACAAGCAGTTTGTCTGCTGAAATTGGCAGGAAAAATACTTTTGCCTACAGGAAAAAAAAATAATAATAAATTAACTTGGGAAGAATGAACCTTTCATAAGTGAACAGTTTGGAGGTTAGGATGCACAATGGATAGAGCACTGGGCCTAGAATCAGGAAGACCTGAGTTCAAAACTGGCCTCTGACACTTACTAGCTGGGTGACTCTAGACAAGTCACTTAACCTCTGTTTGCCTCAGTTTCCTCAACTGTAAAATGGGGGTTGTTATGAAGATCAAATGTGATAATATTTGTAATGGTTTATAATGAGTTAATTTTAGAAATCTAGTTTTTCTGTGAACCACTATTCTATTCTTGCCTCAAGGAAATCTGCTATTCTTAAGAAATGCAAATGGACACCTGGAAATCTGGTCAAGCATCCATACAACACCCAGCTATCCCGAATGTCTGGTTTACTGTCCAAAGAAATCTGGCTCACTATCTTTAACCTCGCAGGTGGACTCAAGCGTGAGCACTTCTTAGCTACAGGAGGGGAGAAGGGTGTTGCTGTCAGCCCCTCATTTCCAACTTCCAACCAATCATATCGTTCCCCATGTCTCAATTATGTAACCAATCATGTTGTTCTCAATGCCATGGTATCACCAACCCTATAACCAATTGGATTATTTCCCCATTTACCCTGTTCTGGTCTTTATTCTAATCTTATAAAAAAGCATTCAGTTCCCATCTCAGGGGTCTTTGGCTAAATCTAGGCAAGCCATTGACCCGTTCTACTGGCAGGTAGTACTCCTACTAATAAAATGCTGTTGCTCACAGAAAATGTGCCTCAGTCTACTTTTGTTGAATTTCACTTGTGAACACACTTTATACAGTGCCTAGCATATACTAGGCACTTAGCAATCCCTTCCCCTATTCCCTAAAAACTACTAAAAATGCATGTGTAAAGAAATAGTAGTTTGTTTCCCGAAGGGGGAAGGAAATGTAGTTTAGTATAAATTAAAAAGGCTTGGATCACCTTGTAAAGGATGTAAAATAAATGACTCATTTATATGTGTTCAGTTTGGTTACTGAAAGGGGGCAAAAAAGAACCTTTATTTTTGTTGCTGTTGTTGTTAAATCCAGTCATTCAGTCAAGTCCAACCCTTCATGACCCCATGGACAATAGCATGCCAGGCCCTTCTCCTCTCCAGTATATCTCAGAGTCTGTCCAAGTTCATGTTCATTGTTTCAACAATATTATCTATCCATCTCATCCTCTGCCATCTTTTCTTTTTGCTTTCAATCTTGCCCAACATTGGGGTCTTTTCCCGATGAGTTCCATCTTCTCATTATGTGGCCAAAGTATTTAAGTTTTAGTTTCAGTATTTGACCTTCCAGTGAATAGCCTGAATTCCTTTAAGTATCAGCTGATTTGATCTCCTTGCTGTCCAAGGGACTCTAAAAGTCTTCTCCAGTACCACAATTCAAAAGCATCAATTCTGCAGCACTCAGCTTTCCTTATAGTCCAACTCTCACAGCCATGCACTGTTGCTGGAAAAATCATAGTTTTGATTATATGGACCTTTGTCAGCAAGGTAGTATCTCTGCTTTTTAGTATGTTGCCCAGATTCCCCATAGTTTTCCTTCCAAGGAGCTAGTGTCTTAATTTCATGGCTGTAGTCACCATCTGCAGTGATCTTTGAGCCCAAGAATATAAAATCTGACACTGATTCCATTTCTTCTCCCTCTATTTGCCAGGGAGTGATGAGACTAGTTAAGATCTTAGAGTTTTTTTTGCTGTTAAGCTTAAAGCCAGCTTTTATACTCTTTCACCCTGATAAAGAGGCTTCTTAATTCCTCTTCACTTTCTGCCATCAAAGGAGTATTGTCTGCACATCTAAGATTATTGATATTTCTCCCATCAACTTTAAGTACAGTTTTTGATTCATCCAGCCTGGCATTTCATGCTGTACTCTGCATATAAGTTAAATAAATAAGGTGACAATATACAGCCTTGTCGTACTCCTTTTCCAATTTTAAACCAATCATTTGTTCCATGTTCAGTTCTGACCTGTTCTAGTTGTGGTCAGTTCTAACTTGGCCCACATGCAGGGTTCTCAGGAGATGAGTAAGATGATCTGGTATTCCCATCTCTTTGAGGACTAGCCACATTTTGTTGTGATCTACACAGTCAAAGTCTTTATTGTAGTCAATGAAGCAGGAGCAGATATTTTTCTAGAACTCCGTTACTTTCTCCATAATCCAACAAATGTTGGCAATTTGATCACTAGTTCCTCTGCCTCTTCAAAAAACAGTTTGTTTTTCTGGTAATTCTCAGTTCACATATCGCTGAAGCCTACCTTACAGAATCTTAAGTATAACCTTGCTCACATGTGAAACGAGTGCAATTGTTCAGCGATTTGAACATTCCTTGGCATTACCCTTCTTTAGGATTGGGACTTAAACTGATCTTTTGCAGTTCAGTTGTGTTTTCCAAATATGCTGGCATATTGAGTGCAGCACTTTAACAGCATCCTCTTTTAGGGTTAAATAGCTCAGCTGGAATTCCATCACCTTCACTAGCCTTATTGTTAGAAATGCTTCCTAAGGCCCACTTCACTTCATTCTCCAGGTTGTCTGGCTCTAGATCAGTAATCACACCTTCGAGGTTATTGGTGATGTTAAGATCTTTCTTGTATAGTTCTTTTGTGTATTCTTGCCACGTCTTCTTAATTTCTTCTCCTTCTGTCAGACATCTACCATTTTTTGTCTTTTATCATACTCATTTTTTGTATGAACCTTTCCCTTGATATCTCTAATTTTCTTGAAGAAAAATCTTGTCTTCCCCATTTTATCATTTTCTATTTCTTTGTATTGCTCATTTCTTATCTCTCCTCACTATTGTCTGGAATTCTGTATTCCTTTGGGCATATCTTTCCTTTTTTCCTTTACCTTTCACCTTCCTTCTTTCCTCAACTATTTGTAAGGCTTCATCAGACAGTCATTTTGTTTTCTTGCTCCTCTTTTTCTTTGGACTGTATGTATTTTGTTGCTGCCTTCTATACAATATTACAAATCTCTCTCCATAGTTCTTCAGGCACTCTACCAGATGCAGTTCTTCAAATCTATTCATCACCTCCACTTTATATTCATAAGGGATGTTATGTTGGTCATACTTACATAGTCTGATGTTTTTTCCTACTTTCTTCAATTTAAGGCTGAATTTTACAATAAGAAGCTCATGATCTGAGCCATGGTTAGCTCCAGGTCTCATTTTAACTGACTGTATAGAATAGTATATTCTATATAAATGCTTAAATGCTTAAAATGCAGTGTGAAAAAATGTGAAAAATAAGTGTGAAAAAACACAATTTTCAGGGATGTAGACTATTGAGAGGAGAATTTGAGAACTCACAAGTTCATTTGCATGAAACTTTTTTTAAGTATTAAGAGGTTAAAACCCACAAAACTGATAAGCCAAGTAAATTTTCTGAGACTGTGGAATAATTTAATAGTCCTTGCTGGTTTTATAACTAGCCAGAAAATAAATATACATAACCAAAATGTGAGTTACTGCATATCAAAAGGTTCTGTTTCAAACACCTGAGAATAGAGAAGAACCTACCAGGAGCGGTGAAGAAACTGACAAAAAGAGAGTCAGTGGACAAACAATCATCAGCTACTAGTTCCCTGATTGGCTAGATAAAGGCTGCCACTCATTAGATTGATGAATTACCCTCCTGTGCCACCAGCAATGTGAGAGATGTGAAGCCTCTCAAAGCTGCCTGTTGCTCTCTACTGCCCTCTCTGGTTTCAGAGGGAAAAGGAGAAAAGGGGAATACAGGTTTTGCAGACCATTTGCTACTAAACTGGCTGGCGGTGAATTGGATGAATGAGTCTTGGTGAGTAAAAAGCTGACTGGGCTTGGCACAGTGGATAGATAGAGCACCAGACTTGGAGCCAATTACAGTGAGTTCAAATCATGCCATATATTCTTCCTAGCTGTGTAACACTAGGCAAGTCACTTAAACTTTCTTTGCCACCCCTTTTCATCTGTAAAGTAGGAATAATAATAGCACTTACTTCCCAAAGCTGTTGTAAGGATCAAATGAAAAAGCATGTGTAGAGCTCTTTCTCAACCTAGAAGTACTATAAAATGCAAGTTATTGTAGTTGTTATTGTTACTGCTTAGGAAAAGAGATGGGCCAGAGGGATTTGAAGATCTCTACCTTAAAGGAAATAGCTAGCCAATACAAAGGTACAACACTTTCTCAGCACCCTTTTAGGGTGATTTAGAGCAAAAAGAACTCATCAGTGCTTCATCAATTTGAAAGTAGAAAAGAATTTTCCTGCCAGAGATGGATGCAGACCAGGAAGAGAACAGTTAGCAGAGAAATAACTTTGTGTGATGCAGATATTCTTGAATGGACCAATGACATCAAGGCCTGCAAGTCTAGTGTTATGATTTAGCCCAAACCTAAGGATTTTCCTCATTCATGTTCCTCTCTGACAAGTTTCTGTAAGTGTGTACCTGCTCTCCTCACCAGATACTGAGAACACTGAAGTGAGGGTATAAACCAGATTCATGTGTCAATTGTGATATATTGATTATTCTTGCTTTTGCTTTGTTATTATGTCTAAAATATAATGATGTCTAGAAACACTACATGAAAGGAATGAAGTATCATCTTCTAGGAAGAGCCTAGAGAGAAGAGAGGAGACTTAGCAGTGCAGCAGATAAACTGTTGAACTTGGAATTAGAAGAGCCGAGGGGAGACCCGAGTCAAATCCTGACTCATACGGTAAAGGTAGGCAAGTCATTTAATCAGCCTCAGTTTCCTCATTTGTAAAATGGAGATGATAATGGCACCTATCTGACAATGTTATTATGCAGATCACATAGGATGGTATATGTAAAACACTTTTTAAACCTTAAAGTGATCTCTAAATATTAGTTATTAATTTTAATCATTTTTGAGCATAAGGGGAAGGAACATTTACACATGGCCAATGAAATGACTTCTTGGGAACATTTGCCAGATGAAAAAAAAAGGCCAAAAAAATTAATTAACCAAAGTCTTATAATTATGCTTAAAGTTTAATTTCAGTGAAATACATCTCAATTCCTAACAATTGAACATATATTTGCTGAGTGCCCATTATAATCATAGCATTGTGTCAGGCACTGTGAAAAATCTGACAAGATCCTGTCCCCAGGGAGGGTGTAATCTAGTTATGACGATTAGATATGTCAGCAGAGGCTATCAAAGGCATGGTACCAAGTAAGACTCAGCTGTTCCCATTTGTGGCATGCTGTTGTGGTGAGAAGTGAGGAGATCTAAGGAGGAGGAAGAGTGATGACTGCTGCAATTATTAGACTGGCTTCTACTGTGGAGAATTTGAGCAGATTTTTTCCTACTTCATGGAGAATGATTCAGACCCTGGTAAGCCACTGGAGAGTGTTGGGACCCCTAGTAATACCCTCCACCAGTTGGGGTTGCTGCATGTTAAATGGAATTTTTTCTCTCTCAGAAGTCTACATTCTGTAGCTAGGCTTGATATTTCCCTGTTGGCTAGGGAGGAGGAGGCAGAAGACTTCTTATGCAAGAGAGTCTGTAATGATATTGTCTTTCTGAAACAGTGAGCCTCCCCATTAGCCTTAGGACATATTTAAGCACTCTTAAGATGTAACAATCAGGCAGCATCAGATTAAGTGCCAAAATGGGTGGAAAAGACAATGACAGATGACCCAAGAAGGAAATTTGGAGTTTGTATAATAATTTCATCGTAGTCACCACGGAGTATATTTGTGCAGGCAAGAGATAGAATAAAAAGAAATCGTTAATTCTTGGAGGGGAGGGAGGGGGGTGAAGATCTAGTGATGCCATCATTGTCAGTGAGTGGTTTTGTGTGAATGAGAATCACACTAGTGGAGGCTAGGTAACTAAAATGGTGAGTAGGGACAACAGGATTACCTCTAGGATCCCGAGAGAGTTTAGAATGTGTCATTGGTTTTTCTCAATGGGAAGAAGGAATTAAGGATTTATATAGCCCTGCTCTGCCAGTCATTGAACTAAGTGCTTTTACAAATATCATTTCATTGATCCTCATAACAATGTGAAGTAGGTGTTATTATCATCCTCATTGTACAGTTGAGAAAACTAAAGCAAATGGAGATTAAGTGACCTGCCCAATAGTTAATATCTATGGGCTAATTTGAACTTGGGTCTTCCCGACTCCAGACTGATGCTTTATCTACTGTGCCACCAGCTGCCTCAGCTAACACTGAGAGAGTTTAGAACATAGCGGTGCTCCTTCTCAGGCAACCTAGACCTGCTGGTGTTAAAGACATGTTAGAGTGAGCAAGATGTGAGAGAGAGATTGACAAATCACTAATGGGGTTATGGTCTGGGGAAGGGCATGACAGACTTTACATTAATTGCAAATGGATACAAAATTTTAATATACCCTTCCCAAATTTCTTTGAATTCATTTCTTATTTTGGCCAAAATTTTAAAAAGATAAGTGTATTTAATAGAATTAGTGGTGAAACCTATACAATTTAAAACAGGCTCTGCCCCCAAAAAAGATGTATAATATGGTATCTGCCCTCAAAAGACTTGCAATCTAGTTATAGAAAGAAACAATAAAAGAGAAAGGCATACCCTAGCCAATGACCACTGTAGACCGTGAGAGGCAGAAGCAGCAAGAACACGAGGCTTGGAGTCAGAAGCATTTGCAACTAACTAACAGCATGGCCAAAAACACCACAGCCACTGAGTAAGAGGCAAATGACTAGAATCCAGCTTTATTGTTTACCACCATTGTCACCATAGTCATAGCCATGATTGGTGGGTCCCATGATGTCAGCTAGATCCAAGAAATAATACCAATTGAGGAAGAAGTCAGACCGCATGTGGAAACAGAAACCTACCCCCACCACCACCCCCCCACTGAAGGCCCTTAGAAAAACCAAGTAAAAACTTAGAATTTCTGTCTACTCATGTCTTCTCTCTGATTTTATATAGCTTCTGTCTCTATTATCCCTCAATCCTGCTCTCAAAAGTCTCCTACCTATAAAACCCTTTCACGAGGGTCTAAAGTCACAAGGCAATGGTCTGATCAGAGTAGCATAGCTCTCTGTAGCATAGCCAGAAGATAAAAAACATGAAAAGAATGGTCATATTTGGAGTCAAAAGAACTGCACTGGGATCTCAGATCAACACTTAACATCCGTAAGACAACAATAAAATCACTGTATTCTATCACAGGCAAAGTCAAACTCATCAATAAATATTTTTAAAACTCCCGCCATGTACCAGACTGTGCTAGGCACCGAGAATATGAAAAGACAGTCTAGTTGTAAGGGGTAGACAATACGTTCATAGATATGTACATAAAAGCATACTCTCTCTCTCTCTCTCTCTCTCTCTCTCTCTCTCTCTCTCTCTCTCTCTATATATATATATATATATATATATATATATACATATATATAGCTATATATAGTATATATGGCTATAAGGTGACTTGAGAAGATGAGCACTAGTAGGTGAGAGACAAGGAAAACTCCTCACATAGAAAGTGGAATCTGAGCGCAGCCTTGATGGAAAATACAGATTCTGAGAGAAGAGGATGAAGAAGGAAAGTATTCTAGGCACAGAGGGAGAAAATGAAGCATAATTTTTAAGGATCAGTAAGAAAGACAATTTGGCCAGACCATAATGCTCAAGTAGAGGAGAAATGTGTAATGTTAGCATGTTACACGGAAAGCACACTGTAAACCTCGATGGACTATAGAAATATTATTTTAGAGTTATATATCATTTTAGGATGGGTTTGCATTATTTGGGGGGAAAACACCCCCTACCAAGTACATGCTTGTTTTTTGCTTTTCACGTATTTTTTAAAATATGCATTCATAGGAATGCTAATTTAGAACTAGAAGGAACCTCCAAGGTCACTTAGTCCAAACTCCTCTTTTTTTATGGATGAGGAAACCAAAGCCCAGAGAAGATGAATGATTTGCCCAGGGTCACACAGGTGACAGTGGCATGGCCATGATTAAAACCCAGGTCATCTGACTTCAACTCCAGGGCGCTTTCCTTTGCTCCAAACTGCCTGTAATTCTTTCAAAGTAATCAGCAAGAGTCTCTTGCTTGATAATAATCAGTCAGTCTTTGGGTTGGGAAGTGTTTATAACTTGCAACATGTGTTTGGGCAAAATAAATGTGTTTATACATTCAAGGATAGTGTCATAATGTGTCTTTGCTAAAACTGTTTCACATTTAAATAAAATAGCTCATTGTACGATAAAGTACCAGGCCTTCCACTATTTACATTATCTTCAGGAGTGGTATCATTTATTAGAATCTTTCCCCATCTAAAGGCCTGCCACATTTCCTTGAGGACAGTTTATAAAATATGTGACAATGGTTATCCTCAACCCTTTGTCACCTTATAATAGTCAGGCCTTTAACAGACAATGAGGGACCTTAAATACCATTGAGTCTAACCCCCAAGACCAAGAGACTTGCCCAATATCACATCTCAAAAGCATCCCAGGCAGGACTAGAACCAAGAGAGTCAGCTGGGTAGTGGAATAGACAGAGTACCAGGCTTGGAGTTCAAATTCTGCCCTAGGCACTTTGTAACTATATATTTCCGGGAACATCTCTCAGCCTCAGTTTTCTCATCCCCAAAATGGAAATCAACATATCACCTATTTCACAAGGTTGTTGTTAGGATCAAACAAGATAATACAAGAAAAGTGCTTTGTAAACCTTTTAAGGTTTATGTAAATTGTTATGTAAATTATTATGCATTACGTAAATGTTAATGTTTTTTAGTATTAAATCTTCAGCATCCACATGTCTTGAAAGCAAGATACCAAGCAATAAAATCAGATGGAGCAATTGCCAGGTTGAGTACATTGGTGCCCTGTTACCGGTTTTGTTTTGGGATTTTTTTTGCTTTTTGTTGTTATTCAGTCGTGTCCAATTCTTTGAAACCCCATTTTGGAATTTTCTTGGCAAAGATACTGAAGTGGCTTGCCCTTTCTTTGTCCAGCTCATTTTACAGATGAGGAAACTGAGGCAAACAGAGTTAAGTGACTTGCCCAGCATCACACAGCTAGGAAAGGTCCAAAGCTGGCTTTGAACTCATGAAGATGAGTCTTCCCGACTCCAAGCCCAGTGCTCTATCCACTGTGCCATCTATCTTCCTATACTTTATGTTAAATCAGTCTGGCCTTATTTAGTCCAAAATGGTCTCTCAGATTTCTGTACTACCTTCCCGTTTCATGCTTCTCCCCCCACCCCCACAAACACTGGTGTGCATTTCACACAGCTCCAGTCACCTGGATTAAAATCCTGTCTCTGTCAGTTACTACCTGTGTGACCTTGGGCAGCCACATAACTGCTAGATCTCAGTGTCCTCATCTGTCAAGTAAATGAGTTAGATTAGATAGAAGCCAGAATCTCTTTCAGGCCTAGATTTAAGTACCTATGATCCATTCACAAGAAATTAGGATGGATAGGTAATAACAAATCCATTTTTATGACGCTTTCTAACATAGAAGGATTTCAAAGAGCTTCATAAACCTTAGCACATCTCTATAGACAGAAAATTGAATTGCTTCCATTTGAATTGTTGCAAAAAGATTCTGAAGATTACCTGGCAAGATAAGGTACCAGACACTGAGGTCCTCTCTCGAGCCAAATTGTCAGCCATTCAAACTCTCCTGCAGAGAGTGCAGCTCCGATGGGCTGGCCACATAATCTGAATGCAAAGCCATTTACCTAAATTATTCCACCTGGACTATTTAATGGAAAACTTACAGGAGGCAGGTGGTCACACAGAGGTCAGAAGAAGCAATACAAGCACTCTCTCGAGGTCTCTCTGAAGAACTTCTGAATCTATTGTGAGACATTTGAGATACTGACACAGGTCTGCCCAGTTTAGTGTGCCTGCATTGATTGAAGAAGACTCTATGCTCTATGAGGAAAGCAGAATTGAAGTAGCTCAAAAGAAATACAAAATGGGCAAATTTAGAGATATCTCCATCCCAAACGTTCAAAGGGACTATCTGTGCCCGACATAGAGTCTTCCAAGTTTATATTGGTCTGATCAGCCATAGTTGAACACACTATACTTTGATCCCAACATTGTGATGTAATTTTGTTCCTTTACGAGCACAAAGGACAAACAATAATAACATGTATAGTATACTATAGTATAGCATAGCATGGATAGTATACAAAAAAATCACATTTTAAAATGACAAATGGATTTAGCATGTCACTTTTTAAAATGTCATCATTCTTTTAGAGGTTCCAAAGATGTCAGTAAAGTACTTTAACCCCCTCTGAGTTCAAGAGGTAAATCTTCTTGCTTACTGATACAGAAAAGGTAATTATGTATTTCACTGATACATGTAAGTTCATTAATTCAGTGGCTGCACAATTTCTGACCACCAGCTGGCTGATTAAGAGCACCACCCACACCCACACCCACCCCCTGGGGAAATTCTGGAAGACATGTTCTCTGTACATCAACCAATACATATTTGGCACAGCCTGATTACCTGTTTGATGATGACTGTTGCCATTTTTTTTTTGAGAATTTTCTGTAGGGTAGATTGAAATGAAATATATGGAAATTAGACAGGTCAGGTTAGTACTATATGTGGTGGAAGGACCAAAGCAGATAGGAGGAAAGGGGAGACAAACAAAAAGATTTTTTTTCTATGACGATGGGTTAGCCTCAATTTTATCACATAAGTCAAGACCCAACTCAAGAAGCATGCCTTGTTTGAGGGAGGGCTAGATAGGGAGATGCCTAGCCCGGTTTTCAGTGAGGGACACTGATTGTGGGTAGGGCTGACTTGATTTAGGGATAAGGTTGGCTCCCAAAAGGAAAGCCTGGGTGAAAGGGAGACCCTGTGAAGGGCACTGAAGAAGACCAAAGGTAGGGGGAGTATTAATAAGCTTATAATAGCTCCCTGATACATACAGGGTAACTTCAGTTCAATCATGCATCAGACATTAATTGTATGGCCCAGGACAAGTCACTTAACCTCCCTCAGCCTCAGTTAATTCATTTGTAAAGCAGGTATTATAATAGCAACTCCTCTGACAGGGTTATTGTGAAGATCAAATATGATCATATACAAAAAGCATTAGGCTTCAAGTGCTATATGTCAGACCACATTTTATTTAGCTGATCGATAATAATTATACCTATACCCTATATCAATCAAATGATAGGTCTAATCCAAAAAAAAAATTATTATTCTAGGCCACATTCCTTTAGCACTTTTTCACATACAAAGCCTATCCTTAAAAGCCCTGTGAAGCAGCCGGTTCAAGAAATCCCATTTTCAAGCAATCTCTTTCACTAGCTAGATGGTGCAATAGATAAAGTGCCGAGCACCAAGGCAGAAAGATCTGAGTTCAAATCCAGACTCAGAAGCTTACCTCACCTATAAAATGGGTATACTAATAGCATCTGTGTTCCACAGTTATTTTAAGCCTCAGATGAGATAACATCTATAAAGTTCTCAGAATGGTGTTGGGAGAATAGTTGTTATTGTTCAGTCACTCCAGTCTTGTCCAACTCTTCATGACCACATTTGAGGTTTTCCTGGCAAAGATACTGGAGTGGTTTGCAATTTCCTTCTCCAGTTCATTTTACAGAAGAGGAAACTGAGGCAAACAGATTTAAGTGATTTGCTCAGGGTTAAGAGACTCAGGAAGATGAGTCTGGGTACTCTATCCACTGTGTCACCTCGCTGCACATAGTTCAGTATCCAATAAAAGGCTTACTCTCTTTCGCCATCCTTCCTTTGCTTGAGCAGAGCAACATAAGACAAGGCAGTATTCCATCATATTCAGCCCTAGGAATGCTTTTGAAAAGCAGGTTCTTGGCAGGGTCAAGTAAGTGACAAATGATTCTACATTTTGAACATTTATTTTTTAAAAAATAAAACACATTCACTCTGTAAAAGATGGAGGACCTTGTTTTCCAGTGGAAGCATTCCTACCCACGACACATAAACATACATACAAGTTTTCGCAGAAGAAATCCTCACAGCTGCCTCCAGCCATTGAGTTTATTTGACCCTGTCTAGTACATTAAATTCTCACCCAAAAAAATTCCAAAGAAGCAATCTTATGCCTTTGCTTTTCCATTTGACTACCATGATTTACTTTTGTTTTATCTGAACTGTTGGGTTTTAAAGTTTTATTGATGTGTTTTGTTTTTACGTTACAAACATTTACAGATCAGTCCCAGTTTGTGAGGGATCTCTTGCAACAAAGTAAAACAGCTAAGTCAAACTAATAATACAGTTAACTTGTCTGAAAACGCATGCAACATTTACATCTGTAGCACACCTTGCCTCTCCATTAAAAAAAAATTAACAGAAACCTATTTTCTCTCCTTCCTACCTCTTTGGGGAAAAAAGGGGGGGCAGAGGCAGGGAGAAAAAAATATCAGGCAAAACAAATTCCTTCAGTGGCAGGCTAGACATATATATATATATATATATATATACATATATATGTATGTACGTATATGCATATGTATATATGTATAGGTATACACATATATACGTGTATATATATATATATATTTTCTTATTCTGTACCCTAACTCCATCACCTTCCTTTCACATATGACATGTTTTATCATCAGTCTTCTGTAATCGTGAAGGATCATCGTACTGATCACAGTTCTTACTGCTTTTAAAGGTATTTTTTTACAATGTTATTATTATATTAATTGTTCTCCTGGCTCTGATCATTTCTTCACTAGTTTATAAAAGTCCTCAGAATTGTTCATTTTTATAACATTGATGTCATAGCTTACATTGTGCCCTGCTTCTGCTCCTTTTCATTGTACTACAGAAAGGAAGGGAAGCCATTTGTATCCAGAATCTGGAAGATTAAAGTAGGCTTTGTGTATAAGGGGCATCAAGATTCATGTACCTGCCCTCGGGGTTGAGTCAAGCCTTAAGCACAGCTGTGCTCTGAGATGCTAGTTTTCAAAGAGGCCCCAATATCAGGCCTCTGCTATTTCCACTAATCTTCCAAGTGGGTGGCCATTTTTGCTTTCCCTGTGGCCTAACATACAAAGCTAAAATTCTATAAGTTGTATGCATCCTCTTTTTTCTTTATCAGTTGTGACTCTTGGTAAATAGCCCAGTCTCCTCAGTCCTGGAGTTCCTAAAACAGAAGTAGCTACTTTTTTTGGTGAAGTGCTGAGACAAACAACCAGGCTCAGAAATCACAGAATAATTATGGACCTCCTCAGGAAAATTCTCCAAAAATATGACCTAGAATCTCCCCCTAATGATCATAAGGAGTTATTTCCATGAAAAGAAACCAATGTGGGAAAAGTAAAAGGATATAACCTTAGGTAAATCCCTTAACTTCACTGTGCCTCAGTTTCTCCATCTGTAAAATTGGGGGGAGAGGTTGATTAGAAGGCCTCTGTGGGTTCCTCAGTTCTTAATCTATGATACTATGAACTAGAAGGCCTGTAATGTCTCTTTCAGCTCTAAATCTATGGTCCTGTGATCCTATAATCCTATGATTTATCCAGACCTCTCCTCCCCCAACACCAAAGCACATATTTTGAATTTTAAGAAAAACAGCATTTCATTGTGACTTCATCCTCAGTTCTATATCTTGAGAAGGGGAAATTGCATACATATCTCTCTACATTGGTCTTTTCAATTTACAAGAATAGTATTTACAACTGAAAGAATAGCAGGAAATGTCTAATAGGACTTAACACTAGGTCTCTAGGAAACCAGAAATACCACTGGTAATCACTCAGGGTGAGATCTCAGAGCTCCTCAATTCCACCTATTAAACTGTCTAAGCAAGCATTAGAAGGTGTTTACTTTCCTAGTCATGGTTTTTTAGGAACAGATTCAATTGAGACATTATAGAAGCAGGAGATTAAGAACCATTTACTTAAAGACAGATATTTATCAACTGTTGATAAAAAAAAACCATGATGAAATAGAACTACCCCCACCCCACCCTACAAAGGAAGTAATGTTTTTTTCCAAAGAGATTTTTGCAGAAAGAGCAAATAATTTTTCACTTGGAATTCCACTTGGGAAATGAATATCCTCTCAAAAATCCCCCATAATTCCCCCAGGAGGGTGGGAGAAGGGGGAGGGGTTGATTCCAATAAATCTCAGCTTAAACTTCATACTTTATGGCCACAAATTCAACAGAACCATTCATAATCTATTGTTACCTGGATCAGGCAAGGTTCAACGGACTGATGAGAGAATTGCCGCTTTCTCCAAGTTGATTTTGCCCTAGTCTGACAAACTCTTAGGACAGGCAGTATGGTGCAGTAAAAAGAATATTGGGCTGGGAGAGAGAAGGCCTGGGTTCTAGTCCCTCTGCCCCCTAACTTGTGTGACTCCAAGCAAATCTCATGACTTCTGCAGGCCTCAGTTTTCTCATCTGTGATATTAGAAGACTCTGAGGTCCCTTGCAGCTCATAAAGTTTAGGTAGCCATGAAACTTGCATCCCATATGCTTTCCAAAAAGCCTCTGCAGCAATATGCAATCAAAATAAGATAAACAAATAATATGTGTAGTGCCATTTTCTGTGGGTTTGCTGAACTTTTTTTTATTAATTTTTTTTAACTAAGAGAAGTTAATTTTCTTTCATTCCCACCTCCACACGATGAAACCTGCTCCAGTCCTTCAAGTCTTCCCTGTTCTTTGGAAAGGCTCTGTTAAACTAATTAGGCAATTGCCTGAATGACATGAATGAGCCTCTCACAAGGGAGATCAACTACCCAATTTATCACTGAACCCCAAATCTCTTCATATGAACCATATGTTCCTTGGACTTACAATGGGATCCATGAGAAAGAACTGAAATCCCAAGAGAAAGCTTTCAAACTAACAGGTGGTTGGCATTCCTTAAGCTAAGGGATATATTGCTTCAAAGTCAAATTCATCTTTATCTCATAGAAATTTCCTAAGAAAATTTAGAGTGTCAAGTGTTAATTTAATGACCGTGGCCCTCCTCAGTTATGATGCAAGGTAGTACAGAGGTATAAATATTAGATCTAGAGAAAGATAACTAGAATTTACATTCTGTTCTGCCATATATTATATATGTAGTCATGGGCAAATCCCTGAATCTCACTGGATTTGGGTTTCTTCATCTGTAAAATGAAATTGTTGGATTTTATGGCATCTGAGATCCCTTCTAGCTCTCAAGCTGAGAGCCACCTAATTTTTGAGGCTCCACCAGGTAGTTGGGATAGATTTTTCGTTTCTCCTCCCTTCTCACATTTATAAAACCAACTTCAATTATTACCTCTTCAAACTTTCATCTGACCTGTGTGTGAGAGAGATTCTACGTTATCTTCCTTACTTTTAAAGTGCTTCTGTTACTTTTAAAGTAATTTCCCCAGTCTATTTCCCTGACATCTTATCTCTCTCCCTTTCCCTCTTCCGTATGTTCTTCTTAAGCATTAGAGGCTTGTCTATCTATTCTCCCAATCTCACTGTCATTGAAGTGAGAGCCTTCTCCATAGCCGTGATTGAAGACTTCAGTCTCAGGTTCCTTTCATGTATCTTTGTTCTTTGTTTTAAATAATACCTTTGAAGTAAAAATTTTACAAAGTGAAATGAAATTTTTAAAAAGTCTTCATTTTATTAAATAAGGCTACCTTGTTTGATTTCACACTATTTAATCATGGATTCCTGATATTTTTTTTAAAGAAATGAAGACTAGTTTTTAACTGAAATCTTGGCAGTACAAAAACAGCAGCTTTTTGAAAGCAGATATTAAAATAACAGTCTTGATCAGTAAGACACCATCCCATGAACATCTTACACATCCTGGCTCATGTAGGCTCAATAATTGTAAAAAGAATGCACTTTGGTTTTCGAAAGTTCATCTTGAACAAATTTATTGTTGGGTTTTTTTTTTTCTGAAATGCCATTAGCAATTTTTAATAAGGTACTCACTATCCAAAAATACTTTGCAACCAACTCATTATCTGTAGAATATTGTTTTGATATTCAGAACACGATCTCGTGGAAACAAGTGGCTTACCTTGTTCTTGAACAGAAAGTCCTAACATACCCACGAGTAAGATCCAGCAGTGGAAAACATTTCATGAAACCCCTTTATGGGGGAAACAGCCGACTCTGTGACTTATGCCAAGGAGCCAAGATATCTTCAGTACTTTGGGTAGCTTAATGTGATTCATAATGGACTGGATGATATTGCAAGTAAAAAAGCAGATCCTTGCAGGCTAAGTACTTATATATACCAAATTGGCAGGAAGGAAAATCAAATCAAGTGCCATACCTGCCCTTTGAAAAATAATACATAATAACATAATTTCATTAAGGCTCTCCTAGCTCCCAATCGTAATCTATTGGTGTTGCATAAAACAAAGACAATACGTTGTTGCCGGATTCATTCAGTAGTTTTTCAGTCACTTCTGACTCTTTGTGACCGCATCTTGGCAAAGATACTGGAGTGGTTTGCCATTTCCTTCTACAACTCATTTTACAGATGAGGAAACTGAGGCAAACAGGGTGAAGTGACTTGCTCAAAGTCACACAGCTAAGCAAGTGTCTAAGGCTGCATTTGAATTCAAGTCTCCCTGACTCCAGGCCCAGCGCACTATCCGCTGCACCATCACTGTCGGTTCCATCTTTTAACGTACCTGCAACACTAGGTTTATTTCCCATTGTTACTTCAGACATCATAAATTCTTTATGTAACCCCCTTACCAGCAAGGGGGCTTATATGAAGTGCATTTTTTCCTAGCTAGAAAGAAGAACCAAAAGATTATGGGAGGCAGAAGCTTCACAGAACAGGGAAAGCCATGGGAAACTTTTGCTGTCCCCAGAGAAGAGAGGCAAGGGAGACTCGCACCAGTTGTGGGCCAACAGCAAAGAACTTTGTCTGGATTGCTGACCCACTTGAGGTCTGTCTGCCTGAACAAAATTTGCTGATTGCCTGAATGTGACTGTTTGCCTTGTGAAGTTATCCCTCTCCACCTCTGGTTTATGACTGCCAGGCTGTCATCACTACCTTTGGGCATTTTCTGCTCTACTTAAATTTTGTTTATTTACAATCCCCGCTTTTATGAGGGGTATTGTGTCCCATTAAAAATAGACTGATTTGGTTGCATTCTGAGTGTTTTAATACACTGGAGTTGACCACACAAAGAAGAGAAGGTCAAAAGGGAACCTGAGACCATTTGTCCCAAATTTAACTGTGAACCTGAATCAAGCTCCCTTCCTGAATGAACATGGAAGGATATCATTTATTCAGTGGCCACTGGATTATTTCAGGATTGGAGACAGTCCATATTATTAATTATCACCCAGTTGGCATTCAGTGTAGCTAAAACAAAAAAAAAAATGAGCTAAATCAATTACAGTTATGCATCTTTATAAACTTAATTGGAAATCACTTTCGAAAGTGCCAACAATGATACTTGTTTTTGCTGTTATTGTTTAGTCATCTTTTAGTCCAACTCTTCGTGACCCCATTTGAGGTTTTCTTGGCAAAGATACTAAAGTGGTTTGCAATTTTCTTCTCCAGCTCATTTTCCAGATGAGGAAACTAAGGCAAGCATTGTTAAATGACTTGCCCAGGGTCACACAGCTAGTAAGTGTCTGAGGCCAGATTTGAACTCGGGAAGATGGGTCTTCCTGACTCCAGGCCCAGAACTCTACTCACCACACCACCTAGTGCCCTGGAACATACATGATCCCTTGCAAATGCTGACTTGTGTATTCAGTATTCCACAGATCATTGTGTTCAGCCAACTATTAATGTCAGTTCACTTCTAAATCAGAAGTCCCGTACTCAGTACCTGCCATTGACTCTGGGCTCACTAGCCATTTCCTTTTATCATCAGCCCCAAAAGACTTTTGAGTTATGTTTGGGAAAACTAGAACTTGTCAGAAAAACCCATGCTATGTCAAGGCAGCCTTTGCAGACTTAGTCATCTCCCCGTGCTTCTTGACAGTCATTTGCACAGCTTACTTTGCCTGCCACAGAAAATCAGACAGACCTCAGGAAAGAGACTGGTTTTTCCATCATAAAGTTTGGTAAATGTAGAATTGGTCAGGTCATGAGTTTCCTAAATAGTTTCTGAGGTTTCTAAAATGTGATGCATCCTGGGTCTTCCTGTCATCTTTACAACTTGCTAGACAACTCCAAGTATAGTGGTATTGAATATACTCCTTCCATCTGAAGGCTTGATAATGCCACATGTTGGAAGCTGGGAAATTTTTGAACCCTTTTCAAACAGGTCAAATTTTAGGGCCCAGAACAGGCTGAACCATTGGCATGATTCCCGTGCATTATTGGATCACAAAGCCATTCCCTAATGTCCACTTCACTAGCATAATGTACTTCAATGCATTTATTCACCAACAAAAGGCAATTCCCTTCAGTTAGTTTCAGAACAAATTCAATAAAACATCCCAGTGAGATCCAAGTTTCATCTTCAATTTGTGTCTATCACAATCAAAGTGACAGATAGTCCACACAAATTTGAAGCACAGGAACCCCATGGACAGATTTATCACAATTTATCACTCTCTCTCTTCTCTTTTTCCATCTACTTCCTTCATTCCCTAATCTTCTCCAACCATTGATTTCTTGTAGATCATTTCTCTTGTTTATTACTTACATTATGGGGAAAATTTTTGGAAAAGAAATTGCAAAATTTTGATGCAACTGATTTGTAACCATCCAAAAAAAAGAATCTCACTCTGACATTAGTAGTTCCAGCGCAAAACATAATTTAGGGCCTCCATTTACTTACTTTAATATATTATTTTTTAAAGATGCATCCTTTCACTGATATGGTTACCTCTTTCATACACACACGCTATTCTTCCACGTATCAGGAGATCATTTCAAAGTTGCTTTCCCCCAAAATGTTCATCCCTTGGTCACTAACCTTAAGATGAGTCTACTGAACTTCATGAGACTGTCATTGTTCTGAGTCTGTTAGAGTTTGGGATTCATTTACATGTGCTACAAGAAAAATCATCTCTATACCATGAGGAGGCATCAAATAAGGTTGATATTCTCAAACTCTCAGAATTTGACAGCTGGAAGGCCTTTAGCGACCATGTAGTCCAATCAACACATGATTGTTACACACCCAACAAGTGGTTGTCCAGCCTCTGTTTGAAGACCTCTGGAGTGAGGACACTTACCCCATCTCAAGGTAGCCCATTACACTCTTGGACCTCTCTGATTGTCAACTGACATCAAGCCTAAACTGGCTTCTTTTCAACTTTAAAGCTTTGCCCTGATCCTAACATGTGGGGCCATATGGAACAAATCTAATCCCTCATCACTTCTTTCAGCATCAGTTTCCTCAACAATAGAATGGGAGTGACCTTCAGATACTGGTTCAAACCCCTCTTCCTCTCCCCAAGTCAGTATTCATTGGAATTAGCAAAAACCAGTGAGAGATACACCAGATAGAGAGCCAGCTTCAGAGTGACAAAGCCTTGGCTCCGGTCCTGCCTTTGACACACATTGTTTGTGTGATCCCAAATCTCACTCAACCTCTTCTGTATCCTAAGATTCTAAGTTGCATCTGCATTGGTCGAAACTATTTCCTCACTGGGAGTTCCCTCTACTGATGAAATCACAGCTCTAGGCCAAATTTTTGTTTAAACCTTCAAGTGGTAATAGGAATAAGTTTCCCTTGTCTCATACTTTGTTCTATATTTGTGCCCTCAATTTCACATCAATGTCAAGACTTGGCTTTCCTGAGTTATTGACTCAGAAAACAATGAGAGAAGAAATTAGGCCACCTTATTTCCAAGGTTAAATACTTCTGATTTCAAATAATTATAAAATGATATAAGATATAAATATTTCATAAAGCATATTCACCCCATTTTAAAATAGCTTATTTCACATTTTCTAAATGTAAAGATATCAATCTCATGTAAAGATATCAATCAATTCATAGCTAAACCATCAATAAATCCATGGAACCTTTTAAATCATATTTGTGGGAAAAAAAGCTATACAACCAATTTCCACAAGAAATTGCATTCACTTCAAGCCAAGCTAACCCAAGCTGCCAACATGTTAGCACACAAAGCACCGTTAGCCATTTGATTTCCACTTATGTGACATTTCCACTGTGCAAAGTCGATTTGAAATAACACAAAGAAAGCAGATACAAGGTTTTCAGTCTTCAAAAAGAAAAAGTTAAATGATGTAGAGGGTGCAGCATGTGAAAAGGTTTCCATCAGCAGTCTCCTGCCGATACCGTAAAGAAAACCAAAGGCTCATAGGGGCTGGAATGGAATTAGGCTTCATCTCTCAGAGCAACTTCCTATACAATGCAAGGGTCTTTTTGTTGAACCTTCATTGGGTGCCTTAAATGCGTCTCTCCCACAGAGTCTGTCCCAGATGGCTCCATACTGAATGGAGGTGTCCAAGTGGAAAACAGCTTGCCACTTTTTAAAAGTGCTGGTTGGCAAACCAAGCGACGGTCAGTATATTCAATTTTTGTGTTCATGATACCAGAAATTAGAGCAGAGTGGCATATCTGCAAGGGAGGGAAAAAATAAATGATAAAAACAGGATGGATGAGAGAAGGAGAAAATGGAGGAGGCAGGTAACTATGAGGGTAGCTAGGCAGGTATATGCAAAGAGAACCAACATGATAAGTGAGGATGAGAACAGAAGTTGGGAGAAAAGCATCCAAAATGGAAACCAGGAGGCAAATAACAGGCAGAGCGCCTGGTTTTTAAAATTGATATATTTTGTTTTTACATAACCATTATTTCCAAATATATACCCACCCATATATGTTGGTATGAATTTCTTTTTTTCCCAGGACAACTTAAATTTAAATAATTAAGATAAGAATCTGTTGTTCTGCGCATCCTCAGAATTCAGCCAATTTTTTATTTTGCTAAGTAGAACTGATAAGCAATGTGATATAGTGGAGAGAAAGTTGGTATTGAAGTCAGGAAGATGTAAGCCTATGTCTCAACTCTGACAATGTGTGACTTTGAGCCTATCAATCGCTTCTTTAAGCCTCAGTTTCCTCAGCAATAGAATGGAAGTGATACCTTGAGCAAATTACTTAATATTTTAATGCCTTGCACAACTCTCCAAGACTATATTTTTATATGTAATAGGCCCTTAATAATTGTTTGCTGCATTACCTTTAATTGATTATAACAACGAAGAAAAAAGTAATTTAACAAAACCAACCGTCAACCAACTTTGATAGTGTATGTAGTATTCCACATCCAGAGGCCCCCTCCTCTGGAAAAAAAAGAGAGAGAGAGAGAGAGAGAGAGAGAGAGAGAGAGAGAGAGAGAGAGAGAGAGGAGGGAGGGAGGGAGGGAGCGAGGGAGGGAGGGAGGGAGGGAGGGAGGGAGGGAGGGAGAGAGAGAGAGAGAGAGAGAGAGAGAGAGAGAGAGAGAGAGAGAGAGAGAGAGAGAAGCCAAGCTTCTTAGTCATTATGATTACAGAATAATCAGGGGGTTTTGTGGTTGTGGTGGTATTCTTTCCATTTACATTGTTGCTGTCATTGGGTACATTGTTTTTCCCTGGTTCTGCTTATTTCACTCTCTATCAGTTGGTAGAATTCTTCTTTCACTAGATTATAAGTTCCTTGGGCTATCTTTTTGTTTCTTTTTGTATCTCCAGCACTTAGCCCAGGGCCTGGAACATAATAGGCATTTGATAAATGTTTATCAATTGATTGATTCCCATGCTTCTCTGAATGCTTCATATCGATCATTTTCATGTATTATCATCTGTTTAATCATCCCCCAAATGATTGGCATCTACTTTGTTTCTAGTAGAAACTTGATTATCACAAAAGAAGAAGCATGTAACTCTAAACCTTTAAGTGATTTTTGGGGGGAGGGGGCAATCAGAGGAGCTGAGAACGTTTGTGCATGCACTTGGCAATATGAAATGCTGTCTTCATTTTACATTTTCCAATACTGTTCATCATTCATATTCATGATGGATTGTCTAATTCAGCATCTTGCATACATAGTTATTTAATAAATGTTATCCAGCTACCATCAAGGCTTACATTCATATCAATAAAAGGTTTTTAAAAATCAAGTACATAAAGGGGTCAAAGGTATCGATCCCTCCCTGGTTAACTTAAGAAAGACTTTCCACTACCCATCCCCAAATTCTGAATTTCAATCACTTTTGACATCAGATAAAGTGGTCAGTAAAAATACTGATTTAGATCTGGAAGAATCTTCAGAGATTATCAGAGAATCCTCACATCTCATAGATGAGGAATCAGAAGTCTAGGAAGATAAAGGATCTTTTCCAAGGTGACACTGACAAGTCAGTGTCAGGGAGAGCAGGATTTGAACTCAAGTCCTAATTGGGGAACCAGTGCTTGTTCACTCTATTGGTCTTTCTCCCTGGGTGGTTTTAAGTGTCAAGTCATTATTTTGTGTCTATATTTTTGTTTTGTTGTTCAAAGTACATTATGAACTATCACTTTTAATGCTTGGTATATGAATCAAAATTAGATAAATTGATTGTAGAAAATAAACTCATTCATTGAGTAAGAAACCTGTATTAACTATTACAGTGGTGGAGCAGGGGTTGGGGGAAGGGAGGAAATGTTTTTATAAGTTGAAACAAGAGGCTCAAGCTCTGTTCCTAGAAATCAATGAAGTGCAGTCTTCTGGGCACTTGGGAAAATATTTTCAGCATTATAGTGGAATATTTACAACGTGATTCTGAACGTAGAAAAGCAAGACAAATGAATTTATGTATAACTGGGGCTTCTCTGGGCATGCCTAGCTTGTCTAACATGGAGTCTACCAAAGGATGGTAGCTTCCTTTGATTGGCTGCTTGGGTCTATAATACTGGTGAGATTACACTGTTCCTTTTCTTTTGGACTGAACTCTTTAGTAATTCTTACCTGCTGTGCCCAGCACGGACACCATGAACTGAACTGGAGAGAGAGGAAGGAAAGTCCTTCCCCTAATTCCTCTCTTTCAATCTGACTTTAAGAAACATGGGATATTTGTTTCTTTTCTATGTTTTCTGTCTTCCTCCATTTCAGGTGCCAGAAGCAAACCCCAAAGAACCCAGGAGTTCTAGCTATGACAACCTTGGAACCAGAATTCCAGGTGGGATTGTAGCCAGCCTGGAAGGGAAGCCCAGAGAAGTCAGAGTGCCTGGGATTCAAGCCCCTAGGGGAGTTTTGAACTTGGAACTGGGACTGTGTTCTATGGGAACCAAAATAAACTGTAAACCTAATTCCCTTCCCCTCCCCAGAGACTAAAGTGGTACAAAGAAGAAGGGGAATTATGCCTCCTATGATTTGGGAGAATAAGTTGTATATTTGTGATTATGGCTTCTGAAGTTAATATTTCTGGGTAAAAGCTAATCTGCCAGGGACTAATGAAACTAGGATTCAGGGGCCACTCCCTCCACTTGAGGGAATACCATCAGTGAGCATCAGAAAGTCATGTGCAGAGAACCTCGATCCTCCCAGGTCTCCTTAACAGTACCAGAGAACTCTGGGTTTTCAAGCAATGGGGGCCAGGATGGTTTGTGCTCCACATGGAATGCTCATAATGAGCATAAGCAAAGACACTACCCAAGAAATAATTACAGCTTAGGTGCCAACATCTATGACACAGGATGAAGTGGTAAAGAAATTCTATGAAGAACTCAGCAAGTTAAGCATCTACCTTGATGTTCAGTGACATCAGTAAAAAGATAGGCATAGGAAAAGACAACAAAAAATATACTGGAAAATATTGTAGAGGATTCATGAGAGGCAGCATGGTATAGTGGCCTTGGAGTCAAAAAAACCTGGGATCAAATCCTACCTCTGACACTTGCTAGATGTGTGACTCTGGGTGAGGTAGTTGGCCTAAGTCTCAGTTCCTTCATGTACAAAAGAAGAGAGTAGGACCTGATAAATTCTAAGGTTCCTCTGAGCTCTAAATCTCTGATGTCATGATTATACAATTAAAGAAATTAACATCTTAGACTACTTGGAAGCCTCACATCTATCTAGTGGAAATATTTTAAGAAGAAAATCAGAAAGTGTTGGACGTGATGAACAGAGAACAAAATCCTGAAAAACAACACTGACTATACTCCAACCTGACCTATTTAAACAAGCTATGATGCTAAAAAGTGGGAAATGGATAAAGGGGAAAAAATATTGACACAAACTCTCAAAATTTCCTACAAATATTTAGTTGGTATAAAACAATTACCTAATAAGAAGGTCAAAAGAGCCCAGAAACTAGCCTAGCCAGAAAGTATTTTATTCTTGCCAAACATAAAGATAGATCAGCTAAGGATTTAGAATATAAACTGGTTTAGAATATAAACTCATGTGCAAATCATTACAGAGGATAAATAGTGGAAGATCACAAACAATGTTGCTTAATAGAACTGTGAAAAGTAGTGGAATTAAGGCTACGGAAAACTTGCCATGAGATCTAACTAAGCCAGATCATTTAAAAAAAAAAACCAGCATTTAGATGAAAAGGGAAAGAGAACAATTCAACTGAATGTAATTCAACCAACACTTATTAAGTGCTTAATATGGACTTAAAGGACTGCTATATAGTCTTTGAGAGTTACGTGGAGCACTGAAATAATACATAGCTTGCTCAGGCTATTATCTCCATTTGAGAGATGAGGAAACTGAGTCTGAAAGACTGCTCCAGAATCACACATTCATGTGTGCCAGAGTTGAGACAAACCCACATCTTTCTAATTCTAAAACCAACTTTCTATCCACTATACTTAATTGCTTCTTGGTTCTGTTCAGCTAATTTTTAAAAAGTGGTGAAACTCTGAGTGAACTTAGATCAAGAAAGCCATATTTTAATTATTCAAATTTTTAAAAAAAAATTAGGGAAAAGGAATTCATACCAACAAATATAAAGTTTTCAGTAGACACCAAACCTCATGCTTTTCCTTCTTCTATTTATTCAGCCTAAAATAAAATTTGTTTCTTGCATCTTATTTCCTAGGCCTGGAAGAAATTTTAAGATCATCAAGTCTAGGCTTTTGGTCTGAGAAAAGACCATATGGTCTTTTCAAAATCCATTTTCCTTTCTTTAAAAAAGTCCCCAAAGAAAAATACTGCATAGCCTGTTCAGGTAACAATAGACCAAACAAAGTATATAAAGTTTGTATAGTGACAGTTCATCCTAATGAGTAATCAGAATCCTTCCTGATATTCTTTCATCTACCTCAAGTACACATGCAAGGCCACCGCCATTTTTTGTTAAAGAATAGTCTAGCAATGGAAATGCTTTATATTGTCCATACTCTAGCTAAGATGAATTGTAACCCTGGCAGGTCTTTAATTTGGAAACTCCTGAGATATAGGACCATGTATTAAGAAGTGAAAGGAACCTCAGAAGTCATCTATTCCAACCCTCCCATTTTACATCTAAGGAAATGCAGCAACAGAGAGGTTTACCCAACGTCCAAGGAACTTGTAAATAGCAGGGTAAATAGCAGAAGAGATTTTAACCCAGATCCTCTAACTACTGCAGGGCTCTTTCCACAAAACCAGGGCTGGGCAGTTAAGATTTCTTGGTGTATTTTGGAGATATCTTAAAAGGAGAAGGATCCTTTCATGTATAAATTATTTACAAAATCAGATTTTCATTGCTGGAGAAACACTATAAAGCCCTCAGTCTAGACAATTCTCTTTCCTGGCATTTCCTTCCAACGAACTCTGTTGGTTTTCAAACAAACTAAGGACACTGAATGGAAACAATTGGTTTTTATCAGCACTTAAATATTTCACTCAATGCCTCACCCATAAACCTTGAGGGGTTGTTTTCAGGATGATATTAAATCTGGAATGCCACAGCTAGCTTTGAATGCTGTCTTCCTAAAAGAAAAGAATTGTTGACAAAACTCTGAGAATACTTGAAATCAACAAATCCTCTTCAACTGTGGTCACTGGAGGCCAAGCCATTGTCTTAACCGCTATCATTGTTGGCAAAGCCATTTGTTGACACTCAGTGTCTTTGCCTGAATTGGTAATACACAGTTAAGACAGTACCACCTTTCCCCAAAAACGGCTTTGAAAATCCTACCAAAAGACCTGGCTATCTGTACTAGGATTCACTGGAATCTGCTGTAGTTGGCAATTTACCTGAGATTTTTATGTGACCAACCATCCTAAGCACTTTCAAGCTTAAAGATGGTACTCTGATGTCAAAGAAAGTTTTTGGAGGAAACAATCAATGCCTTCTATTGTGTGAATAACATGGGCCATTTTTTAATAATTACTAATGGAAGAATGAATTATGCAACCATATAGGGGAACCTACGCCATGCCCTCAGTATATAAACACAAAAGCAAAAAAGAAGATCCTATCTTCCACAAGTATATCTTCTGTCATCCTAGCATCACAAAATTTGTAAACTTTTAAGTGTTATATAAATGCTTACATAACATTTTTTTAAATAGTACCTGCATTACCTTGAATGCAGAATCTCTAAGGTTGGACTACATTTCTGTTTATTGCACATGGATATTGTAATATCTCTTCCAGACTATTTCCCCAACTTCCAACCATACTAGTGGACTGGGTTCCCAAAGGATAGCTGACCTCTACATTTTCTATGGGTATCTAATACTGTCATTCAAAAGCCCTCACCAGAGTGTATCTCATTAATATCAATCAGCCAGACTTCAACTCTTTTAGAAAAGATTAGTTCCTAAGAAAGTATAGTAAGAATAATCAAGGGGGAGAAAAAAACATTTCCTCTAAAGATCTGAGGTATACTCTCCCAGAGTGGGCCCAAACTTGAAAGTTTAGTGGTACGGATAGAGGCACATTTGTCATTATTTAGTCATTTTTCAGTCACGTCAGCTGTACACATATAACAGCATAACTGATTAAAAGGGTAAAAAAAAATTCACGTTAATTAGATTGTCAGTGGATGGTAAGAATCCCCTCACTCTTGTTCAGTTTATTCCTTTAAAATGAATTCAGTTAAATAGGCATACAGACATAGATTTTGTCATACTGCTTACAGACTGGATTCAGGCTTGAGAAATATTTAGTTTAAAAGGTTTTCAGGAAGCTCTTTCATTAGGACATCAAGGTATAGGAAACAAGCAGAGTTCTAGGAGTCCAAAAGATCTGGATTCACATCCTGCATTTGACATTTACAAGCCATAGGCAAATGAGAAGTTTAACTAGATGGTTTCCAAGATCCATTCAACCTCTAGATCTATGATGCTATGAAATTATTTATCTTTGAACCTTAATTTCCTCATCTGCAATATGGGAACTATAACATATGCAGGAAACTACTACATGAGGTTGCTATGAGGGCCAAATGAGATAATAGATATAAACGACATACATTTTAGTTATTACCGTGATGCTAGATCCCTTAACCAAGAAGAGGCAATGTGGTGTAGTGGGTATAGCATGAAAAATCAAAGTTGAAATCCCACCTTTGACATATACTGATGGTGTGACCCTGAGCAAGTGAATAAACCTTTCATTGCCCCCAAGAAACTTTCTATCAATCAACATTTACTAAGCACCTACTGTGTACCAGGTATTGGGCTAAGCAATGGGGATACTAAAGGAGGCAAAAGATAATCCCTGCCCTCAAGGAGCTCAAAATCTAATGGTTTCTTTTGAAAATGATATTATTCTTCTAATTATTTTAATCATTATCATCATTTATGTAGTGTTTTAAGGTGTGCAAAACACTTTACAAATATTATCTCATTTATTCTTACAACTACCCTGGGAGGTAAGTGGCATTATCAATCACATTTTACAGAGGAAGAAACTGAGGCATATGGGTATTAAGCAACATGCCCTGGGGTCACCAGAATGATCACGAATCTAGATATATCACTCTGTTATCCAGTGTGCCATCTCACACTACAATGCAGCTCAGGTACAGACCTCGGCTGACAAAGAAGCTTTGTCACTGGGGATTCCTTATAGGAATAAACTCAAAGTTCTGGTCAAAAAGAAAAAGATCCCATTGCTAAAGAGAAGTTAGTAAAAGACAAGGATTGGATATAGATTAACTAATTAAAATAAATTGCATTTTTTGTTGATACCTCCCCCCAAACAAATGGTAAGTACATAGAATAAAATCAGTTACTGACTATATTTTTCACCTCCAAAATACCATCTTGCAATCTGTTGTTGTTCAGTCATTTCAGTCATGTCTGACTCTTCATGACCCCATTTGGGGTTTTCTTGGCAAAGATACAGAAGTAGTTTGCCATTTCCTTCTCCAGTTCATTTTATACATGAGGAAACTGAGGCAAACAGGGTTTAAGTGACTTGTCCAGGGTCACACAGCTAGTAAGTGTCTGAAGCCACATTTGAACTCAGGAAGATGAGTCTTCCTGACTCCAGGCCCATTACTCTAAGCACTATGGTGCCACATCCTTGCCCTTGTAATCTGTATCAGCCATTAAAATTGGTTCACTCTGGGAGGAGTGAACCAATTCTTTCTATTGTCCACCTAACAGTATTAAGACCACAATAGGTTCATAATGAGAAGATTATAGACGGTCCACTTGCTATATTCATTGTCTTTCAACAGCTCACAAAGAGCAGGGGTATATTTTACATAACGTGGTATAATGATTTGGAGTCAGAAGAATTGGGTTCAAAGTCTGACTCTACTATTTACTACTTAAACAAATGTATGTAAGTTCTTTCCTATCTCTGGGCCTCAAGTTTCCTCATCTAAAAAAATGAGAGGGATTTAGATTAGACTAAATCAGTAGTTCTCAAAGTGTGGTCTGCAAGGTCAAAACTATTTTTATGATAATACTAAGACATTATTTGCCTATTAAAATACCCCTCCCTTTCCCAACTACCTCTTTGTATGAGGACAGATTTTCTTCCTATACTCAAACCAAAACAACATATTGCAACAGACTGGATGCAAAAGCAATTATGAGAATCCAGCTGTCTTCTATTAAGTCAGACTTTGAAGATATTTGCAATATAGATACATAGACATATATGTATATATGAATAAAATGCCACTCTTCCAGTTTTTTTTTTGAAACCATAGAGTTTTGCTTTTGTTTCTAATTTTAAAAAGTTATTTAGGGGCAGCTAAGTGGTGCAGTGGATAGAATACCAGCCCTGGAGTCAGAAGGATCTGAGTTCAAACGTGACCTCATACACTTACTAGCTATGTGACCCTGGGCAAGACACTTAACCTCATTGCCTAAGGAAAAAAAAAGTCATTTGTGTTAACCTCAAATGGGTTTATCACTGTTATTTTTAAATGAATTCATAAATATACATTGTTAAATTTATGCTTTAATTTCTAATACAGTAAATATTGATAGATATAGCCCACATAAACAAAAGCTCTTTGGGGACCCCAATAATTTTTAAGACTTTAAAGGGACCGTGAGACTAAAAAGGCTGAAAACTCCTAGACTGGATACTGTCAAAGGGCACTTCCTGCTTTAAATACCATGATCCTATGAAACGTATGATGTGGTCAGATGTGCTCTGCTTCTCTAGACCTATGGGCCTTCTATTTTTTTTTTCCATAGACATTGTTTAAGTTGGCCCCTCTAACCACTAACTTTTGAAAGGACAGTGGAGACCCAGGGTAGACAGAGATGTATTCATGTAAACCTTACAGCACTGCCTGAGGCCTTTTCATTTCCAACCCTTTCACCTTTCAAAGACCACAAAGAACAATTGTTTGCATGCTCTCTAAAAATACCATCTACATTCATTTCTATTAATAGGAAATCAGATAGCCCACCAAGTAGTGGTGTCATGTATTTCCTTATCTCAGACTATTGTCTGGAACACTTTGAGAACAGGTTCATGTTCATGGACTAAGCATCCTATTAATTCTTCCAGCGTGACTCTAGGTATAGATATAGAGTTTAATAGTAAAAATAGCAATTGTGTACCTTTTTAGTGTTTTAAAGTTTTCAAGGCATTTTACTCGTAACCACACTTTAATGTGAATAGTTTTTCAGGTTTGGGTTTTTTTTTTAATTTTGTTTTGGTTTTTTTTGTTTGTTTTGTCAAGGAAAGACAGAATCTAGACCTGTGATTTCATTAGCATAGAAATCATTAATTGTGGAAACCTTCTCCAAAGATAAAAATCAGAAACTCATCTGTACCTTTTAGTAATGGAGAGTTCCCTGGGGCATGGAAAAATTAAGTGACTTGCCCAGGCCGCAGAGTTAGCACATGTCCGAAGTTGTTGTTCAGTCATTTTTCAGTGTGTTCAACTCTTCGTGACCCCATTTGGGGTTTTCTTAGCAGAGATAGATACTGGAATGGTTTGCCATTTCCTTCTCCAACTCATTTTACAGATGAGGAGCTAAGGCAAACAGGGTTAAGTGAGTTGCCCCGGGTCACACAGCTAGTAAGTATCTAAGAAGGGATTTGAACTCATGAAGATGAGTCTTCCTAATTCCAAGCCCAGTGTTCTACCTACTGCACCACCTAACTGCTCATACCATGTGTCAAAAGTAGGACTTAAAACCAGATCTTCCTGATTCCAAGACAGTCCTCTATCTACCATGCCCAACTGCCTCTGAAGTCTGGTAATATAAGTAATTTTAGTTCTAATTTATAGTTGAGGAAACTGAGTCTGAGTGACTTGCTTACGGTCACACAGCTCATAAATGTCAGTCAGGATTTAAACCCAGGTCTCCTAGTTTCAGGTCTACCTGTCTCTTACCACACTGCTTCATTGGAGGATTGCCCACAAGTGCCTTCCCCTCTTTACATTCCACCTTTTTCCATTTTCACAAGAAGGCTGCTTGACTATTCCCACGTCTGGGATGAAATAAGAGTCACCATTTGTGTTCCTTTCAGTGAAATTGAGAACCACCCTGCCTTCAGACCCTCCAACACTACTGTCTAACCTAATGACATACCCAAAGAACCACTGGCCCTTGCCAAAAGACCTGCTGCCTTACCCTAAGAACTTCTGGGCTTTTCCATTTGCCCTAAAGCTAAATTTTCTTTTTTATGGGGTATCCCTCAATTACAGTATGAGCTCCTCGAGAGCAGCTTTCTCTGTTTGTCTCCCTAGCATGCGCACAATACTTGGCACATAGTAAGTGCTTAATAAATCCTTTTTCTTCCATTCATTCCCTTCCATGTACTAGTGGTGCATTGACAAATCACTTCTGCGTTTGTTTCTTCATTCACAAAATATTTAGTAAAAAAGTAACAATTATCACAAACAAGAGGTCTATCATCTCACAGAGTTGTAAGGAAAGCATTTTATAAATGGTAAAGTACTATATGAGATGCAACATGACCTTAGAGTCAAGATTTGTGCCCAAATCCCGACTCAGGCTTACTAGCTGTGTAACCCCAGGCAAGTCACCTAACTTATCTTAGGCTCAACTTCCTTATTTATAAGGTGAGGGGTTTGGAATCAATGACCTCTATGATCTGTTTTAGCTCTAAAGCTATGATCCTATGATCTATACAGGAAATTCTTCTCCAAGAACTCCTTATGTTAATAAAACAGGTTAGTTAGAAGGAAAAGATGGGTACCATGTAAATACATGCTATTATTAGTATCCCTATTAGGAATCCTTATAGATTTCAATTTGATCCGTTATTGTTCCATTTTTCATTTGCACAGGAATGAATGGAGGAATCATAATGTTCTAGTCAGAGAAATCCAAACTCTGACTTCTCTGTTTTTCCTTATTTGGGAGCCTTTGTCAGAGATAGTATATATAGGGCACAATACTGAATGAGAATAGGGCTTATTATATTGTGTATGCACACAGGCAGTAAAGGAAGAGAATAAATTTTATAAACGATCATTTATGTTAGAAATATTATGGTTAGCTATCCCGTGGGCAACGTGCTTCATCTGCCTATATGTCTACTCCTCCTTATGAAGTAGGTGATTATCACTGCCTGCGACCACACAGGTTATTGAAAAATTTAGTGAGTGGCTGGACTTCATTTATAAAATGAGTGTGGGACTGGATAAGCTCTCAGGTCCCTTTCAGATCTAAGTATATAATTCTATGACTCCCCAGGTTTCTGAAGCATAGTATTTAGTGGGTGGACATCTTGCTGCTCTCCCGGATGCACTCTGGACTTTCTCTATGATGCTTCCAGAAACCTCTTCATCCTAGAAGCTCACTCTAGTCCTAGAATCCACACACTAGAAGTCCCCTTCACCCTTCTGGCCTCTCCCTCTGATTGGATTGCTCCTCTCAAAACCCCCATTTAAGAAGTACACAGACTATCTATGTCTGCAAACATGGCTTTTTTCTCTAACACACCCCAACACCAAATACCTTCATTCCTCTTCCTCCTTTCCAGTTTCCTTTTATATGTTGTCTAAACACATCAGAAGTAAGCTCCTTGAGGGCAGGGTTTGTCTCTCTTGTTTATTTGTATTCCTAGCCTGGCACATAGTAAGGGCTGTGTTTGCTGATTTGATTTACTTGTTGATTCTTTAGACCTCATCAGCAAAATAAGAGGAGTTGGACTGGATGCCTAGAAGGTCCCTTCTGATTCTAAATCTACAATCAGGAAAAAAAATGCTCTTGAGAAGCAATGTTGAGTAGCAGTTTAGATGTGGAGCCAGGAGAATTGAGTTCAGATCTGGCCTCTGATACTTTCCACATTCATGATTATGAGTAAATAAAGTAACATCACTTCTCAGAGCTTCAGGATTCTCATCTGTAATACAGAGGTAATAATTCCTTACAGGGTTTGGGCAGGGGTGAAGGGTTGATAAGATAATATTATTAACCTTAAGATTTGATTAAAATGTGAGTTACTATTAATTCTTTTGGTGATATCTTCAATATGTATAGCACTCTTCTTCCAAAGAACTGGAAACATGTTCATATCCAGATAATTCATTGATTTACCATGCCATTATAGAACAGAAGAAAGCATGCTGACACTAGAGTTCAAATACTGTCTATGACACTTACCTACATGACATTGGGGAGGTCACTTAGCCTCAGTTTTCTACACTTTAAAATTAGAGTTGGATTAAGATGGCTGCCGAGGCCCTTTCCAAATTTAAACATATGATACTATGACTGGAACCTGTCTATATGATGTCTGTGGGAAAACTGAGTCACAAAGTACACAAGTGACTTTCCCCAAGTGACATAGTTGGTTAGGGGTGAAGATGGACCTAGAGCTTATGTTCCCTAGCACTCCTAGCAATGTTTTTTCTACTGCTTTACTCTTCTTAGTACTCATCCTTTTTTTTTTCTTTTTTTTTTCTTTTCCTATGGGAGAACTAAACCCATTTTGTCAGTAGGCAAATTGAAAATAGACTTTGCCACTGATGTGGGTATAAAATTAAGCACAGCAATTATTACCTTGAAATGTAAGTGTCAGCGACTAACTTCTAAATTTTAGATCTGTAAGAGAAAAAAAAGACACAGATGGTCTATTAGCTATTTCAGTTAATTCCCCCTTTTCTTTCCTCAGACATCATTAGCTTCCTCTTCTAATTATCACTTGTGTCTCGGGAAGGATAAGACAAGTGTAGTCATTTCTGTTGTAGGTCTCTCCTTTTGTCTCTCAAGGTGACCAAAAGATTAAGGAAAGCAGTCTTAAACATTTCAAAATATTTCTCATTCAAGACAAATGTCTGTCTTAATGTGAATGTTCCAGCTGGGTCTGGAACATTAAATTTTTTTTACTCCTACATCTTCAGAAATAAAATGTTGAATAATCATTGCTGATTAGGACCCATTGGAAGAACTCCCTGTTACTTTTCTACTGTTAACCCATGGATTAATTATAACATAAGAGAATGAAAAATCATTCAAGAATTTCTGTAGCCATTAATAGGCTTCTAGTTGGAAATATGGCTACAGGAAAATACTGTTTTAAAAAAAAGCACTTAAGAAATTCCAGCTCATAATAGTAAATACACCAAAACTTAAAGAATCTGTGATGTTTTCAGCATGGAGAACTTACAGGGAGGAAACATTTCAGCAATGCAGATCATCACCAGTCTGCTGTTGTCGGCTGTCCTTCATTGTCTAAAGAGGACCATGACATCATGGAGCTGATGTCATGACACGCAAGTGAATTGGATTTAAGTGAGGGAGGGCTGTGCAGAGTCACTGGCCTCACTTTCTCTTCCAGAGCCATCTGACACCAGTGTCAAGATACACATCAGGACGACTGGAGATGGCACCAATTTCAGGGAGGCCTTTTAAAACTAAGGTCTTTAGCAGGTCTCAGTTTGACTGAGGCAATGTCCATTCAGTAATTAAGGCTAGCTAAAAAAAAAATGAGGCAAAGAATGGCCTCTTTAACCTAATTCAGGAAAAAAAAATTAACTGGGAGGAAGACCCTCAGGGTTTGTGACCAAAACAGAAACAATTCCTATTTATATTCACTCTGAGTCAATCAGGACCCAAACAATGACCAATAGGCCTGGGACCTGTTGTTGGCCAATCAGTGACAGCCAGAGTGGAAGGAAGGAAGGAAGGAAGGAAGGAAGGAAGGAAGGAAGGAAGGAAGGAAGGAAGGAAGGAAGGAAGGAAGGAAGGAAGGAAGGAAGAGAACTGTATCGCCCAACTGGCCAGTTTCAGTTGAGTCCCCAGTGGTCCAGTTCCTACTGTTCACAGGATTGTTTGTCCTTTGTTCTCAAAAAGGAGCATGACATCATGGAGGTGATGCCATAACATGCTAGAACTTAGCTGCTAAGCCTAATGCATATCAAGGATAAGTGACTTGACCATGAAGTGTCAGAGATAGGAAGTGAGAACCCAGATCTTCTCACTCCGAGTTCAATAATCTACTCAGTAACCTATTCTGTTTTTACAAAATAACAAAAACAACAAAGAACTCATATCACCAAAGCACTAGCAAAGTAGGGAGGACCTCAGAACTCAAATAATCAATCCTTTAATTTTACAAATAGAAAACTAAGCCCTAAAAAGCAAAATATCTTCCTAAATATCATCTAGTGAATTAGTGGCTAAGCTAGAACCTGGGTTTCTTACTATGTGATCTAATATTCTTTTTACTGTTCTGTCATATCAATCTTTCCCAACAACCCATTGGGCTTGTCTTTAACAGAATTCCCAAAGTTCTATGCCACTAGCATTCAGTCTTACTTTTTTTTCCCATTAATATTCAGGAAATAACCATTCCTCCTCTCTAGCAAGAAGAATCTATTCAAGTCACCTTTATTTATAAGAATTCCCATCTTTTGAAACCAGGCCCTAATCTATGATATCATAGTTACAGGCTTATAGATAGAGGTGGAAAGGACCTTAGGGACCATCAAGCCAAGTCTCTCATTTACAAATCGAGAAAATCAAGAAATTAAGCGGTCAAATGACTCAGTCTTTCTCTCTACTCCATAGTTTCTACCTTAAGTCAGACACCTACCATCTCTCCCCTACATTATTTCAAAAGCCTCCAAATTGTTCTCTTTGCCTTAGGATGCTCTTCATTCCAATCCATCCTCTACATTGCTGCCAAAGTAATTTTCTTTAAGTGCAGATTTGACCTTGTCACTCTCCTACTCAATCAATTCCAATGGCTACCTGTTGCCTCAGGGATAAAATATAAACTCATATGTTTAGCTTTTAAAGCCCTCTGCAACCTGACCTCAAACTATCTTTCCAGACTTGTCAAACATTAGACAACTCTCCAAAATTCTATGTTCCAAAGAAGAGAAGAGGATCCAGCACTGAACTTTGGGGTACACCAACAGTTGTGGGGTATTATTTCAATAATTATCGAGCAAAGGAGACTGAGAAAGTAAGATATTAAAAGGCATAAGGAATAAGGTATAAAAAGACTGAAAAAAATAGGAGGGGGCTAAGTCATGAAGGTTATGTCTGATATGTATTATGTATGTATGTACATATATCTATATATGTGTGTATATGTATGTATATATAGCTTCTTACAAGTAAACATAATTTTGTTGTTCTTTGTGTTTTTCCCAGCATTTAAAAAGTGCCTGGTTAATAAATACTTGATGAATTAACACAGTTAATAAGCATCAGAAGTGGGATTTGAACCCAGGTCTTCTTGATTCCAACCCCAGCACTTTACTGAAGGATTTAATACATTTCGAGATTAAGCTTCATCTCAAAATGAAATGTAAATGTGAATTATTATTTATATTCTTATCTTTATTGAAGAAAGGCCCAATGTTATTTATAAATCATCCTCCTCATAGCAACCTTCCAACTTTGACTAATATACCTGGTGCTCATTCTTCTCAGGGCTAATGCCATCCAATTCAAATCATCCAGATCTGACTTCTCACATACATACCCCTGCCTGTGCTTATGACTCACCTCCAGCATTATTTTGAGCAGCGTCCTAACAGAGTTTCTTATAACTCAATGTTATTCCTCCTTTTTACCTCTAGCCTGGAACTCAGACAAAGAACTAACTGGAATAAGCACCTTTCTATGGTTTGAACTGTGTCTCCCCCACCACCCGCCCACTATGATTGATTATTCATTATGTTGAGGTTAGCCCATCATCAAGGTACAGCATCCTGTATACTCAGTTAAATTGACCTCAAGCTACAGTTTAATACTTACAATAAATGGCCTGGAATTAATCTTAGAAAAGGGGTTGTCAAGGCTCTTGAGGACATTGATATTAATAAGTTTGGCCACGTCGGGTATAGCAAGCATAGTTCCACTATAAGAAAATGCTGTCTTGGGCAAAGTAGATGCAAGAGAAAAATTCGCATCCCTCTATCTAAGGCTCACTTCATAGTGTGCTTTTCTCTGTCGACTTCATATTGACATCTCTAACTTTGTACTGTTGCTATGATCTACTTCACAACTCCCTTCTAGCCCTTGGTCATCCCACGACTTTTGATGTGATGAAGCACAACATTGTGTTTCCTCTCTTGGGACACACTCTAGATCCTTCTCCTTCCCCAGTTCCCCAGAAGGACACTCTCTAAGACCCTCAGATCCCTTGCCCCCTATCTTCACTTATACCTTGCCAAACCTCAATCCCTACCACATTACCCCAACTACTCTTCTTAAGTGCTACTGAATTATTCTGATTGGTACAAATTTGTTATCTAATCTCAGTTGTCCCTCACTGCAACAAAGTGATCCTTGTGTTCTTCCTTGACTCTCTATCTCACCTCCCACAGTGGCTGTTCCAAACCTTCCCTTCTCTCCTTAGACCCTCCACACCACCCCTTTTCCCACTCTTTCATTATAGGAACTGATCTCACATACACTGAAAAAAAAAAACCTGAAATCATTCTCTGTGAATTTCTTTTTGTCCCCTTCACATCTCAAAAGTTTGTGACATCATCTCCCAACCTCTGCTCCTTTATCATAACCTCTAATAGAGAGATGGCCCTTCTCATACTCAAAGCCAAGCCCTTTATATGTTTGATCCCATCTTTTCCAATCTCCTGTATGTGACCCCTAGGATCATCCTTTCTCTCTAATCTTCATTCTTTCCCTGTCTATTCGTTCCTTGCACAATGGATAGAGCACTGGCCCTGGAGCCAGGAGGACCTAAGTTCAAATCTGGCCTCAGACACTTGACACTTAACTAGCTGTGTGACGCTGGGCAAGTCACTTCACCCCATTGCCTAGTTAAAAAAAACACAACCTGCTCTTTCCAGACTTACTAATGATTTCTTAATTTTTCTTAATTGCCACATATTTTCTCAATCTCCTTCTCTACCTCTGAAGAAGAATTTGGTACTGTTGACCACCTTCCTGGGTACTCTCTACTATCTGAGTTTTTGTAACACTTCTCTCTCTTGGTTCTCCTCCCACCTGCCTGACCACTCTTTCTCAGTCTCCTTTGCTGGATAATCATTGAAATAATACCCCACAACCATCAGTATACCCCAAGGTTCAGTACTGGATCCTCTTCTATTCTTTGGAACATAGAGTTTTGGAGAGTTGTCTACAGCACACAGACAGAGGTTAAATGCCTTGCCCAGAATCATCCTATAATTTTTCAAAGTCCTTTGATTATAGATCATCCTATAATTCTTTAAAATTCAATATCCTCTTTATACATTTTATTTGGTTTTCATGAACAGCAGCAAGTACAAGAAATGAAATGTATTTCCCAGAACTATGACCAGCTGCTCTTTTTCATCAGTGAAAAAGACAGATTATAGTTTTTCCCCTCAAAGAGCTTATAGTCTATTGGGAAGGAAAGTAGGTACAGATACAAATATTATACTTGTACAAGTATGACAAGTGCATTAGAAAGGTGAAAAAACAAATAGCTATAAGGGAAGTTTGTCACCAACATAGAAACTGAGAAGAACTTCTTGTAAAAGATAACAATTCGGTCGGGCTTTAAAGAATTTTTAATTTAAGAGGCAGAGAGGAAATAGTCCACCTACAGAGAATTCCAAGTTCAAAAGCTTGGAACCAAGAGAAAGCAGGGCTAGATCATGTGGCAGAAAGTCATAGTTTGCCTGGGACGTAGAGAGTTGAAGACTAGACTTATCTTTGTCTCCAGACAATAGAACGAGGCGCAATCAGTAAGAAGTTGCAAAGAGGGCAATTTAAGCTTAATGTTATAAATAAATATAACAATTATGATATCCTAAATGTTAGAGCCATCAGAAGTGGAATGGGTTGATTCAAGGGGTGGGAGATTCCTCCTAATTAAAGGTCTCAAGTAAATTGGATACAAATTATTGGGAAAGTTGCCCCCAGTATGAAATGGACTACAAGGCAGCTGGTCATATAGTGCATAGAGAGCTAGGTCTAGAATCAAAGAAGCCCCAAATTCAAATCTGGCCTCAGACATAACCCTGGGCAAGGTACTTAACCTCTGTCTGCCTCCATTTCCTCAACTGTAACATGGGGATAACAATAGCACCTACTTCACAGTATTATCATAAAGATCAAATGCGATCATATTGGTAAAACTTGCTCGGTACAGTGCCTGGCACTTAGTAGGTGCTATATAATGTTTATTTCCTCTCTCCCTCCTCTTCCAACTCTGAAGTGCTTTGATTCTATGATCAGATGAAAAGATCAGCACGCAAACATCCTAGAAAGCTATGGAGGATTTGGAATGCCAAATAGAAGTTTGAATTTTAAAATGAAGCAATAGGGAGCTACCAAACCTTTATGAGCACCACGTGAATGAGTAGGGTAGGCAATAATATGGCATAGTGGGAAAAAGACTGAATTTGGAATGAGAAATGAAGTTGGAATGCTGGTTCTTTCACTTGCCAGCTATGTGATTTTAGGCAAATCAATTCCCTGGACCTCAGCCTACTGAATTGTTTTTGAAAAAATGAGACAAAGAGTAGATGAGGTGACTAAAAGATACATTTCAGCTCTAAAGTCTATGTTCCTGTGATCTTTTGTTATGACAAAGGGGGAAACAATGACTGGAGATTCATAGAATTTAGTTTCTGAATCAGAGAATGACAGTCAGGCCTTTTAAGACACAATGGAACTCAAAAGCTTATTAAAAAAAAGAATGTTGAAAACTATCTTTATATGCAATTGGAAGAAATAAAATTCTATTTAAGGGAAAAAAAACCACAATGGAAGTATGAGAAGGAACCCCCAAGGTGGAAGCGAAAAGCCCACGTAGTCCAGGTGACTTTGGCTCAGCCTTTACAAGAGAGAACTCCAGAGGCTGGAGAACTGGAAGAGGAAAGAGGCTACACATAGTAGAGAAGGACTACCCAGAGTCCTGGACTCATTCCTTGGAAGGGGGAGCTGTACATCTGTAGGCCCTTCAAGGAACCACACACATGACTGAGTATGAGAAAAGGAACCATTATCAAACAAATACATATACAGAAGAGGAGAATTTCTGGTCCAAGCCAAGGAATTGGAACCAAGAAACAAGCAGAAACAGAGCAAACCCAGATTTTGCCCTTCACTAACACTGTGAAGCATGTGAACTAGGCTTGGATAAAGGTTTGGCATAATGATAATAATAATAATAATAATAACAATAATAATAATAATAACAGCTAGCATTTGCACGGCAATTTAAGTACTACAGAGTGCTTTACAAATATTATCACATTTTATTCTTACAAAACCCTGATAGGATGATACTATTATTATCTTCATTTGATAGATAAGGAAACTGAGGCAGACAGAAGTTAAGGGATTTGCCTAGGATCACAGAGCTAATAAGTGTCTGAATCCAGATTTGAACACAGGTCTTCTTTACTCTTGACAGGTCCAGGGTTCTATACCATCTAGCTACCTCAAGAAACATCATGTGCTAATATGGTACAGTAAGTCTAGAGGATTGTGTATGTTCCTGGGAAGTGGAAGCCCATTGGTGACAAAGGTTGATTAACATTCTAGCAAAACCAAATTCATTCCCCTTTTGGGGTGTCCCACCTAGAGTAGTACTGTAAGTCTAGAGTACTATATAGGTTCCAGGAGAAGATAGAGGCCCACCAGAAAGGTAAAGGTAGACTTGAACATTTCTCCACTCAGATGCGAGTCCTTCGTGGGGCTTAGGATATTAAATAAAATCTGTCCTATATTTGATGTTTTATTAGCCTGAGTACTTTCCAGTGAGTGGGGAACCTTTTCCCCTTTCCCCCCCATGGAAATTTACATAAAAGCCAAATTGTGATTACACCTAGGAGAGGGTAGAGGCATGGAACAAAATGATCCCCAAGATTAAACTCCACCTCTGTGAGCCCAGAGGTCAGTTTATGGGACATGGTGACCTTAATACAACCTCAGAGTCTCTTCTTCAGTCTTAAAAACAAACTATGATCAGGTTACCAATATAAATGAAAAGGTGTTACAATTTACAGAAGCTTATCTATCATAACATTGGCTGGGGTATGGCAAGCAGATCTTGACAAATCAGATTTGTAGGGTTTTCCCCATGTCCCTCACATAAATTTATGGCATTAGTGTTTCTCTGCCAACATAAAAAAGAGACTATGTAAAAATATAGTAAATATTTCAGAGTCGCCAAATCCCATGGGAGATTAAAAAGACTGAAAGTTCTCTTTTAAAACAGAAGAACTATAAACAAGTTTATACCTGCAGCCCAACAAAAAACCAAAAAACAAAAAACACATCACTCTTGGGTCACATGATCTGCCCCAACTGGGTCAAAGATTACCAAACAATAACAAGACATTCTTTTTACATGGGAGGGGGAGGGGAGGGGAGAGAGGAAAGTGAGACAAATGCTGCTAAAAAGGATTTAAGAATCTAATTGAATCTGATTTGAAGCTTTAAAAAAAACAGCATTGCAGGATTTCACAAACCACTTAAACACAATATAATCTGATCATTAAGATCTTTCTAATAAAGTGGTATTAGCAATTTTCATCACGTCTTTGATCTCAAAGGCAACTTTGCTTCTCCATAAAGCCATCTCAACTAAGCCGTGACCCACCTAGAAGGAAGTGGCTTACCCAGGAACAAAGTGCCCTTTTCTTAAACTATAGAATTGGGTCTCATTTAGGCACCAGAGGCAACCATTATTTTCATTTGTTCATTCATTACTTCAGCAAAGAAACAGTTATGAAATTCCTACTATGTAGGAATGTACATTGTGCCTCTGCCCTAAAGGAGAGTAGATTCTTTTCAGGAGAAATAATATGCACAGGAATAAGTAAATACAAATAGAAACAAATAAAATATGAGTGATTTTGGAAGATGGGGAGAGCACAATATACTGAGAAGTGGGTACTAAAGAAAGACTCATGTAAGAGGTGGCATCCAAGCCGAGTGTTGAAGGAATCTAGGGATTCTAAGAGGCAGACAAGAGGAGGAAAAGCAGTTAGTGCAAATGGAGGAAGGAGGTGGAATATGGTGTACAAAGAAGGGGAGAAGGAATAAGCTTTTATAAAGTGCCTACCGCTACACCAAGCATAGCACTTAGCGCTTTATAAAAACTATCTCATTTGAGAAGACCAATTAGATCAGGTTGGTTGAAAAGGAGTATATGAAGGGGAGCAATGTGAAGTCTGTCTGGAAAGAGAGATTGGAACCATGATAGTAAAACACTTTAAAATCAAAGAAAGGTCGTTTCTCAATATAAATCAAGTCAACAAGCATTTATTAAATGTCCGACGTGCGGAAGGCATTGTGTTAAGCACTGGGGTTATGAAGAAAGGTCAAAATAAGTCCCTGCTTTTAAGGAGCTCACACTGTAATCACAGAAATGATTATGTACAAACAGGTTACATACAGGATGAACTGGAGATATTTACCATAGACTTAACAATGATATTAAGAATGACTGGGAAAGCCTTCTTATAAAATGAGGAATTTTAGCCGAAATTTGAAGACAGCCAAGGAAACCAAGAAGTGAAAGTGAGGAGGTGAGAATTCCAAGCACGGAGGCAGCGGGCAGAAATGCAGAAGAATGTCTTGTTCTAGGAAAAGCAAGAAAGCTTGTGTCTGTCACGAGATCATAAAGTACATGGAGGTAATAAGGTATAAAAGACTAAAAACACAGGAAGGATCCAAGTTATAATTAACAAACAGAGAAGTATGTATTTGACCCTGGATGGAATAGGGAGGCATCATAATTTCCCGGTTAGGGGTTATGGGGAAGAAAGAGGTGGAGACATGGGAAGACCTGCCCTTTAAGAAGGTCATCACTTTGGCATGTGGGTTGGGGATGGACTGGAGTGGGAAGAGACTTGCATATTGACATACTTGTATGTGAGGGTGGTTGAGGCATTCTTTATAAAAAGATAAAGAAGAAAAAAGAAGGAAGGCCAGAAAGAACCACAAATAAGCAGGATAGCTTTGAAAGCTACAGGTTAAATTAGTATACACTTAATAAGAAACACAAGTTATACAGAACAAAGATCTGCAGATTCAAGTTCTTTTTCCATTCTCCTATATATGTGGAAATGTCCATTTTATTTGGTGTTTATTAAGTTCCAAATAAAAATAAAATTGTAAAAAGGAAAACAAAGTGTCCGTTGATTAGGTTAATTTTAAAGGAAGCTTTAAAAAATTTTTAAGTAAGCCCTTTCCCCTTCTCCCCCAAAAAACTGCCAAAATAATCTTCCTCAAGCACTAATGTAACCATGTTGCCTTCATGCTCAAAAATCTTCCAAGGCTCCCCATAATCTACAGGATAAAAAACACACATAGAGCAAAATACACTGGAAGTTTCGCAGAAAACAGGGTGGAAGATAAGGGAGAATACGTTGACATTTGTGGAATCTTCATTACACAGCTGCACCAGGGCTGAAACTAAAGCTACAGATGTAGAAGATCTCTAAACTGAAGCAGTAACATTCAAATTGATGTCAATCATAAGCATTTATGGCCAAGTGTTTCCATTAAAGGTTTCATACACTATGTACTGTACTGTGAGTTATCCAATAAAATTATCCATCTGTTTAAAAAAAAAAAACATACTACTTAGATTATTTAAGACTCTCCACAAATTGGCTCCTAACTTATCCAGCCTTATCTTTTTCTTGAACTTGACCACTGACTTTTTGCCTCTGTACTTTTGCACAAGTCTGTCCCCTGTGTCTAGAATGTATTCCCTCCTTTTCTTTGCTTCTCAGAATCTTTTTCTCCTTTCAAGGCTCAGCTCACCTGCCACTTCCTCCATGAAGCCTTCCCTGATTCTCCCAATGATGAACGTTCTCCTTAAATTTCCTTATTTATATTATAAAATTATTTGGATACATATTGCAATTTCAGTTAACCCAGAAAGCTAGCTGATTCCATGGAGGGAAAAAGTTGCTTGAGTGAAATGAGGAAATAGTTCAATAAAACTGGCCAAGCCAAGTAACCCCATGTAGACACAACTGTAGACACCACTGTGTATCCATTGTGTGTATTGCTTCATTATGTCATCCCTCTGTCAATGAGGATTGCAGCCCTTCCCTACCATGTAGAAGACGTCTTACTGAATTTCTGAGACTGGAAAAATTCACCACCAGCTATTATGACAATGAACGTCTGATCTTAGCTATTCTGATTGTTGAACAAAAGATGCCAGTCCATGGGCTGCTCCTGTTCTGAAAGCCTTTCCAGTTTGATCAGATGTACCCTGCTGACTTATGCTCTTCTGGCATAGCCATCGAGAAAGCAGGGTCACGTCTCCAAAAGAATGAGGCATATTTTAATGGGAGCAGTATTTATTCTTACATATCTTTCGAATCTGAAATCCATTGGGATCTTTGGGTTGAGCTGATTCAGTGAGAACTCTCAGATGTGAAGTAATCATTGTGTGATCCAGGAAATCATAAATCAAATAAGATTCATGAACTGAAAAAAAGATTCCAAGAACCAGAATGTGGTCTGTGAAAGCAGTAGCATTGTTGGGCTATGCCAAAGAGTTAGTGTTGTGATACATACCCTTAGGGAAAGAATTGGACACAGCCCTAATAATAATCCCTCTGTATCCAGTTGCAATTACTAGATAAACAACTTAACTTTTCACCAGGGGAGGTGTGGGAGATGGAGCAATTTGGTGATACTTGGAAACTGTCTTACAGCAAAAGTATAATAAAGCAACAGTATTCTCAAATGGAATTTGGAACAAAAGAAAATTTAATTCTATGCATATTATCCGCTTCAATTTTATGGAATGACCAAGTGGGTTTTCTTATTTATTTTAGGGATCATATCACATTTCATTGGACATGAGGGTGGCATGATCATTGACTTAAAGCTGGAAAGGATGTTAGCAACTACTTAGTTCAAATCCCTCATTTTAAAGATGAAAAAACTGAAATCCAGAGAGGAGAAACGACTTGCCCAAAGTGACACGACTTTTAAATGGAAGAAGCCTGTTTGGAATCCTCTTGACTCCAAAGTTTTTGCTCTTTTACACCCAAAGTCCTTGTTGTTGATGATAATGATGATATGTTAATGTAAAATAAAAACATCTTTGTTGTTCATTCAGAACCAAGATATTTTTACTTTATGAATAAGTAAATTGATCTTGCTACACTTCTCAGCATGAGAGAAGAGAAAAACACAAACACGAAAATCCAATATTTTCTACTTCCATTAACTCCATTTATAGTTTCCTTTTTTGTTCTTATTTTTAAAAAAAATGGAACGTCTATTCCTTGTTCTCTGCTCAGCAGGGAACATTAGTTAAGCAGGGATTGAAGGATGTTAAGCAGGTAAAGGAATCAACAAAGGGAAATTCAGCTGTGCATATGATTCTTGCTAACATGACAGAACTGCCCTGGAAATAATGAGAACCTTGGGGAGAAGTGACACTTCCTTCTAGAGTTTTTTATAAAGGAGAAGCAAATTAGACATGGTGTTACATGTACCCTAGAATTGGGGAGAGGTGATTTCAAAGGGTTCAGAGAAAGGATAGATATGATCCTGTGGACTAAAATTATATAAGGGAATTACATCACATAAGGGAATTTGGACTAGAAGGAATTGGAAATTCAGAAATGAGTTGGGAAGACACAAAGGAAAACAATTCTAATTGGAAGGGAAACTAGTAATTATCCAGAGTTCAATAAAGACATGTGTGGAACTCATCAACAAATTTATTTAAATATTATATATATACATATATATATGATATCAATATATATATTATGTGTGTATACATATATGTATATACATATATATGTATATATATATATATATACACACACACACATTATATGAAAATAAAGGAAGGTAACAGAGGGTAAGTACATGAGTTGGCATATACCTATAAGAAAAATGTGAGCTGGTGAAAAAAGCTAAGGACCACAAAAGAGTTTTTTTTTTTAATCTATATCGTCCGAAAGGGGAAAACTCAAAGAAGGGAGAGAGTCACACTGCTTGATGTGAACAAGATAATGATAACTGGCAACCCAGAGAAGACAAAACCACTCAAGTATTACTCTACTCCTGTTTTCTCTGCCAAGGAGAATGACCTTTGCACTATGAAGGATAGAATATAAATGACTAATGCAGAGTTAATACACAATATCAGTAAAAAGATAAGAAAATATCTAGTTTCCCTTGATGAATTCACGAATGCATTGGCTTAGGTGAACCATATATCTTAGGTACCAAATGTGTGATTTCTGAGTCACTGTTAGTGATATCTGAAAAGTTATGAAAATAGAATATATGCCACAGGACCAGAGAAAGTCAATGTTGCCCCAATTTATATATATATACATATATATATATATATATATACACACACATATACATGCATATACATATATATATATACATATATACATATATATGTGTATATATATGTATATATGTATATGTGTGTGTATATGCACATATATATTATACACATATGTATTATACATATATGTATCATATAATGTCTGTGTGTGCATATATACACATGTGATCAATATATGACTATGTATACATACATATATACATACACAAACACACACACGTACATCCTAGATATCTAAACATATCAACAGGTAGCTTAGCTCAAAAACTATATATAGATCTATCTCAGGAATCTTTTTTTCCCTTTTTTTTCTTTTTTAAATTAATTTATTTTGATTTATCAACAATCACTTCCATAAGCTTTTGAGTTTAAAATTTTCTCCCTCTCCCTCCCCTCCCTCCTTCCCCAAGACAGCACACAATCTGATATAGGATATCTCTGGAATCTTGCCCATCCCTCTTCAAGGAATACTATGATTCCTGCCTTGAGAGGCGCAGGAGAAACTGGCTTATCTGTTCTCCTCTGAGAGACAGATATACCAGGCCAGTATTACCTCCCCCTAAACATGACCAGTGTAGGGACATAATTTTTAGATTCAAGTCTTGTTCGTGGCCACTATCTCTTAAAGGAAACAGGTATCTGAAGATTACACTCTCTCACTCCGAGCTTGATTGCTTCCCTTGTGTAATACTAATTATACAAAAGACCATCATAATAATGACTAGTGAGTAAACTCATTTACCCACAGACCAACACAATTCAGAAAAACTGTACAGATTAGAATACATCAGAAAACACACAAAACTAAAAGACTTCCTTAGATAGGAATGAGCTGAGGTTTCACTCACTCAAAAGAGATTCCCCTGATTTCACCCAAGGGAAAATTCCCCAAAGTCTCTGGGGAAATGAGCTAAAAATCAGGGCATGTTGAAGAGTGAGCTTCCTCCTACAAGTCCATAAGAAAGACTTTCTCCTACTCCTTCCTGGAGTTAGTCTCAAGGGGAATCTTGGGTATATGTCTTTCTTAAAGCAAGAATCAATAAAAGTTCTCTTCTTCAAAGTTCTTGCACTAATTCTACCCTTGTGTAAGCAACATTGCATTATGTCAGAATTGTCTCCACCAATTAGGAAAGTCTTATGTAAAATCTACCAGGTTTGGCCAGAATATACAATTAAGTGAATATGGATCTGTTTGAATGGCCAAACTCACAGAGTAATCTTAATAAGTCAATGTTAACTTGCCAAGAGATCTCCACTGGAAAGCATAAGTATCTGTGCTTGGCATGATGCTGTTCAACGTTCCTATCAATGACTTGCTAAAGACACAGATCGTGTAAAGTCTCAACCTTGGTGACCCCAGGAATCTGGTAAAGAAAGCTAACACACTAGATAACACTGGATCCAATGACATCTTGATAGACAAAGGCAGAGGTTTCAAACTGACTGCCCACAAAAGAACCAGATTAAAATGTAATAGGAAAATGTTTAACAGAAAAATGTTAAACTCAAAAGCATATGGAAGTGATTATTGATAAATCAAAATAAATTAATTTTAAAAAACAAAAAAAAGAAAATGTTTAACAAACTAAATAAAAATACAATATAACATAGATAATGTTAATTTTTGGTTTACTAAGTGAGTATAGAGGGCAGGGATATTTCTATCTGAGTTGGACACCACTGGACCAAATCACTGGGCTAAGCCTAACATGATGAAATTCAACAGGGACGAAGGTAAAATTTGACACTTCAGTTAAGAAAGTAAATTTCATAAGTATAATTTTGAAGAGATATGGTTAGCCAGTCATTCGTCTGCGGGAAAAAAAAAAAAAGAACCAGAGGCTTTAGCTAACTACAGCCTCAATGTGAATCAACTGTGATAGGACAAACAAAAAATGCTCATGTAACCCTTGGTTGTACTAATATCAATTCATAACTTCCAGGAATAATGAAATGAGAGTCCTGCTACACCCTGCTCTGGTCAAATCACAACTGGTTGCTCTGCACTCAAATCTAGTTACCAAAGTTTAGGAAGGACTTTGAAAGGCCGAAGCATATCCAAAGGAAGGCACCCAAGATAATAAAGGAACTTAAATTTGTCTCCGATAAGGAACCTTTGAAGGAAATGAGACTATGAAGGCTGGAGAGGAGAAGACTCAGGGAAGACATGACAGTTGTCTTCAGTCCCTTAAAAAGCTGTCACGTGGGAGATGGATTCTACTTTGTCTGTCTGATGACAGAAGGCAGAACCAGAAACAATAGGCAGAAGTTATAAAGAGGCATACTATAGGCTTGATGTCAGAAAAACCTTCCTCACAATTAAAGCTGTCCAAAAATGGAAAGGACTGCATTGGGAAGAGATGAGCTGCCCTCCTTAAATGTCTTCAAGCAGAGGCTGGACAATTCATTGTCCAGTATTATTACAGTGGGGATTCTTTTTCAGGCATAAGTTTTCCTCTAATTCTAAAATTCTGTGATTCTGTAAAATGCCCAGGCTGTGCCTTCACATTGTAACTTAATGGTGCCCATTCACCCAAGAAAAACATAGCAAAACTGACCATATGGTGAAGCTGTATTTATTAAGGTCATTTATCAGGAAGGTCACGATGATCACAATAGTGATGCTGTGATCAGCTTGTTAAAGTTATATAAAGTACTGTCTCTTTTGTAGGTTTCCCTGCAGTACACAGTGTGTTTATCTGAAACAAACAATACAGATGGTCAATGAGCTGGGCCCAGAGCTGAAAAGGAAGAAAAGAGCAGGCAAGATTGCTTTGGGGAAATTGCAGAGCTCTTTTATTGACCCCAAGCTTCCCAACACAGCAAAAGCCCATCTGGTCAATACAGACACTTCAGTGGTATTGCTGTATGGCTGGAAGTCTCTGAACTGCTGCCTCTGGAAAACAGGATGGTCATCCCACAGGAGGCAATGGAAAGGGGCATGGTAGGTATGAGTAACCAGTGAGGAACTCACATAGAAAACTGGAATAAAGGAAGTAATCAAAGAATTGTATAGTAGGAAAAGAAGATGGGTTGGGCCCATAGCAAGAGCAAGGGATGGCAGGTGAATGGCAGGACCTGGTACCCTCTTGATTTTGGGAGGAACCAAAGAAGGCCTCCAACACAATGGGTGGATCCCCAGTGGCAAACTTTTAGGAGAACAAGAGGTAAATTTGCCCTTTGGGAAACAGATATGGATGGCTTTAGACCATAACATCGGAGGGAAATCTTAAATGGATGAGATCATCAATTGGTTTTCACATATAAGAAGGCCACCTAATACAGGAACCAAAAATTGCGCATTGCCCAGAAGCAGTTATCTATAAAATTCCTCTGATCTACCAGATTAGTTACCCTTATAGTCAATAAGCCCTCTTGTCTTCAAATTTCATCATCATCATCATCATCATAATCATCACCAAAATGACAAAAACAGCTCTGTATTTACAGAGCCTTCCTCACAATAGCCTTGTAACGTAGGTAATGAAAGTGATAGTATCCGTATTTCCAGATGAGGAACACCTCAGGCTTTGAGCAGATCAATGACTTTGCCCATGATCAGAGCTAGCAAGTCTCTGAGAAACGATTCATGAATATACTGATTTCCAACCAAGATTAATCCAGGAGCAGTCCCAGGAAGGAAGATAAGCCAGTATCCAGGAGAAGCTTTTTTGCTTCTCACCAACTAATTTTAAAAAGGAGAATCTCAGTTCTGATTCTAAGCCAAATTTTCACTATGCTAGTTGGACTGTCACAGAAGGAGCCCCAAGGTCTCCAAATTCATGGTTCATTCAGTCAGTTCCTTAGACTCATAGAACCCATAGAGCTGAAAGGAATCTTAGGAATCATCTAATCCAGCATTCCCACCCACCTGCCTTTTACAAATGAGGAAGCCCAGAGAGGTATTACAATTTACTTAAAGTCGTAAGACTGTCATCATCATCATCATCATCATTAACAATTATATAGCACTTTAAAGGGTACAAAGTTCCTTACATATATTATTTCATTGATTCTCACAATTCTGTGGAGTATTATTATTCTCATTCTATAGAGGAGGAAACTGAGGCAGACAAAGGCTAAGAAACTTGCCCAGGGTCACACAATTAGTAAGTGTCTGTGGCTGGATTTGAACTCAGGTCTTTCTGACTTCTAGTCCTGCCTTCTGTCCACAGAGCCACATCTAGTGGCCTCAGCTGAGGCATTTGTGATCATAAGACCAGTGTTCATCCCACTGACTGACATGGTTCCATCTCAGTGTTATTTTTTGCTTTCTTTTATGTTACCAGCAAGTACTTCAGCACGGAATCCCATTAAGGAAAGACTGTGGTGCAAAGATTCAGTCAATAACTCTACCCACAGCACAAATGATGGGTATTTCCCACTTCCCCAGAAGTGGGTGGACTTAAATGTGACTCAAAAAATATTGACAAACTGGTTGGAAAATGTCTAAGATGGTCTATGTTAGAACTATAACCACAGTGAGGTATTTCAGGGCAGTGCCTCATGTGAGAATGCCCAAACCTCAGCTAAATGTCTCCAGCCCCCAATTACTTAACAGGTGGCAAAGGACATATCACTCAGCAATCTGTTGGTTCTGCAATGCCCAATGTTGCTTCAGGATTTTCAGATCACAAATAAACTCGCTAGCCGTAGCACAATGGAACAAATACTGAATTTGGGGTTGGAGTAGCTTGGTTTGAATTTTTGCTTCACTACATACTTCCTGTGTGACCTACCTCACCTCTCTAGGCCTCAATTTCCTCATTTATAAAATGAGAGGATTGGATTAAATGTCTTCTAAAGTCCCCGTCAGCTCTAAATCTATGTTCTTACGCTCCAAAGCTTACCAAATTTCAGTTTTCTTATCTGCAAAATGTTAATAATCCTTTCACTATCTATTTCATCCATCTAACAGGGTAATACTGAAGAAAGTCCTCGGTAAACCTTAAGCACTATGTTGTTCAGTCATTTTTCAGTCATGTCTGACTCTTCATGAACCCATTTGGAGTTTTCTTGGCAAAGATATAGGAATAGTTTCCATTTTCTTCTCCAGCTCATTTTACAGATGAGAAAACTGAGGCAAATAGGGTTGAATGACTTGCGCAGGGTCACAAAGCTAGTAAGTGTCTGAGGCCAGATTTGAACCCAGGAAGATGAGTCTTCTTGACTGTAGGACTAACACTATCCACTGTGCTGCCTAGCTGCCCAAAACACAATGTAGATGTGATTTAATATCATTATTCTTATTGTTACATGGAATGAGCAGTAGGGAGTGGGAGGAGGAGGAAGAGTAGTTTGGCATCTTCCATCCTACTTGCTAACTATACTACTGTCTAGCATCAGGGCAGAAAAGTATAACAATCTATTAAAGTCATTACTATCTGATTTGATACTAGGAAATAAAGGTGATGTAAAAACAAAAGATATCAATAAAAAATTAAGATTAAAAAAGTAACTTGTAAACACTCAGTCCTCTCCATGACACCATGCATAAAGGTAGCCTTGGAACTGAAAAGCCTTTGGCTGAAATCTCACTTCTGATGTATACAGGCTATGTGACCTGGGCAACTCACTTGAGTTCTCAATGCCCTGGACAACTCTCTAAGATTATAGATTGCAGAGAAGTTCCCATTCTGCATTGGTAGAAGGAATTTCCTCATAGGAAGTTGAGTACATCAATGAAATCCTAGGTCTGATTCAAAGAAAAATCATCACTAGAACTACAAAAATCACTATTAAAAAAAACAAACAAACATCTAGCTTCTGAATTTCTTTAGCTGGCCGTATTTGTTAGAAAAATAAGTAATGCCTAGTCCTTCATCTGAAAAATCCTTAAGTGGAAAGAAGAGGTTAGCAGCAGAAGGGGAAGGAGGCACATTTTCATTCTGGAGCTCAAAAATATTTTACCATCATCCCCAAAAGAAAGCCCATTTGCCACTTCAAAGTCCTGACCATCTAGAACACTGGTAAACACGGGGGTATAGCTAGGTCCTCCCTCCAATAAGGAAAAGCCATTTGCCAGCATGAACTCATTTTACATTGTTCTAAAGTAGCCCTCGCCCTCCCTTATCAGAAATGTGCAAGGTGAAAGAGGGACAAAAGCAGACGAGAAAGTTCACTGCTGCTCCGCATAGAATGTGCTGGATGCAGTGTGATATAGATGTGAAGATGAATGTTATGGGGGAAGGAACCCAGAAAGGTGCCTCTGCTCTTGAAAAAGAGGAAAAGGAATTGTGAGACCTCCTAGAAAAGGAAGCAGCCAGTGAATCCAATCTGCAACAAAATCATTTTCACACAGCTATAATTCAAGGAAATCGTGCAATATGTAATGTGCTGGGTGGCAAATTTGCTTCTTTTTTTTTTTAATTCGAGCTTTTTTTTCTGGCTACTATAATATTTTTAAACACCCTTTAGATTTGGCTCACATCTTATTTTGCGTCTTCCTTTGCAAGCAGGCTTGCTAAACATGGGAATCTCTGAAGCCCAGACCTTCATTGTGACTCATTACTATTGTTTCCTCCAACTTTTCTCACCATCTCATCCTGCAGCATTTCCCTTGTTCTCAAGAATGAAAAACACTGATGGGAAAAAATCTACTGGTCACATATAGTGAGAAATATGCTTGAGGGACTTAACGCTCTTTACTTTGGCCTCATTCACGTCATTAAGTTCAAGTCTCTTTTTAATTATTATTATTCACGAATGATTTATGTCCAAGTGCAAAAATTATATCTTTTAAAGAATTCCAGACAATTAAGGGGAAAAAAATCTAACCAAGTCCCATTTTCTTTTTGCCTTCTATAATAGCTGGGGTAAGGTAAAGTTAGACTTTTGTTCTTATTGCTATAGCCTGTTAAAATCAAGTCTCTTTGGCTCATTTTATGTACAATGCCAGCAGCATGATGAAACATTTAACATGTGAACTAACTATATTTGATAATGATGGCAACGATAGGTTCCGTATATTAACCAAAAGTTAACTATAGCTCTTAGAAGTCCAAATTAATATGCTCAGAAGATTCCACAAATGATAACGTGATAAGATCCTCCTCACTATAATAGTTTGCATTTCTATAGCACTTAAAGGTTTACAAAGCATTTTCCTCACCAGAATCTTGGGAGATTAGTAGCATCAGTCCAATGAGCTCCATTTTAGAGGTACGAGGGTCTAGGGCTCAGAGAGGCTAATTGTCTTGCCTGACATCACAAAGCAATTCAGGTTTGCAGCTGAGACTCAAATTCAGGTTTTCAAGGTCTACATCCAAGGCAATCTTTCTCCTACAAATCACAAAAAGAAGAAATGCTTGGTTTAAAAACTAAAATGGAACTGGTAACACATCTTCTGTTAATTACCTCCAGTTTATCCTGTATATAGCACATTTGTACACAATTGTTTACATATCCCCTCCCCTATTACATTATGAGTTCCTTGAGAATAGAAACTGGGGGGGGGGTTGCCTTCCTTTTTATCCCCAGCATTTAGCACAGAGCCTGGCACTTAGCAGCCCCTTAATAAATGCGAGTTGACTGACTGACCTCAATGGAACTATTCATTGAGCAAAATCTAAGTCACAGAAACATGAATTCTCAGACTCTCAGAGTTGGAGGCTATCTCAGAAGTCATCTGGTTGAAACCATCCCTGAGTATCCCTGTAAAATATCCCTGATGAGTATTCAAGCCTCCCCTTGAAGACTTCCAGTGATGGGAAATCCATCACCTCCAGAGGTAACCGATTCCACTTTTGGATAGCTCTATACATTAGGAAGTTGTTAGGTTTTACTTTTCCTTCCAGTTAAATCTTTCTTTCTATAACTCTCACCCAGCCCTCCTAGTTCTATTCTCTGAGGTCAATGCCTCATCTACATGACAGCTCTTCAGATAGAAGAAGACAGTTATCATGCCCTAAGTTCTTTTTTTCTGGCTAAACATCCCCAGTTCCTTCAACTGATGCTTGCATGGCATTGGTTTCCACTATATTTACATCCTTCTTTTAGATTCATGTCATTTTATTAATGTCCATCCTCAAATGTGATGCCCAGAATTTTGAACACCTTATTCTAGATGCGATCTAAGACAAAGCTCAATAAGACTGTCATCTCACTCATTCAACAAAAGTATTTCAATTCAAATATTTATTAAAACTTGTTTTCAAGGCACTGTGGTTGGTTCTGCACATTACGCCTCATGTAATGCATCTTAAGATGACTTTAGCTTGCTTTTACTGGTATATCACACTCACACTGAAAATGCAGTCCATTAAAACCCCAAGATCTTTGCTAAATTAAGTATTGTATAGCTATCCTTCTCCATTTTGTAGAGGTACAACTTATTATTTGAACCCAAGTTTAGTACTTTATATGTGGGCTTATTAAATTTCATGTTACACTTGAACTACTGTTCAAGTCTGTTGTGATCTCTCTCTGGATCCTGATTCTGTCATCCAGTGCATGAGCTATTCCCCCCAGCTTTGTGTCATCTTCTAATTTGAAAAGCACATCATGTCTTTGAATCCCCAGTACCTAGCCCATAGTAGGTGCTTAGCAAATGCTAACTAATCTAACCCATCATCCAAGTCATTGACAAAAATGGTGAACACAACTAGGCCAGGGACTGATGTGGCACTCGAGACCTAACTCCAGGTAGATGTGATCCATTAATCGCTCTACTCTTTGGCTCTGATCAGTTAACCAGCTCCAGATCCACCAAATTTAGTCCACGTTTTTTCACATTATATACATGGATATAATGAGATAATTTGTCAAATACTTTGCTGAAGTGCACTTATACCATATCTATAGTATTTCTTTGATCTGTAAGTCTAACTATCCCACTAAAAAATACAAAGTTAATTTGGCTTTGACCAATCTCCTCTTGCTTCTTTAATTATTCATAAATTATCTCTTTAGCAGTATAGTCTAGAATTTTGCCAGAAATCAAAGTCAGGCTCACCAGTCTATAGTTTGAATATTCAACTCTTTTCTCTTATTATAAAATCTGGAAAACATTCGCCTATCTCCAGATTTATGACACATCTCTTTTTCTATGATTTTTTTTTTAGAGATCACCAACAGCAGCTTCATATTTCAACAGTAATCCAATCCAAAGGTATTTTCCTCAATTAAAAAGGAAAAAAAAAAAGAAGCAAGAGGAGGTTCATATTTCTGTAGTTCCTCCATTGTCCATTATAATTGTGCCATCTTCCTGAACAATGGTCCTATGTTTTTCTTTCCTCTTACCTCCCAACATAAACAATAGGCCCCTTTTATTATCTTTAACATTCAACATGAGTCTCAGACAATCCTATACTTGTACACTGATGCTTAGCCACCTGCCCCTTCTTCCACAAACACTTGTTAAAACTTGTTGGCAAATGAGTTGCTCCCACATCAATCCCATAAGTTCCCTCTTTTCTTCCTCACAAGAATCATTTGTATCTGTATCATCATAATTTTGTTTTTGAGCATCTCCTTTCAGTTAGACTGATTGTCCTTTATAATTTTAATCATCCTGATCTTTCTCTGAATGCTGAGATCTGCTCTTCTAAAATCTAAGTTCATATAAAACCACACCTGGAAACTATATAGCAGAGTGCATAGAGTGTGGATTTGGAGTGAGGAAGGCCTGAGTTCAAATCCTGCCTCAGACACTTACTAGCTGGGTCACTCCAGACAAGTCATGTCACCTCTCTCTGCCTCAGTTTCCTTCTCTATAAAATGGAGAGGATAATAGCACCTGTCTCCCAGGGTTGTTGTAAGGATCAAACAAGATAATGTATGTAAACAGTTTTGCAAAACTTAAAGCACTATACCAATATTAACTCCTACTGCTATTATTATTATTATTATTATTATTATTATTATTCTTCCATCCTTACTTATCATAAATTCTAAGAGTACTCTTTTCCTCCCAAGGTCCCCATTATTTCTATCTCAGGAACCATTATTTTCTTATTGGTCAGAATCGGGTCTAGAAGACCAATTCTACTTATCACCTCCCCAAATTTTAAGAAATGAAATCATCCCCAATGTAAATCCAGAAAGTTGGATCCTTTTAACACAGGGAGAGCGCCAGGATCCCAGGCAAGTAGGTAGTACAGTGCTGGACTTGGAGCCAGGAAGATGAGGGTTTGAATGCTGACTTGGATACTCACTAGCTCTGTGACCCTGGATAAGTCTCTGGACCTCTCTCAGTTTGAAAGTGCAGTTCTTCAATCTACTTCCAAGCTGGAAAGACTCAGATCCAATGCTTAAAGGCCCAGTGGCTTCACCAAACTTAATTCAAAGAGGCTCATTACCAGAAAATTGACCAACAGATGCTGATTTTTTTTTTCAAGCATAGCAGCTCCTGAGGACTGTGGATTAGGAGTCAGAAGCCCTGGGTTCTAATTCCAGCTCTGCCACTTACAACCTATGACTTTGAACAAGTCCCTTCACCTCCCTAAGAACTAATTTCTTCATCTGAAAAGTCAAGGAATTGGGATGGATAATTTCTAAGGTCCTTTTGAGCAACAAAATCTAGGAATCAATAACCTTACTAAGGCTCAGAATGGTTGTGATATGCCTAGCCAAGAAGGAACATGTGGGCCAATAAAATCATATGTCCTTAAAATATATGGAGAGCTCTGTGCTAGGAGTTAGAGCAGATTCAAAGTTGAGATATCTCATTTTAAACATTTAACAAGTAAAAAGGACCTTGGAGTTTCAGAAGATTACAAGCTAAGTATAGAGTTAACTGTGTGACATGCTAGCTCCCAAACATAAGATCACAGATTTAGAGCCGGGAGGGACCTTAGAGGCCGTCAAATTCACCGCTTTCATTTTGCAGATGAGGACATAGAGTTCCACAGAGGTGACATGACCAAATGTGATCACAGGCAGCATTATTAGAATCATAATGTCCAGAACCAAAGGAATGGAAACCTGCTGCTCCTGATTACACATCACCTAAAGTATTCTGTTCAATTCTTGGGACCACATTTTGGGAAAAATTTTTGACAAGTTGGAGCATGTTTAGAGAGGGTAACCAGGAGGACAGAGGACTGGAAATTACAGCATGAAAGGGTCACCAAAAGGCTTAATAGAGTAGCATTTACATGTCAACAATAGGTGCTCATGACAGGAAATACATGAGCCAAAGGGGAGAGGGGGTGGGGACCGTGGTCCAGAGTATTTTTAGTGTATATAATAATGATAATCATAACGATATAGCATTTTAAAGTTTGCAAAAATCTTTCCCTCCACTAGCTCATTTGTGCTTTATAACAATGCTGTGAAATATGCTCCAGGCACTGTTATCTACATCTTTTGTCTGAACTTGTTATTTCAATGGATCCCTAAGGAATTCTTGATGAGGAAACTCTCTCTAATAAAGCAAATCTACAAGTGTTCTGTAATTTAGAAGCTTAGAGACTTGGGGTTGGTGGGGCATGGCACTGAGAGGTCAGATGATTTACGAGAATGTACTAAAGAAGGGAAGGCACTTGAACCCAGATTTTCCTGATTCTGAGAGTGACCTATTATCTCCGTACCACACCATTTTCTCAACTAAAAGGTGAAGAAACTAAAGCTCAGAGAGGTTGAAAATAATAATACTTAGCATTCATATAATGCTTTAAGGTGTGCAAAACGCTTTAACTATGATGTCTAATTTGATCCTTACAACAACCCTGCTGCTGTTATTATTCCCATTTTACAGAAGAGGAAATTGAGATTATTCATGAGAGCCTAAGGTTACCTCCCTACCATTATAGATTTAAAGCTGTAAAGGACCCTAAAAGTTAGCAAGACCAACCCCTTTGTTTTAGCAGATGAAGAAATTGAGGCCCAAAAGAGTTAGCTAACTTGCCCAGGGTCTCAGCAAGGGTCTGAGGTGGGATTTGAACCCAGGTCTTCCTGACTCCAATTCTAGTGCTTTATCTACTACACAGTACTGATTGCACTGATTCTCATTAAGTATCAGAATAGGTACTATTAAGTTTAATTGAACACCTAAAGAAAAATCTCTAATATAATATAGAAATAAGTATATGTGAGAATTTGATACACATGCAAAAGAAATGATGGACTTCAAATTAATAAATGGATCATTGGAACCAGAGTCACACAAGGAAGGCTTCATAGTGGGAATCCCCTTACCTGGACCTTGAAAGATGTATGGGTATTAGTTTGGTGGGGAGAAGGGGAGTAGGTGGGAATGAGGAGGTCACAAGCAAGGGATATAAAAAGTGCAGCCTAGCCAGAAGAGAAAGAATATAATAGAGAGTCATGAGAGATGAATTTGGATAGATAATCTGGGGCTAGTTGATCAAGGTTTTAAATGTTAGGCTGAAGACTTTGGATCCTTGGTTATTTGTCAAGCAAGGGATAGGCAAAGTAAAAGTGATCATTCAGACAGGTCAACGTGGTCATGAAAGATGCAGTGTGGTATAACCAATAGAGAGATGGTCTTGGAGCAAGAAAACCTGAGTTTGTGACACATACTGGCTGTGTGATCTTGAGAAAATCACTTACCCTCTTATGAGTTTAGGTGACACTCTAAACCTCAAAATTGAAGAGAGGTGATGACCTGTATTGGCAGAGAGAGTTTCCTCATTTGGAAGTCCCCTGTATCAATAAAATCACAGATCCGGCACCTATCCCTATCCTTATGGGACAACAGGCATTTGGCTGTGGGAACAGAAAGACTATAGGAGAAATAAGCTAGAAGGGCATTACAAAAATCCAAGAATGAGATGATGTGGGGCTCAAAATCATATATTAAGGCTAAATGGGACCTTAGTTCTAGCTCTCAAGCTAGTTAGGTATGCATTTCAATGTCTCCAGAGGAAAAATTATTTGAAAAGTTATCTATAAAAGTATAAGGCATTATTACTGTTTGGAAAACATCTTTAAAGACCTAAAGTCATTTAAAGAAGAATGGCTGTTGTGGTCCCCACTAGAAATTCATATACAGTTGACCAAAATCCAATTTTTCCAAATTTAAGCAATGTTGAACAAACTTTCATAATCTCAGTAACATCTGTCACATAAAACCAAGGGCAATAAGTATAATGAAGACTGGAGCATTTGGAGAATACTCCAGCATGTTCACCTGATGCAAATTCTCTATGTGGCAGGGGCTGGAGAGCCTGCTTCCAGAAGAGTTACAATGGCATGCGTTAGCAGTGCTTTGGAGGTTCTTGAAACACTCATAAATAGTCTGTTACTTGTTCTAGTCTGTGAATTACATGATGAATTAGTCTTTTGATGGACTGTAGTTGCAAAGCCAGAACTGGGGAAACCTCCTAAAAAACTTGAGTTGACTTTGGCCTTTTGTTCATTGGTTGTTCCTTTTAGTTTAAGTCCTTTGTTTACAGCATCTAATGAGACACAATTCAATTGACCTCTCTGAGGTCAATGGGTAGTCTCATGGAAATGGGCCTTACTTCTATTGTCCCACCTGTGTTCCTTAAGAGTACTGAAAGGTCAGATGAACAAAGTCCCAGGAATTCTGGGATTCTAGCATCCAGGTCCTACAACCAACTCAGCATCAATGCCCCAAGGAGCAAGGAGTGACCTTAGGGACCCAGCCCAGTAACTGCTGAGATAAGCACTCATTCAGATGGATGCTACATTTCGACATGAACTTGGTGGGACCAATACCACATAGAAACTGAGCTAAGTCTGAGCCCATTCTCCTTAGAGACTGAAATGGGATAGGGGAGAATGTGCCCCTGAGGTATTGGAAGGAAATTTTGAACTTGTGTTATTGCTTATCTTTAAATTCCCCTTTGTAAAAGCTAATTGGTATTAAGTGGTTAAAAAGTAACTGGGATACTAGTCACTGCTACCTATCAGTGAAAGAACACAATTTGGCTCAAGGCAATGACATGGGAGAAAAACTACCCCAAAACCCCACAGGATACCCAATTTTAGACCCTTGCAGGGCAGATATGACTGGTCTGGCTCTGGAAAAACGAGCTTGGGCTAGAAAGATTTGGGCTAGAATGATGAAAAGTCATGAAATTTTTCTTCTGAGAGGATATGACGGTTTCTTAAAGCAGAAATGTAGGGGCAAGAAAGGTAAAGAGAAAGAGAAGGTTTATTTAGCTCCATCACACATTGTTACCCTAAGTATTACCATTTGTAAAGAAATATTGTTCAACATTAGACAGAAGACCTCCCAGATTGTGTTTCTTGACCTTAAATAGCTCTTTGGTACAACCTCCTCTCTATATACATGTCAGTAGCATCAGTTCTCTCCTATTTTCTACCCCTTCATTGCCTTATCACTCTATTACTATCATGTTCCTTAACAAGTCTTCCTTCCTCTTCCAATTCAACCTAGTCCCACCAATTGTTCTTAAGCATTTACTATGTGATAGGGACTATGCTAGGTATTGGAGATACAAAGACAAAATTAAAAATGATGCCTATCTTCAAAGAGCTTACATTCTACTGGAAGGGTGGAATAATATTTACAAAGAAAAGAATATACATGACAGATTTAGAAGAAAGGACTAATGATTCAGACGAGTAGAAAAGAATTTCTGCTGGAGATGGAAAATGAACTAAGCTGTGAAGGAAAGTGGGGATTCTAAAGGGCAGAGGTAAGAAAGGAGTACATTCCAGAGGTGAGGGACAAGTATGAAGGTAGGCAAAAGTGTATGGGGAATAACAAGTAAATCAGTTTGTTTGGAACATAAAATATGTTAAAGGACTAATAAATGATCAGCATGGAAAGGTAGGGTCTCTTTATGATCATTTAGTTTTCAAGTTGGATGGCTAACTCATATCCAGGTGACTGAATACCTGATCACTTCTGAAAAAAGTAAATCAAGGAAATACATTACTTCTGTCTCCTTCACAATAGCATGGAAATCTGATTCCATGTTTTTGGTGAGTACATGGTGAGAGTAAACATGTTAAGGGTCTTGGAAACCCTTGCAGAAACCATAGTATGGAAAGATTGAAGTCCATTTTTTACAAACACTAGTCCACTTGAAAAAAAATATCTTTTGTGTAATGGTTCTGTTGTGTTAATATGATATTAAAAATCATTGGGGTTTTTTTTTCTTTTTTGAGATGAAGAAACTAGGGTACAGGGGAATTAAATCACAAAATGCTGGAGCTTGCCAGGA